>NC_081406.1:332174212-332774212 GCF_030272615.1 Cryptomeria japonica | reverse complement strand
GTGTTGTAAGAGGAGCTGATAAGGGTGTTGGAAGAAGTGGGGGTGTTTACATTCCCCCATTTAAGCTGGCTCAAATGATGAAAGATCTGGAAGACAAGAGCAGTGTGGAATACCAGCGCATGACATGGGATGTCCTTCGGAAGAGTATCAATGGGTTAGTAAACAAGGTAAATGCATCTAACATCAAGAACATCATTTCAGAGTTGTTTGCAGAGAATCTCATCTGTGGGAGGGGTCTATTTTGTAGGTCTTGTATGAAATCCCAAATGGCATCCCCTGGATTTACAGATGTTTTTGTTGCGTTGGTTGCTGTGGTAAATACAAAATTTCCTGAAGTTGGCAATCTGCTTTGGCAAAGAATTATTTTGCAGCTTAAGAGGGCATACAAATGCAATGACAAGCACATGTTGATAGCAGCAGCCAAATTCATAGCTCATTTAGTGAATCAACAAGTTGCACATGAGATCATTGCCTTGGAACTTCTCACCCTTTTACTAGAGAACCCCACATATGACAGTGTAGAGGTTGTTGTTAGGTTCGTGAAAGAATGTGGTTCTTTGTTGCAAGACCTTTCACCCAAAGGTCTCTATGGGATTTTTTAAAGATTTAGAGGTATTCTCCATGAGGGGGAAATTGACAAATGAGTATAGTTTTTAATTGAAGGCCTTTTTGCAATTCACAAAGCTAAGTTTGAGGGTCATCCAACTATGCATCCAGATCAGTTGACACATGAAGTTTTCCTAGAAGATGAACTTGATCAAGAAGCTGGTTTGGATGTTTTCAAGCCAAATCCTGATTTCTTAGAGCATGAGGCAACCTATGAAAAACTAAAGAAAGATATCCCTGGAGATGCTTCTTCAGATGAAGTAGAAGGGGAGAATGATCCAGGTGATGATTCAGATGATGATGATGATGATGATGAAGAGGAAGGTGAGGAAGCACTGAGAATATAGGATGAGACAAACACAAACTTGGTCAATTTAAGGCGTACAATTTATTTGACAATCATGTCAAGTGTTGATTTTGAGGAAGCTGGTCATAAGCTACTAAAGATCAAGCTTGAACCTGGTCAAGAGAGAACATACCTTAGTTATTATGGTCTTCTTGGGAAAAGATTATGTATGATCAATAAAATTTATGAGGAATTTTTTTATGTGTGTTTTGTACAACAGTATTCTATGATACACAGACTGGAAACAAATAAACTGCATAATGTTGCAAATTTTCTTGCCCACTTACTTGGCACAGATGCTCTTCCATGGCATTGTCTTGCTTATATACGTTTGACAGAGGAAGATACTACTTCCTCTTCCCGTATTTTTATAAAGATTCTCTTGCAAGAGCTGGCAAAGAAGCTCGGTATATTGTTGCTTAATGAAGGGTTGAACGATCCAACAATGCAGGAGTCTTTTGATTCAATTTCTCCAAAGGAAAATCCCAAAAATTCATGGTTTGCTATCAATTTCTTTACTTCTATTGGTCTTGGTGGTATCACTGAGACTTTACGTGAGTATTTGAAGAATATGCCAAGGCTTGTAATGTAGCGGGAAAAGTCTATTCCTAAGTCAAATGAATCTACCTCTAATGATCATTCTTCTAGTTCATCAAGTTCGTCAGATTCTGATACATCAGACTTAGATTCTGATAGTGAAACTGACAGTGAGAGCAGTAAGGAGTCACCAAGAAAGAAAAATAATTCAAAGCATGACAATGAGTATGAAAAAACAAGAAGAATGAAAAGGGTGAGGGCATCTGACTCGGAGGATGGAAGTGATAGTGAAAAAATCAGAAGGAAAAAGAAAAGGAATTAAAAATGTTTCTACTCAGTTATTCAAGGCTCCAATAGACACCGTTTTCCTGGACTGTGACAAACAAAAGAATCACTCCCAAGTGTTTTGGTTTTATAACAGATGATTATAAGATTCTACAATGTTGTCTTATGTATTTAAATAGCCATGGGTTTTAGAGTTTTGTACTTGACAGGTAATGGATAAACAGTGTTAGGAGGAGAAAATATTGAAGGCCAAGTGCAAATTGTGATAATACTAGATCAATGAATCCTGTTATTTATTGAGTATTTCTTGTTTTCCATGTTGTGTGATGTACCATAAGTAAACTAGAAATCTAAATTCAATAAGATGCTTTGTTCAATGATGATAATTTCTATTTTCTTGCCTGTGAAGAAAGACCATGTCAGACAATATCAACAAACAACAAAATAAGGAGACAATTGCTAGATTGTGGTCTAACTTGAAAAGAAAAGGTGATGGAAAATGTTATTGTCCATGCAAAATTTGTAAGGGGTTAAAGACTAGAAGACTTCTAATCAAAACAGTGAAGAAACATTGTAGGCTGCATGGTCACATTGAAGGTGGACATGATTATCATCCATTGGTAAGTTTTTCGTTATGAGCACCCCAGAGCACATGGTATGGATCAACACAACCCTGAGAATATCATTTTCGAAGTGGATGAACATGGAGGTGTGAATATCGAAGCTGAAGATAATGATCCCATGGAAGATGACGATCATGAGCCAGAAAACACAATTGAAGATGATGGTACAAATACATTGATCTATGACTCATTTAGTACTCACATAGCTGATCACGATGATGAAGATGACCTTGATGTTGTTCATGATGTCCCTCTACTTGAGAAGGCATCTGGGGCCCTTTACGAAGGCTCACAGGCAACTCTTCTCTCTGTTGTATTGTTGTTGGTGAACTTGAAGGTTATGAATGGTTTATCCAACATAACAATGTCATGTATATTAAGGTATGTCATATATGTCATAATAAATTGTGAATCATGATGTACCATTAATATTCTTTATTATAACAAATTATATTTTTTTGTTGTAGATTGATAGGTGAGTTTTTGTTACCACCATCAAATATTCTACCTCGCTCATACCAAGAATTATCTGTCGTTATGAAAGATATTGGAATGGAGTATCAAGCAATAGATGCTTGTCCCAATGATCATATTATAAATCACAAACAACATGAATTTCGAACTGAATTCCCTGAATGTCATATCAGTAGATATCGAATAGATCAAATAACAAAAAGGGTTCCTCGCAAGGTTCTTCGCTATATTCCCATTATTCCACGTATGCAACGATTATTCAAGTGCACTAGCCTGGCACAATGTATGGATTACCATGCATGCAATAGAAGTTGAGATGACATTATTCGAATGCCTGCAGATGGTTCAACGTTTATGGACATAGAGGAAAAGTGGCCACACTTTAAAGAAGAATCTCATAATCTCAGGCTTTCATTGGCAGCAGACAGTGTCAATCCATTTGGAGAGATGAGATTTGTTTACTCAGTGTGACCTGTTTTTGCTATCAACAATAAAATTCCTCCATGGATGTCAATAAAGAGGGAGCACATAATGTTGGCAATGATTGTTCTAGGTATTTTATCATTTAAATATAGTCATCTAAATTTAATTATAAATATTGCAGTAAAATGGTCATAATAATTATGTAATGTTTTTGTTCATTCGATTAGGTAAGTACCAAGTTAAAGATATGAATGTATATATCAAGCCTCTTATCGATGAGTTGTTGGAGTTATGGAATGGTGTCACTATGTATGACGTCTCTAGACCAATAGGGTAAAGACAATTTCAATTCCATGCGATGCTTCTATGGACAATACATGATGCCTCAGGGCTAACGCATTTTTGTGGTATGTTATAGTGTTTAAGTTGTGCATGAACATTATAATTCAAAAAATTATCATATTTAATCTAATTATACATTATCTTGTAGGTCTTCAAACAAAGGGAAAATTTGCATGTCCTATTTGTGGTCCAAAGATGAAATCTCGTCATTCAAAAAGTTTACGAAAGCAGGTGTTTGATTAGTATAGGCACTTTCTCCACAAAAATCATAAGTATCGAAATACTGAAAAACATCTTTTCATTGGGAAAGAAGAGAATACATCAAAGCCATGAAGAATGACACCTCACCCGTGGAAGTTGGAATATAATAGAATTAATCGTCAAGGTAATGCCATTCCATCTATTGGTTTATCATAAAATATCTTTTCTATTTTGTTTTGTTTACTGATGATGTGATTGATGATCATGAAGGTCGTGAAGGCATAAATGACCACCTTCCTAAGGGACTAAAAATTTATCCCCAACAATTTAGTAGGTTGCCCTACTACGAGCAGTTACAAATTGTTCATTTGTTTGATAATATGCATATTGGAAAAAATATAACAGAGACAGTATGGAAATTATTGGATGGAAGGCGTGACAAAGAAAAAATTGTCAAAATATGTAGTGACATTCAGGATTTCAATCATGCAATGACAAATGTCATTCAATCAAATAGCCATGGAGACTAGATTAATATAAGTGAGCTTCCTTGGTTATTAACGGACTAGCAAAGCAATGCTATAAAAGAAGTCATACAAAAAATTTGATTTCCCACAGGATTTGTTGCGAACATAAACAATCCCATATCAAAGAAAAGTGAATTTCGGCCAGGGATGAAAAAGCATGATTGGCATACCTTCATTAAGGTAATTCATGCTCTTGTGTTTTTAGTATGTATTTAAGTACTGCGTGTACATGTACTTTTCATTATGTTATAAAAAAATGAAAAGATAATTTTATAATTGTTGCAGTATGTTCTACCTCTATCTCTCCTAGACGACTTCGACAATAATGTCAAGCAAGTCATATATGATCTTGGAAAATGCATGAGGTAAGTAGTGATATTTGTTTAGTTCATTGTATAGATATTATATTTGCGATTTGTTTTACTTGTTATGTAATATATTTTTTTGCATCTTGAATACCTTGTAGGTGGTTGTCATGTAAAGAAATCCATAAAGACGATATAAAATATTGGAAGAGAAAAATTCCTCATTTAATGTGTGAAATGCAAAAGTGTTTACCTCCAGCTTTTTTCAATGCACAAGAACACTACCTCATACACCAAGTTGAGGAGATTGAATTGTGTGGACCTATACACACTAGGTCAATGTGGATGGTTGAGAGGCACTTGAAATTTTTGAAGGCTTTGGTTCGACAAAGAGCACATCCTGAGGGTTCTATGGTGGGGGGATATATGGTATACCAAACTATGGTGTACATTTCTGAATATCTTCCTAAGTTTGCAGCAAAGATCCACATGGATCACATTTGGGATCCCAACACCATTAACAAATTCGAAGGGGAGTACTTGACGGGGAAAGGTAGATTGAGGAAACTGAGAGGTAATTATAAGATGTTATTGTAGTTAATTAATTCTTAATCTTCAAAATAAATGGATTGTAAGATGTCTATTTATTTTTTGTACACTTGGTTGAGAGTGGGATGCACTACATTTGTATATTGCAAACAATCTTGATTGGATGACAGTATGGATTGAACATTGTCAACATTCTAGATGCACGTTAACATGGGAAGGTGTGGCTTCATTGGTTAAAGAAGCACACCATAATGGAGATTCCAATGTTACGCAAAGGGAAATTGATTTAGCATATGGTTTAAGAGATAAACAGGTAAGTATAAATTTATTAATCACCCATATGTTTATCAACTCACAATGCAATAGATTTTACATGCTTGACATATCGCAGGTCAAACAGTGCTATGTGTTGCAATGGTCATAAATTTTGCATAAAAAGGTTGGATGACATGAAGAAAACTTGTGATTCTGGCATCACTACAGTCTTTGAGGTGACAAATATTTCATCGAGAAATGACATACATCCTCAACAGTCTCAAAATCGATAATATGGCATTTTGGATGATATACTTGAGTGTGACTTTAATTCCTTCAAATTAGTTTTGTTCGTCGTCAAATGGTACAGGCTACAATTGAATAAAAATGATCCTGATAGAACTATTATTGAACATGATAATGGTTTTATAATGCTAAATACAAGGTCATTTGAGCCAATTGGGGATGAGCCCTATGTTCTTCCAAGCCAATGTGAGCAAGTATTTTACTCAGAGGTTCCACATAAACCGGGTTGGTCATTTGTTGTTAGACATGATCCAAGAGGAAGGCCGATAAAGTATAATGTGATGGAAGAAGAAGATACCAAAGAAGTAGAAGATGAAGTGGATGATGATCACGACTGACAGTTTCTCAATGACGATGAAGAAGAACAAGAAAAAGAACAAGAAAAAGAAGATGATGATGATGATGATGATGGTGGTGGTGATGGTGATGGTGATGGTGATGGTGATGGTGGTGATGGTGATGGTGATGATGGTGATGATGATGGCGAAGACGTTGATGATGATGATGACGATGATGACGACGACGATGATGACGATGATGACGACGACGACGACGACGACGATGACGACGACGACGACGACGATGATGATGATGATGATGATGATGATGATGATGATGATGATGATGATGATGATGATGATGACGACGACGAGGATGATGATGATGATGATAATGATGATGACGATGATGATGACGATGAAGATGATGAAGATGATGATGATGATGATGATGATGATGATGATGATGATGATGATGATGATGACCTTGATGTTCATGATGATGAAGAATGAAATGTATGAGGTATGTGATTAGTATATTATCTATTTAATATTGACTTCTTGATAGAATTTTTTTTACATAATTAATTCATTATGTTTTGAATTCTAATGCCATTACATAATTAATTCATGATGCAGCTTTTAATATAGAGATGGAGATAGGGAGAGTGAGTATTTATGTGACAATTTTTAAATTGTGTTTATTTATGGAAATTGGATTGTTTATTAGCTATGTGATGGATGTTGATTTAAAATACATATGTGATGGATCACATGTTAATGATGATGCATGTGACATTTTTTGAACTTTGTGTTTATTTATAGAATGTGGATTATTTATTACCTATGTGATGGATGGTGATTTATGATACATATGTGATGGATTACATGTTTATGATGACACATGATATGTGATGCTAATTGTGATGCTCAATTACATATATGATGACACATCATGTGATGCTTCTGAGGCTTATGATACGTATGTATTTATTGTTTATCAACTTACCAATGTAGTAATGCTTATGATTCTCAATTGATGGTGTTGATTTCAAGTATAGTCCTTGTGTGATGCTGTCACCCTTGGTGGGAATAGGTCATTGACTACAGACATCGTCAACCATTTAGTTGAGGATCCTACATAGTCTACATAAAGTAAAGGCAAGGAATTAAAAAATTTACAATGATTTTGATGATAACATATTTTTATTATTTAATACTCTTTTTGTCTACAAAGTTCATGTTGTTCATGTTGTGTACTATGTAATTTTTAGCTAACATAAGATAATTGAATTACATTGTATAGGACCCTGAACCCCTTTGACGAGGATCATGCACAGTCTCATGGATGGAAAGGTATAACTAGTCAATACACCCTATAGAAACAGTTTATTTTTTTTAAATTACTTGGAAAACAAACTTCCTTAGTTTTCCAAACCTCGACATTAGCAGCGAATCTAATACAGTTATCAACACTTGAGTCTTCGATTGGAATTATTCAAATTTTCATCCCAAAATCAACTTTAGGGCTGACTTCTTCATCAACATTGCCCTCATTCGCAAAATTTTCTCTCTCATTCCCAATTAACTCTCTCATTTCATGGAGTACAGGTACCCCCAAATAGGTTTTTGTCATATTTGTCTTCATCTAGTGAGGAAAATGCAGTAATAGAAAATGAAAGTGACACATGTAGTAGGTCTACAATAGGGAGATCAACAAGAGGTCAAAAGATTAGAAGAAAATTAAATAAATGCATGAAATTTTTCCTTGCTCAAGGAGGGTCATGTTCTTATGATGATGAGACCAAAGGAGACATTGAGGTGCCACTGAGGTACATACATCTACAAAAACAATGGGTGCCCAAGGAACTTCCTCCAATAAACACCGATTTTTGTGTTAACAATAGGATATATCGCATAGCACCTTCGTCATTACATGGTTAAGGCTTATTTTCCATGGACGACATAAAGGTTTATTACAATAGAGTTGCAGAATTGATGGAGTTTGTTGGACCTTGTTACAATTATAATCATTGGATGCATATTGTTAAATATAAAAAAAGCATGCGTAGGAATGCACTGTCAACAAATTATATACAACAGAAAGATAATGATCAAATTAAACGAGTGGCTATATACATTGATGGTCGGCCAAAAGCAACATGGAATATTGCAGGTTTTATAAATAGTACGCAACCTGGGTCAACTAATAAACAACCCAATTGCATATTTGAGGTGCGTGAGGGAAATTGTGTATTTTTATGTGCGATAAAATCAATAAGTGCAGGCGAAGAGCTTCTAATCGATTACAGTTTGAATCGTATAGATACAAACAAAGTTAATATCATGGGGGTGGTACATACTATATACCATTTAAATTAACCAACCTCCAATTAATGAATCCAATATACCATTTTATTATGAAGTTTTTTTTGATAAGTCTATTGGTTTAATTTCGCTAATGTTTTTTATATTTTTTCTTTGTCACAGGTCGACATGGATCCACCACATATCGCAGATTGAGATGTAGCTTGCGATACTTCTATTGAGCAGGTAAACCTCATTGTAATTGTACAAATTAGATAGAAGCAAACTGTTACATTATTATGTTCTTTTTTTTAGTGATTTATACTAATTTTGTAATTTTTAATGATATTCTTGACACAGACAGATGTTCAAGGAAAGGGAAAGGGAGTTACAGTACCTGAGCACCTTTCTAGGGATGTGGAATCATTACGGTTAAGCGATGATGACCCTGAAGATCCCATAGACCTTATGATATTCTTTAAAATGCCTCTTATAAAAATTAGAAAAGCGATTGTTGCTTTGGCAGCCGTGCATCCTATCACTGATGAGATACGAGAGAGGGTGGAATTATTGATTCGGACAATAGAAAAATTGCAAGTAAGCAGTAATGAAAGCTTTAATTATAACAAAAGTTCAATAATGGTTTATATTTTATTCTCTTTTATGTCATTAACTAAAATATGTACGTATTGTTTTTACAACAATTTATCCGCCCTCATCAAAGTTGTTCCCACGATCAGGGTATTGCACGATCTTCAGGTGATGACGATTTTCTTGTATTATCACTTGCTTGGCTTATCACTCTAAGTACCCAAAACACATCATACTTGATACTATCAATTTTCAAAAAAAAAGGTTCATCCTTGTTTACAATTCTTGCACTTTTCATATATTTAATGTTTGATATATTTAATGTGTTATTCTTTAGGTGTTGTCAATGTTACTGTGCAAATTCCGCCGCCGCCTCATCAGAGGTTACCCTCACCTATATTGCTGACTGCAATGTCGACAACACGTAGCATGCAAACATCCTATAGTGCACGTCATATTGGCCCACCCACTGTTGGTAGATCCCTCTTTTGCTCTATCTTCTATCATGTGTTTATTTCCCTTCAAGCGTTCTTTCTTGAATTCTAATGCCATTTCATAGTGGATTCATTTTTTGCAGGAGGAGATGCACATGAGGATGTGCCAGAGGTGACTACTGCTGATAACATGCCATCATTTCCTAGATCTTCTCATATTGCTAGTACGGGAACGTTGCAGGCCACATTGGTGGTGAGCGATGAAGAAATGATTCCCTTAAAGATACAAAAGGTTCCAGGTACTTTAAAATTATTATTATATATACTCTAATTGTAATTTACTTTATGATCAGTCATTTTGGACTAATGATCCCTTGAATTTTTTGCAGGCAATGATATTTTCTATAAACATCTCAGTGACATTGCATTGCAGATATTTGGGCCCACCATACGTAAAAGGTGGTACATCATATGTGAAATATTCCTAATCCACTTTTGATTTCATATCATTGCTAGAATAGTTTTCCTTTGATCCATTTCTTGAAGTGTAATAAATGTAGCTTCAGTTCATTTCTGAATCTAACAGGTTTGTTTTTGCTTTAAAAGGTGGAATGACCAAGAAAAAAGGTTAAAAGATTAATTGACAAGCCAAATGGTTGAGTGGTTTGGAAATGACACCTTTGACAAAACCAGGCTCCTTGAAAAAGCTGGCACATATCTAAAGTATGCGAGGGACCAATACAGGACCCATTTTGAGAGGAACCTAAAGTACGAGTGTCCCCCCATGATTCCAGAGAGGGAGTGGAAGGACCTGATTTTGGATGCCAAGGAGAAAATTGAAAGGAAAAAAGGAAATACACCACTAGACGCCAGAAGAAGGTACATGATACTATTAAGAATGTAATTATGTACTAATTAATTACTCTTTATATTTATATAATCTAACATATTTCAAACTTTTTATAGACTGAGTGACACGTCAAAGGCAACCAAGGCAAGGCAAGAAAAGCATGGGCAACACAAACTCGGCTTTGGTGGTTACATGAAACTTGCTGCACGAATTGTAAGTATCTCATGTAAACGAAATATTGTATCAAAATATCAATAAATTGCAAACATATTTTTTTATCAAACAATGCAAGCAAAATTCATAGTACCGAGCAAAAATTTAGGGCTTTGAATTCAATAGAGCGCACACAGAAGATGACAAGAGAATTGCCTACTAGCAAGGCTATTCGGCCATGGCTGATCGGCTACGAGAATTGAGTGGGCATACACAACATTCGAGTGCATCCATCACACAGGTAAATATGCTAAATGGAAGTTGTTTCAAATTGAATTCTTTACCAATAATCTAATTGATGTTGAGTTCCAACATAAAGTGACTATATTTGTTTTAAATAAGCAAGCAATGATAACAATGTGCATGTCATTGGAATGCAGCCTGCTAATTGTGAAACACCTCCTGCACATGAAGGTCTAGATGTGCATCCCAGTAGTGGAGGTATTCAATTGCTATTCAAAGTTATTTATTTAGCTATTAATACAATTAAACATCTTAATTTGTAATTAGAGTAGTAATTAATGTAACCTTTTTTATTAATATTTTAGAGCATGTAGTCGGTGGTGAGCAAGTGGGGCATGATCTAGGTACACAACATCAAGAACGTGATGTTCCCCACTCAGGTAAAGAGGACCACTGTTATTGCTTTAAACAAATATAATTGCAATTGGTGTTCAGCATTAATGTAACCTTTAGTATTTCAACTCCAGATGATCTAGAGGGTGTTCAGGATGTTGAGGTTGAGGCTACACAAAATGATGTGGCCCCATCAGGTAAAGAGCACAACAATTATGTTCTCTAAATTAATGAAATACTTGTAACAATAATAATTTTTTTTTTTTGAATTTAACCCATTTCTTTGTTATTGCAGAGGATCCCCCTTCACTTTAGTGTCCTCGTCCTCAGTATATGACTAGGCATACATCAAGATCACGAGCAGTTGGTGGAACATCTGCAGAGGGGGAAAATGATGAAGAAACCGATGTTCCACTTAGTCTTTTCATAGCTTCAAAGTAAAAACAAAGAAAGAAATGATTGTAATCTAACTTATTTGATAATGACTAATTTTTATGTGTTAGTGAATGTAATTATGTGCTAATTAATGCTTATGGATGATATGTGTTAATTAATATTGATGAATGTTGCGTGTTAAGTAATTTTAATCAATGTTATGTGTTAATGAACGTTATGTGATATTAATGAATGAATGCTATATTTTATTAATGGTAGAAAGAATGAATGAGTGAATGTTATAAGATGTTAACGGGGAATTTAGAGTGATGTTTGGAGGGGGGGGGAGGGGCCAAATGAGCTTCCACCTTCACGTGGTTGGCCCTGTTAAGTAAAGAATATTAAACTATTCTCGAAACCAAGTGAATCTCAACAAGATAACACACTTTTCAATATTTCATTATGTTGCATAGTTAATCTTATTGAATAATGTATATTGAATCTTAATTGTACGGTCCAACAGAGCCAACACGAACAACAACACCACAAGTTGCTGGGTATAATGAACTCCCATATTGTCTTGTATGTACACAAACAATATGAGTTGCTTCTAGTGTTGATATCCAAGTTAGGACTGCAAAAGTTATGAATATGCCTCATCCTTTTAAGTTTTTTTATTACTTGTAAGTAATGAATATGCCTCATCCTTGTAAGTTTTTCTTATTACTTGTAAGTCATGAATATTGCTCTTTAGTTGATTAAAATTAAATGAAAATCTTTAATAAATACACAAAACTATATACATATGCAGGCGCACCATGGCTGAGATGGTCCGACTCCCTAGTCTCACTCTACAACTAAGCTCATGCTATATCTAAATCAAAGACATCTCAAATACATCGTCGGTGGAAAGCTGCAAAATGTCATTTTCATAGATAAGCAAGACATACACAATTGGGCATAATCACCAAGAGAATGGTAAAAAGTGTGTTTGAGATTGTATCATGGATGCTTTTAAGGATTGTATCATGGATGCAAAAAATCTCTTCATTAATCCTTGACTCATGGTTGCTATAATACTTCTTTAGACTTCTCATGTCATTTATTGCACTTCTTCACTATTCTGGATTGAGTTTCAACTATGTATTTGCCTTGACTTATGACTGTACCTAGCTTTGTCCTATCTTTGTAAGCTTCCTCTTTGAATTGTGGTTGTAGCTTTGATAATACCTTTTTAATGTTGCACTATTTGTAAGGAGGACAACTCCTAATGCATGTTGCAAATTGTGTTCTAGTGACTGAGACTAACCTTTTTGTACTTGATGTTTTTGACTAGTTGTCATAACCTCTGACTTTGATGCTTGTGCCTTAATATAACTGGATGTTTCTTGTATGCATACTTGGTCAAGGACTGCATTATGATGCTACAGGGCTACAAACTAAGATTATTTATTGTATTGAGTTGCACATTTGATATGAGTTGCCCTATGACTGCTATACCTCTTGAGGTTATAAGGTGTTGTTCTTGTCAAGTTTTGACAATGCTGCAACAATAACGTGTTATTTGTTGCTAGGGTTTGAAAAGACCTTTTAGAAACTTATACCTTGCTCTTTTTCACTCAGTAGACTTGATTACTATCATTGTATTTGGTACTAGGTATGACTGCCTATTGGCTTTACTATTGACTACAATCTCTCTAGACTATATTTTCTGAGTGTTGTTGTTCTATACTTGACCATCTATTAGGAAAACATAGCTTGAAATGTCCAAAACAATTAATGAATGACTACACTATCACCAATCTATCTTGAAGATTTGACTACTCTTTAGATTATGATTATGATTGTCATGATATTTCATGAGACTTCTCTATCCCCATATGAAACCCATTGTTCCCACAAATCAATGCTTTGAACTTGACAGCAACTTTATAGTGATCATTGTCTTTGTACAGTAAGCTTGCTACTTTCTCAACTTTTGATATATTGGAGGCTCCTAGGATGATTTCTATCTTATAGTCACAATACCTTGCTATAATTTGCATTTCAGATCACTGCTCAATGATCATATGATGTCTTTGTCTTTTGAATTTGACTCTCGAGCTTGCTCTATTTCTTGACCTTTTGAATAATTTTGGGCCACTATTCATTACTTTTATTACCCTATATGTAGAAGACCTTGCTCACTACTTCCCGTACTTGATCTTTATCTGGTTTGTGTCAATCCTAATATTGCACCTTTTCTGTTTATGATTGAGATTTGTTTTGGGATTAAAAACTCTTGATGATTTCACTAAATGACTTTTGCATGACTGTACTTTCTAAGCTATCCTAGGGAACAAAAGAGACCTAGGGATTTGCTCACTTCAAGGAAAAAGAAAATATAGCAAGACAATCAACCCTTTTAAATAATATGTGGAACCCTTATGGTGAGAAAGAAAGCATTGACAAACTTATAGATGTTGTCATAACACAAAGCTGAAACTATATTATTTTTTATAGATAATCAGATTTCTCCTTTAACCCGACTTTTTCTTGAATCATTATTGTAGGCGTATCCAATGCATGATTTAAAGAATAAGATACTAAAAATTCTAAAATAGGGTTCTGAAAACCCTACCTCCAAATGTGGATATCTACTGTTATGACTATGACAATTTCTCTCCAGAAGCTTTGATGCTAACTTCTATCACGCCTAAACTCTGCATGTGGTTTGCATGGTGTTGGCATGAGGTGCTTTGTAAATTTCCTTATGGATTCTCTTCATATTTATATGAAACTCCTTCATCAAAGAGGCAAACCTCTCATTCAAACTTTGAAGTAACCCTTTGACTGTTGCATGCAGTCCTTTTCTGATAAACCTTCCTCCTTGCAGTGACATGTTAGGACATAAACTGAAGGTGCAGCTTGTGGAAACTGTTGAGCATCAAATCTGAATTAAGTAAAATATCTTGATTTGAGAGATTAAATCATAGAAGCCATCTATCTTTGGAAGAAATCATCATTTTCATTGATACCGTAATAACCCATAAGTTATCGAACAAGTCTAATAGCATTCTATCGAAATATCCAAAATTCAAATAGTATCGGTGAGTCCCAGCGATGTCTCATTCATATAAAAAGGGTATCAAAGGAAAGGTAACACCGATGAACTCTAAAATGGACTCATCGAAAGCAATGATTCCACTAAAAGAGGATATCAAAGAAAGCAGAGACGGTTTTCATCGACGGGAAAAGGCTTCCGAGGAAATAATACCATCGGCGCAACATGAAGGAAACTTACCAAAAGAAGCGTTCTTATCAAAAGAATGATATCGATCAAATAGAAGGAAGCTACATTGATAAAAGATATTGATAAGGATATGAGTTTCGAGGAGGCTAAAAGGCATGTTACCAATATGTGTGGTTTCACCGATGCAACTTTATCGAAGAAGATTACTAATGAGCTCATCGATGAAAGATGATAGTGGAAGCAAATCATCAAAAGAAAGATGGCCTCGATGAAACAATAGACCCATTCATCGAAGGAGTGTAGTGATATCGATAGAAAAGTGTTTCGATGGAAGGATAAAGGAAGTTACCGAAGCCCAAGGTTTCTTCGACATGAAACCCGATGGACATCAAATATACATCGATGAGGAAATAGGTTCTGAGGAGGCTAAAAGGCATGTTACCGATATGTGTGGTTTTACGGATGCAACTTTATCGAGGAAGATTACTAATGAGCTCATCGATGAAAAATGATAGTGGAAGCAAAACATCAAAAGAAAGATGGCCTTGATGAAACAATAGACCCATTCATCGAAGGAGTGTAGTAATGTCGATAGAAAAAGTGTTTCGATGGAAGGATAAAGGAAGTTACCGAAGCCCAAGGTTTCTTCGACATGAAAACCGATAGACATCGGATATATATCAATGAGGAAATAGGTTTAGAGGAGGCTAAAAGGCATGTCTCCGATATGTGTTGTTTCATTGATATAACTTTATTGGTGGAAGACGACAAGAGAGGATAAAGAAAGGCTTCAGTGAGACAATAGATCCATTCATCGATGGGGCATAGTGATATCGATGGAAGAGGTATTTCGGTGGAAAATAAAGGAGGTCAGCGAAGCCCAAGGTTTCTTTGACATAAAAACCCGATGGATATCAAATAGGTATCGGTGAGAAGACAGCCACAGTGACAGAATACAATATTTTAATGAAGGGAGAAAACACCTAGTCGAAGTAATGTTCGAAACAAAAGTGTTAGTTGACGGTTATATGTTGAAAAGCCACGACACTTGGTGATAATGTATACTCTCATATAAAGGAGGGAGCTTTTGTAATATGGAGGAAATTTAGAGAAAGGAGTAGATTATAGCCTCAGGCTTACCACTATACTATTTTGGCGAATATATATAATATAATCAGTTGTTTTTCCTTTGCATATGTGAACTTTTAGTAGTGGGGAAAGAAGGAGGAAACAAATACTGTTCCAAATTCTCTTCTATCATAGTCGTGCAAATGTTCCATTCGAAGGGTATTTCCTTCCTTGTTTCCTCTCACATCAGGTATGTATCTATTTCATATCCGACTGAAATGCAGAGGTTAATCGTGTATCACTAATTGACTATGGAAATATTACTCATTAAAAGAAAAAGTAAAATGAATTGAAAAGAATCTTCCTTTGATAGTTGTGAACATACTATCATGCCTAACTGTGATTATTCTATCTTGCATAGCTATGTAAATTCTGCCTTGAGTAGCTGATATATAGCTATTGCATGTTCATGATCTTTCTTGTTAAGATAAATTGTAGAGCCTAAATGATTTACTCATTCATTATCAAGTCTTGAACTTAAGGAAGATAAATTTTTTCAGAGATATAAATCATGATGACATTCTATTACTTTTCATCGAATACACTATCTTACCTTATTCATAAGAAAATTGAATACGGCATTCATATCTTGTGCATAGTATGGTTGAGTAGCAACCTCAGAGCATTCACTATAGAATATGATTGCTAGCCCACAAGGGCATAATAGCCGAGTATTGCAGCTATTCTATGTTTATTTGCTTTCCACTCTTAACTCATAAATCAACCGAATATGGTTCATCTTGGAATCAATGCACATCGGTTATAATCAGATTATAACCAGTCTCCATGGTTGCAAGACCTGAAGAAGGATTCTTATCATCAATTAGATGCATACTTTTGGGAATATACAAAGACAAAAAAATATATTAGAACCGTATTTTTTGTCGAGTCATAATATGAAGTGTTAATTTAGCTAAATAAGGGAACCAATGTTGTATTAGATTAAATTCCATGATGACAGTTGAAGCTTGCTAGAGATAGGGGATTTGTAGCAGTTGGCTTGTTAGGTTATGTCATAATCCCATGAAGGTCCTTGTAAATTGTTAATGTTAGTAGACATGAGACTGTTATGTAATGAATTGGATCAGTGCTAAACCTAGAAGTTATATAACCAATGAATCAACTGACTCAAGTGTATGTTAATTATCTTATGATGGTCATTTATGACCGTTATTCTTAGTAGACATTAAGCAGTTCGCTAGATAGTTGGTTAGTAAACCAGTGAGTTAGTTGGCTCAAGTGTATGCTATTTATCATATGATGGTCGTTAATAACCATTATTGTTAGTACACATTAACCAGATGGCTTGCTTAGATGGCTGGTAACTAGTGAGTTTGTTGAGCTCAAGAATTGGATGTGCAAGTCGAGCAAGGGAGGTAAACACTAACAACGCATTGGTGCTTGCAATGTTAAAACCTTGGCCAAGATGGTGATGCTTTATCTAAGTGATTGTTAGATCACAGGAACTAGATACACCTACTAGTCAGATGGTCATAGTAGTTAGGGGTTACCTATAGTGTGTGACTGACTAGTTGGGTGTAGGTTTTGAACACCAAGATCAGATGGCCAGATGTAAAAGAGACTCAATCCTTAGAATGCACCCTCATGAAGGGTTGGATCTCTTCCAATTGGAAGGGGCGTGGGAGACTGGTAAGTCTATGATTGAATGGAGAATCCCTTGATGATGCTCTCCCCATTCCAAACTATGTCAAGGCTTGATACAAAAAGTTTTAGTTGGAAAGTTAAATGAATTGTAACCTCTGAACCTTTATCTCTTCCCTCAAAAATGAAACTTGCCATTTGAATTTCTTTCTCATATTGATTAGCTTAATAATATTTGTTTAATGTTTTTTATCGTTAAAAGATTACCTTCCTTTTAGATAAATTAGTTAGATTATTATTATGTTGAAGAACATTTAGTTAGTTTTCTCCTTCAACTGAAGTAGTTATGTTTTATTTTGAAATGCTCAATTTTTTATCTTAATATAGATCACAATTTATTTTCTTTAAGTATAGAATTAATGGAATATTACACATGGTATCAGAGCAACCAAGTTCGATATTGAACCTCAGGCTTTCCACCTATAAACAATAAGGTAGAAAACTGAAATGAAGCATTTTAGTGAATCCTGGAACTGGATTTGAACCATTGTGGATTACTGCATTTTTCTGTAGGCAGTTGCTTGTGATATTATCTAAAGGAGATAAGGTTACTTGTGTTCTTCTAGTAAAACTCTGTTTTTCATATTGTAGATTTGAATAAAAGATTTACTTGTGAATTGTAATTGTTCCTAGTATTTCTTCCTTGGATGGTCTCTTAAGGTTAGAGTTAAATTCATTCAAGCAATTTACAATAAAGACATCGAAGTTGATCTCATAAGAAACAGTAACTGATAGACTCATCGAGAGGGGGTGGGTTTAAAAATTGTCTCATAAGTTTACACAATAAGTCCTAAAGAAATATAAAGACTTTGTAGCCCAAACAACAAAGAAAGGCATTGGTCATCTATAAAACACAACCCATCAATTCATACTTTCACATAAAGAATAATAGGAGTAGTTGAGTAGGAATTCTAGGGTAAATTAGCAATAGTGTATATATAAATTTCAAGCACCAAGATCGAATAGCTTCTACAACAACAATATTGAACTCATCTGCTATATCTCCATTCTAGGAACTAATGCCATTTTGAAATAGGGGAAAGTCAAATCAAGACACTAAATCTACTATAAAAAGCATTAGTTGAAGGAACAACTAGTGAGTAGGTATACCCGCCTAGGTCTTGCAGAGCCTAAAGTGAGAGAGTTAGTAACCAAATAGGTTCACTCTATAAGTTGGCCAAGTCAAGTGGAGGGTTTGATCATAAGAGTTGGCATTTCCTTAGAACCTATCCAATCTGTTGATTTGAGACCCAACAGAACCCTAGCATAACTTCTAAAAACTGGCTATACATAGTTCTTTTCATTTGAAACAAATTGCAAACCCTAAAATCACATGAAAGCTTATACTTTTAGCTTTCTATTTCCCTCCAAGCTATGCATGAAATTGATTTTCTTGATAATCACGTGGAAGGAGGCCTTTAGAAAACTTTTGTAAATAAATAAAGAATTTTATTTATCTTTACATCTTTTGAATTAAAATGCCTTTTCAAGTTAATTATTTTCCCTCCAAATCTTGCATTGTGAAATCTCATCCTTTTAAATAAGCTCAACCTTATTGACACCTTCAAGGTATTTAATAAATCCTTTCTCTAAACTTTCCTAAATTCATGATAAGACATGAGGTATATAATAATTCTATTTTTTATCTCTTGAAGTCAAAAAATTGGTAACAAAGTCACGCCTTCAAACCTTAATTTTTAGATAGTTAAATGTCCATTTTACATTTCTAAAAAAATTGGAGGTATTATGATATTCCACGTGATGGCTACATGTTGACAAAGTTACCCCTCACAACTACTAGTCCCTCTCCTTAATAGGGTATTTGCATGAAAACCCAATTCCAGCTATGTCAAACCCGCATTTGACTCCTTCAGACTCAAGTTAATCATTGGTCACATGTAGAACATGCATTTGAAGACTTGAAAGACCTTCCCTCCAAAGTATTTTCTTTTGGAAAAACTTTTTCTCTCATGAAGTCACATGAATATGCTTCTTTTCTAAAGTTTTTACAATATAATCATAAGAATATAGCCCTTCTTTTCATTTATAAGGTACATTTGAAACCTTTTGGAGCCTTTTAATGAGATTTCCAAAACAACAAGGACCTGGGACCTTAGAAAAGACTAGAATAAGCTTCAGGATATTAAAATTTACACTCAAAGCATAAAGATGCTAACAACAAAAAAACCCCTATTAAATGCAATTGACATATAAATGAAAATTGGATAACAAAAATAAATAGGGATATAGCATTCGGTATTATAATAATATCATATGTTAAAACAACCAATAATAAAATCAAACCAAATGATATATAGGATTTGGTCATATATGTATATGTAGATATATAGATATATACATAATATGTATATGTATATGGTGCTCTGCAAAAAGAAGGATAGTTAGAAAAACCTATTTGATTGCTACACACACAAAGAGAAGCACAAGAAACAAATGTTAGTCATTAGGGTTGGCAAATCAAAGATTAAACACTATCCTAATCAAGCATATCAAGAAAGACACTACACAACAAATAAAAAGCTTAATGAATCTAAGAAAAGCTGAACTCTGTGGTGTAACTACCAGATATAGCAAGAAACTCTCCAACCAAAGCAGGGGACACAAAACCAACAATCTCTACTTAGGGTGGAGCTCTAGACCCCAAATCTGAAGAAAGAAATAGAGCTAAAGTAAGTGAATTGGATAACAACAAGAATGTAAAGTGCACCCCTGATTTGTTAACCAAAATGCTCAAAATTAAATGAAAATCTTTAATGAATACACAAAACTATATACATATGCAGGCTCACCATGGTTGAGATAATGTGATAACGATTCTTTGTTCCTCGATATTATAACATGTTTCCCATGTGTGTCTAGGTTCAATGAATCTAGTAACACGTTTCACTCGATGTGTCATGCCCAAACTTTTGGGCAAAACACAACCGACATTTTTTTTTTTTTAAGCACTTAATTACATGCATTCATTTACTTAAATAGTTGTGACAACTTAACAATTTGTTCTAAACGAAATCTTAATTGATATTAAATACTAACATAACAATTATGATAACTTCTATTATCAAGCAGAGCAAATAATTTTCATGAGGGTGTTATTAAGTTCTCTCCAAAGTTCCTTTCATTTCAGTTGCGCTTTTTAGTACTTATTTGGATCCATTTCTACTAAACAGACATTAATATAATGACCGGGTTTGATATGAATTATTTACTAAATGTTAACACTATTGCTATTTCATTTCATTAATATTGCCTAACTGAGTAGATACAATTAAGGTGCCAAACATCATTAAGTTAATTAAATTGTCTGATGAAAGACTCCACTTGGGATAATAAGGTACGCCTGACTTAGTCCCTTTTTTTTATAGAGAAATTTTATTACAATATCCTCTTAAATTATTTATTTTAGTATATTGAATCATTCTGTTTAATTATAAAAATAAAACCATTTTGATCTCTAAAATGAATTAGAATAATTTAAATCAAGTTTATATATTACTTTTTCCAACATCAACTATTTAATATTTTGCTTCTATTAATCCCATTACCCCTTGCTTTAATTTCAACCGATTGAACTTCTAAACTATGTTTATCCAAATATGATAATAATAATGTTGTAGAATATTTCATTATATTTTCCATTAAAAATCTCCTAAAAGGTTAACCTCCAAAATTAATTAGGATTTTAAGCATTTTTTTATTTATTTTTAAATATGCCCTCTTGACTATTTAAACATTTATAAAATATAAACAACTAATAAAATAATTAACTCTTCAATTTGTCCTATGCATTATATATAAATGCACATTTAACATTGATAAAAAGGAATTAAGGTTGGTAAATAAACTAATTAAATTCAGGACATTTTTTTTTTTTTTCACTTCCATAATTGTAAACTATATATATATATATATATATATATATAATACACATATGATTACATATATATCTATCTAATATACACATATATTTAAAGTGAGGTTTATCCCCCTTTTAGTTAAACATACCTAAATTTACCATGATACCCATAAACCCCAATTCTGTTTTAATCATTACAAAAAGCCTCTTTTATTTTTATTTATTTATTTTTTTATATAGATTTGTTTTTTTTAAAAAGATTTTGTTTTGTAATAATATTTTTTTTTATAAAATAAAGTTTTAAATAGTTTTTTTTTTTTTTTTTTTTAATTTAAAAAGTGCAATTATATATTTTGATATATGAATATGTTGGTTTAAGTTTATATATATATATATATTTCAAACAAATAAGTTTATTATTAAGTAATGAATTCATTTAAACATTTAATATATATATAGATATATTGGACAATAAATTTATTTCTGTTTATATCTGAGAAATGAATTTTTTAAATATTCCATATAGGCATGAAAAGCTGTTTATATATATGTGGTGTCTAGGACAAAAGCTTTCTATGAAAAAGCTTTCTGTGAAAAATATAAAATCTGAAACATATTTAGCAGATTGGATAATTTCTACAGATTTGAATCATTGAATTTACTTCCTTTTTATCAAAATCCTAGTTGCTAAAAGAAATAGATAGGTTATTTAAATATTGATTTACTATCGACATAATATAGTAAAAAGCAGAATTAAATTAGTTAGAATAGCAACTTTAGAATTTCTATTTATTTCATTTAATCTGTTTAACTATAGATTTTATTCTCTGTAACTAAACAAATGACAGTATTTAATAATTTTAACAGCAACTATATAAATGACCAATTTAATAAATTTAAGAGCAACTAGATAAATCTAAACTAAAATAAAACTTTAGAAATGACTATAATAAATCTGTTTTTTATTTTATTTTCTGCAATAAACAAAATGACAGATTTAAATAAAACTAAATATGACATTTCCATGTATAGATCTAAATTTTAGATTTTATTTTATTTTCCAACCTACTACATGCAAGTAGATCTATTCCATTTCTTTTCTAATATCTTGATTTTAAATGCATAAAGGGAATCAATACATTTCTTTCTTTTCAAAGCATCCTATACACAACAAATATTTATTTCAAAACTAAAAACAGAAATAATCATTTCTTTTCTGCAATATAACATAAATAAATATCACATATCTTTAAAACATATTCCCAAGTCTTTATTGTCATTTTACAAATAGGTCTCTCATTTCAAATAGATGAGGACTTTCAAAGAATATTAATTACATTTACAAAAAATTTCTGCAACAATTAACTCCAGCCATATCTACATGTCCTGATATTTTCTTCTAACAACCTGCAAATAAAACAAAGAGATGACCATGGAGTGCTCACCTCCCAGCCTAGGCTAACTAGTAGCCACCCCCGAGCTCGGAGAACCAAGCCCTAGATAGGTAACAAGCATGCAACACAGAAGACAGAATACTCACAAACTCAAAACACACTCCCAACCCGGGCTACACTACACCACACATTTGTGATGTCCTTACAAGGGTGGTAGTGGACCAAGTACCCTGAGGAGACTGCAAGTATGGCAAAACAAATAGCCACCTCATGGCAACCAAAATACATCAAGTATAACATAATCAGCCCTTTATTCCTTATGCCCCCCAAGGCATTCATGCCTTATTTCCCTCCTTATGACCCCCAATGCATAAACAAGCCATGCAGCAAGGGTCACACAAATTCCCTTGTGATCACTCTCATAATGAGAGTCTCTCACTCGAGGGTTGTCACTTCTACCACCCACAAGATTCTCCTCTCTCCCAAGAGTAGGAGATCTTGATTACTCCCAAACACACATACAAAGTATAAAACAATTTACCAAATAAATTTCCAAGAGAGCATGCACGAAAACAAATCTTTTTCACAAACATTACTTACAAACACATGCAATAAGAAATCCATTATATGATAATTACGACCAACCTTAATCTGCCCAAAAGGTAGTATAGTTTGGTTGAGGATGAGCAGCCCAATTCCACAGTTCTTCTCTTTCTACCATTAGCTAAAATTCTCCAACCAAAAATCCTATCTTTTTTTTTCTTTACAAAATTCTTTTGTCTCCAAAAATGGAGAGTGGGTGATTACCCTCAAATTTTCAAATTCTTGCTTAAGAAGCTCATTCTCTGAGTTCTTACAAGTTTCTAAAAACCAAAAAGGAAAGTAAGACAGAATGGGAAAAAGACTCTCATTCGAATAGGAAAGTTTTCAATTAGATCAAACTTCTAATTTCAATTTTCGCACAACTCAGAAAAGCCAATTTTTAAAGTGTCAAAAAGGTCACTTAAAAGTAGAAACTTGCCTAAAATTACCCCTAACCCCTAGGTATACCTTATGGGCTTTAGGAAACCCTATTAAACTACCCCTAGGTGTTCATTTAACCCATTTTAAACCCCTCTGAAGTTTATTTTCGGGTCAAACATATGTTGACCTCTCCAAAGATTCCTTTCCCAAGGTATTTATGACAACACGTTATATTATTTGAAAAAGCTATAGTTGAACACTTTCCCACCAAGAGACAAAAATAAAACATTTAAACTTAAATCCACACATGTGTCAGGTGACACAAATAAAACACTTTTACAATTTAAAACATGAAATCGTCTCTTGTGGGTTTTACACATTAAATTTAAATGACACTTAACACTCATGTACCATACACTGTTACGAATAAAATACAACACAAATGGGGTGTTGTCTCTCCAAATAGACAACCCCTAGCTTATGAACATACATAAGTCTAGGTTTGGTTCTCCGTAATATTTCCATGGTCACATGGATAATTCCTGTGCAACTCAATTCACACATTAGTACTTCCAAGTAATCTCATATAATATAAAACACATGAATAATAATGCACTACAACACTCTGCATTCAACATACATTTATCAATGAATACATCTTTCATCCAAATAACTCCTCATAACAATTATCATCATTCACATAATTTTGATCCATACATTAAAACATGCATTCCTATTTCTATCATCATAGTAAAGTCCTGCAAATCTAATAATGACATACTTCCTCTCAAATTTATCCTATTCTAGAATCATATAGAGTTTTGTATTTATAAAGCATATAAATGAAGCACCCACATTCATCAATGTTACCTAATCACATAATCATATAAGTTATACATCCAGGCATAGCTGACATACGTTAAATCACGATTATCCAATCAATGGGTCTTTTAGGATTTCAACTTCATAACACATCAAAAGTACACCACTAGGTGCGATAACTCTATAACTTGGTTCAATTATTTTTCTCACAAACCTATCTGCCTAACACAGTCCATTCTATTGAATTATAAAGCATTTATTAATAGGTCAAACATGGTCAACTAAGTAAATCAAAGCTTGGTTTGGGGAGGCCTTACACGATGTATATCAACTCGGTATATCATTATTGTTGCTCAGTATACATAGAGTGTTACTCGGTAGACAACTCGGTGTATACTGGGCTCTGTGACTACTTTCTTCTATAACCGACTGCTCTGTGCATACCGATTGAATATTTCAGTAGTAGTAATCGACTAGAGTATATATAGAATGACTTTGGACATAAAACTAATGGCAACTTAATAAGTAGTAACAATCCTTATGATGCACTGTGAATTTATTTGAACAACAAATTTTGAGACTGCAATATTGCTACAATCACTTTTATGATAGTCATCTGTTGATTTTGCTTTGAATGCTCTATTCATTGTTTATCAATCATTCTTGTCTCTTATGTTTTATGTCACTTGAGTAGGACTATCCTTATACATTGTTGCCTCGTTCTATTTGACATGATGTTAGTTCTGAGTGGATATACTTTCCTTTTGTCATGTGATGACTTTAGTCACCTGTTGATCAGGAAACACAGTTTTATTCATTGTTGTATGTGTTGACATTGGATAGTAGCTTTAAACTATCATTGAATGCCAATAGATGGGACTGTGGATGTAGTTGTGTTTCATGTTTGGTAGCTGATTAATGACACCCTGTGAGTGAGGAGTTGTATGTTGATCTTAGCCCTTGTGGGAGCCCATTTTAACCCACATACTTGATACTTATGAGATGGAAACCTTCCTTAACAAGTTAGAAAAATAAGAAGCTCATGAAGCTTCTGATGATTGGACACTTCTGATCTTTGATTCACTTATTGTTTTGTTCTGATTCTTTCCATTTTTAGTCTGATGTACATGTGTATGAGTAGATTAGTTATAGAAACTGAGATCCCAAGCTATAACACATATGTCCTTCACCTCTTGCAGGAATTCTAGGAGCACTAGGAGAATGAAGATACAAGATGTAGCTTGATCACATCAACCATTCGTCTTTGAAAGGCAAGGACTAATCCCCTTTTCTCTCTTTTCTATTTATTCATGTGTATATCATTCTACTCATTGTACAGTCTTAGTCATACCCATGACTTATGTAGGTTCTTACACATGTATGTAAATGAAAAGTTTCTTTCATATGCAGTTTTAACTATACATTATTGAAATGCATTGCATTCTGAAAAGAATTCTTCATTTGTATATTTAAATTTGATATATAATGAAGTATACAGATTTTTTTTTTGTGTACCTTTCATTCATTTGATGTGTAATGCCGATCATAGGCTTATCAAATTTTGATGATTCAAAATTTATATAACAATAATGTACCCCTTATGAACCAATAGTATGCACAACGTACACACTAGGATACTATAAGGGGTCACACATGTGTTATAACACAAGTGTAACTCCTTAGGATCATATATGACCCCTTGTAACATCCTAGTTTATACAAAATACCCCTTATGACCCAATAGCATACACACTAGGATGTTATAAGGGGTCATATGTGGTGTTAAGGGATCACACATGTGTTCTAACACATGGGCGACCCCTTAGGACCACATATGACCCCTTATAGCATCTTATTGTGTATAATGTATCCCTTAAGACCCAATTTGACCCCATGGGACCCAATAGTGTCCTAAGGGGTTACACATGTGTTAGAACACATGTGTGACCCCTTAGGAGTGAATATGACTCCTTATAGCATCCTATAACATGTATAATATACCCCATAGGATCCAATTTGACCCCACAGTACCCAATAGTATGTATAATGTACACACTAAGATGCTATAAGGATTCATAGGCATTCCTAAGGGGTCACACATGTGTTAGAACACATGTGTGACCCCTTAGGACCACCTATGACCCCTTATAGCATCCCAGTGTGTATAATGTACCCCTTATGACCCAATTTGACCCCATAGGACCCAATAGTGTCCTACGAGGTCATATGTGCTCCTAAGGTGTAATGCCCATACCCTAGTTAGACTTGTAAAACCCATTTGACCATGATTGACTTCCTATGTGGCATTCTTGAAGGGTAGGTTAACCATGGTGAAATGTGTAGTTTAGATAATATAAATAACTGTGCATACTTATTATTGTGCTTTTGCATCGATTTTCGTGTAAATGTAATTGTTCCTAACCCTTGTGATAAATCTTGAGCTAACGCCTTCATTGGATATGTATATGTATATGCATGCTTGTATGAATTCATGGGTGCAGGAGATTGCAGGTACAACACCGCTTAGGGCAAGGTTCATCTCCTTTGGGATTTGCAAGGTTGAGTATGCCTCTTTCATCTTTAGAATTCGGATTTGGTGGTCATATAACTCTCGTCTTTCCTTAGCCATGGTTAGGTGAGCATCGTGTGTGGATTCATGGGGCTTGCTTTTCATTGGGATGCATGTCAAGAGATTTGGAGGACTTCCTCGATTTGCATGCCTTACGGGAGGTAAGTGGAGTTGTTATCCCAAGTATTAAATTCAATTTAATAAGTAAACGTACACATTAGAGATATAGAAATTTAAATAGGTAGTTTCTTTTATATGATTAATCATTAATTTAAGAGATTTGCTTTAAATTATTATTGTAGCAAGCTTAAGGTATTTAACTGGGGTTAGCGTGCTCATTTACACATTTGTAACATTTACGCATATGTAGTTGGGAAATTAGAATAAATAAGACTCTTGCATTAGATTAGTCATTTATTTAAAAATGTCGCTTTATTATGTTATAGCGAGTTAATTTAATAGCTAATTTTAAAATAACGAAATTATTGAGTTATGCATTTTAGAAAGGAAAATTTTAAAGTCATTTGGGAGATAGAAATAAATTACTCATTTTCGCATTTTGGAAGAAAAAGGGGTAAATTATTATTATTTAAACGAAATTATTTTCTCTTTACTTGTAAAGTCGATATAGTATAAAAGTTTGATTTTTAGAAAATTAAATTAATCAAATGCCTTACCCGGGTCAATAGTTTCGAAATAAGAAGTAGGCCTAAAATTTATATTGAGAAATTAAAATTTAAAACGCAATAAGAAATAGAAGTATTTTAATTTTGATAAGGAAAGTGAATAAGATGTATTAAATAATATAAATGAATGATTTCCATTTTCATTTTCATTCATTTTATTTTAAAAATAAATGCCTAATTTCAAAATTGAAAATTAGGGCAAAATTAGGGTTTCTCCTTTTAACCTAGTTTTGTAAACATTTTGGGGTTTCTTGGCTTTTGGTCATTTTTTTGGGAAAACATGGTTTTTGGAAGAGAGATTGGGGATCTTGGAAAAAGGATGGGGATTTAGAGCAGCAGATTTGGGGGCTCATCATCAAAAAATCTTTCCAGGAAAGCTTGTTGAGGTAGGAATCTCTTTTATCAATTTTGTTCAAGTTGTTTTTAACAAAAAAAAAAGAGATAGAAAGAAGGTTGCATTTTGTTCTTTCAGTTTTAGTTTTCAGATTTTCCATTGTTTGCCATGAGAAGTTTCTTGTAGAAAAAAAAATTTTGTTAAAAATTTGTTTAGATGGATCTTTGTGTGAGAAGAGATCTTCCTGGTGCCAAAGATTTGCATAATGAGAGGGTTAATCCACAATTTCTTCTATTATTTTGAAACCCTTGTCATTCAAAAAAAAAAGGAGAGAGGAAGTGGCTATGACTGTGATTGTTTTTTTTTTAAAAATGGGGTTTGCTGGAGAATATTGCAAAATTGTGTTTTCAAACTGTGTGTTTGATGAGTCATTCATCCTTTTGAAATTCTTGCATATATATTGTTTTTTAAAATATATATATATATATATATATATATATATATATATATATATATATATATATATATATATATATATATTTATTTATTTAGTAAAATTTTGAACTGCATCCTGGCAGTTCTGGGACTGGGTCTGGTTTTGTATTTTTACCAGAGAATTCTTTTTAATATAAAATAAATTATAATGAAAAAAAAATATAATATTTTATACCTCCCCCATCGCTGGGAGGAAGTATGGCTACCACGGTAGCTACTGCTACCAGTTGGTAGCAATGCTACCACTGGTAGAACTGCTACCAAATGGTAGCAGCGCTACCAAGGGTAGCGGACTGCTACCATTTGGTAGCAGCGCTACCAATGGTAGCGTGGCTACCATGGGGGCCCACGTGGGAGTCCACGTGGGTAACCCCATTTCAACTTTTTTTAATTTAATTTTTATTTATTGCTTCAAAATAAAATAAAAAAAAACAAAAGGTAAAAAAAAAACAATAAAATAAATTATTGTATGGTAGCAAATGAAGAAAATTAATAAAATAATGAATTTTTAAATGGGGTTGTTAATTACTTAAAATTACTCTGTTGCTTCTTTGTTTATTTAATGTAATTAAGTTGAGTATTAAATAATATTTGGAAATTAGAATTTTGATATTTAGAAAACCCATATAGTAATACAAGTTTTGGCTGCACTCTGATCTATGCAAATGGCATTAATAATTGTTAACTATAAGTTATGGTTAAATGTGGGGATTATTTCTAAATTGGTTAGTTATTGATTGGGGTTCCTGTATACTCGTTTATATTTACGCAAAGATTCATAGATCATTGGGGGGTGTCTCCTTTTCATTTCAAAGGTCCCTTTTAAAGTATATTTTCCTTGATTTGGGTACTAGTGTATAGTTCTAGACCAATATGTCAGTGATGTTTATTTAAGGATTAAGTAAAATACCCAGACGAGAGATGCTTACATTTATGTGAACTTAGTTGGAAAAACTTGTAGAGATGTATTTACTAACTGAAGTGGTCATTTGTAGTGTGGTTGTGATCGCCTAAGAGGCAGGATTGTAAAAGACATGTAAATTTGTAATCTTAACTATATTAAATGCCAGAGGGGTCTTGCAGTTGAGCAGACCTGGAGATGTAGCCCTTTAGGGGTGAACTCCGAGATCATACCGGTGTTTTGCGTTGTTTCAGTTTCCTTTGTTTCATGCTTTAAGTTATCATGTATGGTTGTTATTCTTGTATAAGTGTATGGTGGAAATTTAACGAGTTTAAATCAAATGCACAAAATCAGACATCGTGAGGAATGTAGTAAATCAGATTCATAAGACATTGTAAATTATGATAATGGCAAAGTATTTAAAATATGTTAACTAAGTTGAATAGCGGAAAGAATTCTTGCTAGATTACATTATTGGATTAACTTGCTATCAAGTATATAAATGGGACGAATGAGAAATGGGAAACAAAGTTGAATTAATGTTATAAATTCTAAGTGAAATTTAAAGGATGAACCTCATATAGATACTTACCTTTTTGCCTTAGTAAATGGGAAACATCATGTTAATTATGTTTCATTATATTGGATATAGTTGTTTGGTCAATTATGTTTTAATCTTAACAAATTAACCTTACCGAAATTTAACTTGATAATTGGTGAAACTCAACTAGTCTACCATAATTATAACCCCAACAAATGAATTTCTTTATGATTGCTAAAGATGAACTGAAAAAGAAGGGATTCAATTAGTTGTTGATACATTAAATCTAGTAAAAGAATCTCTCTCATATTATCTTCATTTAACAATAAAAAAATGATATGCAACAAGATAATTGTATTTCAATCCTAATGGAAGAACATCACTATGGTCTTATTATTCAAATCTTGAAATGAAGAATTTCATCTAGCTAACGATATTTTAATTTAAAGGATGCTCTCGTGTGCCCTAATACACACCCACCTTAATGAAAATTAGTCCAATTATTTGCATCATCAAAACTTCAAATAAATTCTATGGTTACTCACATTTTATCTTTCACATAAGAATCTACAACTCATTAGTTGGCTATGCATGAAAACAAATGAAGAGACCTCACTCTACTAATGGAAGTTTAATCCTTAAGAAACGAATTTTTCTTATTAACCATACCTTTTAATATTTAAAAAGAGATATCAAATGTGAGTGTATATTTTAAAATCAAATGAAGGAATCCTCATTTTATTAATCGTAGTTTAACCCTAAACGAATGAATCTCGTTAAGCATCTTTATAGCATTAAAGGATGATGTCAAGTGTGGATGGTTATCTTAAAACCCTAATGAATGAACTTTGTTATATTTAAAACGTTTGAACCTATTGGAAGCCTCTAAATGAAATGATGAATTTAAGTGCATGGAATAAATAACCCCTCAACGGCCTCCTAACCACCCAAAGTAATTGAACGCTTCCTAAAGTTATAAGATGTCAAACCATTGAACACATATATAAACAAGATCTATGCATTATCTCATAATTTTAAATATCCAGTTTAATGGATCTAATGACGAAAGTTGAGTTAGGTGTAAGCTTATGTAATCACGTTGGGAAACTCCTTAGGATCATTTTAACCTTCCGCTGAGTTATCTAGTTAGAGATAACTTTGAGATAACTTCAAACTATCTTAATATTGTAATTTTTCATTAACGCTCTTAATTATTATTTAAAAAAAAAAAATTTACACTCTAATTGAGTGTTTTTAACTTAAACCCTTAGGGGTTTCCTGGCGGGGCATTACATAAGGGTTTACACATGCATTCTAACATATGTGTGACACCTTAGGACCACATATGACTCCTTATAGCATCCTAGCGTGTATAATGTACCCCTTAGGACACAATTTGACCCCATAGGACCCAATAGTGTCCTAAGGGGTCACGAATGTGTTCTAACTCATGCATGACCCCTTAGGACCACCTATGACCCCTTATAGCATCCTAGTGAATATAATGTACCCCTTAGGACCCAAGTTTACCCCATAGGACCCAATAGTGTACTAAGGGGTCATATATGGTCCAAAGGGGTCATGCATGTGTTAGATCACATGCGTGACCCCTTAGGACCACCTATGACCCCCTATAGCATCCTAGTGTGTATGATGTACCCCTTAGGACCCAATTTGACCCCATAGGACCCAATGGTGTCCTAAGGAGTCATATGTAGTACTAAAGGGTCACACATGTATGACCCCTTAGGACCACATATGACCCCTTATAGCATCCTAATGTGTCTAATGTACACCTTAGGACCCAATTTGATCCCATAGGACCCAATAGTGTCCTAAGGGGTCATATGTGGTGCTAAGGGGTCATGTAGTACCCCTGCCCTAATCAATTTCTAATCTCAGTTTTATCTTAGTTAGTTTATCATAATATAATGATTATAGTCAGATGTTTGAGTTAATGCATAGCTGTTGATGTGGTTTTCACACTAGTTGTATGCAAGTTGTTCAGTGTTCCTTTTTCATGGTATTAATATCGGGCTAACGCTTTCATTAAGTTTATATATGTATGCATGTATGACTCTTGGTTGCAGGAGATTTCAGGTACAATGTCACATGAGTGCGAGGTTCGTCTTCACCTGGATTTGCAGGTTTCAGTGTACCTCTTTTATCCTTAGAGTTGGATTAGGTGGTCCTAAGACCCTAGTTGACCATAGTCGTGCTCAAGTGAGCACTGTTAGTCGTCATCGGTATTCCCTTTTGGTTGGGTTTGCGAGTCGTCAGTCTGGTTGACTTTCTTGGTTTGCGTGCTTGGTGTGTATGGTTAAATTGATTAATTAGTCCTTAGTATTTAATTTGACTTAATATGTGTTCGTGCATTAAAGATTAATGGACTAAATTAATGGGGATTTCGTATGTGATTATCGTTGATATTGGTTTGCTTGTCTTAAATTGGGAGTAAGTTCAATTAAATGGTTGATTTTGAATATTAAATGCATTTTGTATATGCTGTTGAAAAAGAAAGATTTAAATTTAATTGCAATAGAATTAATTTAATCTTTTGGCATTTTTGAAATAGAAAGGTTAAATTTTAGTGAGTGAGAAAATCAATTTTAAATGGGAAAAGCAATTCAATTTATTGATATAGTTGGAAAAGAATTATTTTTGAGAATTATTTCTAAATAAAAATTTTAATTACAAAAAAAAAAAAAATGAAATTTTGGTCAACTCTTCCTTATAACCTAGACTTTTGGAAATTTTTTTGGAGGATGGATATTTTGGAAAAATGTTTTGTTGGAAAAATATTGTTGGGATGAAATTTGGGGGTTTTGGAAGGAGGAGGAATTCTTGAGCTTGCAGGTTGGGCTCTTCAGTAAATCTCTTCCAGGATTGCGTATGAAGGTAGGATTCTAAATTGTTTTCTTGTTGCCAAAAGAATTTATTGTTCTGGTTGAAAGAAATGAATTTGTTATTGAAGAATTGGTTTGATTGATTAATAGAGTAGAATGGAAATAAGATCTTGAATTATTCCTCCTTGATTTCATTCCTTGTTTTCAAATCAATTTCTGGTTTGCTAAGAATGATTTAAAATTAAATAAAATTGAAATTTAGTTGGGGGTTTGGCAGATTAGATGTTAAATTTGTGAACATCAATCTTGTTTGACCAATATGCTGTTGGTTTTGGAGAAGTTTTCCCCTTTCCTGATCTGGGTATTGTTAAAAAAGATTGCAAATGGGTGAATAAAAATAAAAATTATTATTCTTTAGTCTCTGGGAGACTGTTTTTTTTTAAACTGTGTGTTGCACAGTGATCATTTTTTTTTTAAAAATAAAATTAAATTAAAAAAAATGGAAACCCCAACCACGTGGGAGAGTTCCCCACCACGTGGAGGGGTGCTGCGTGTCCAATGGGCAGCAGTGCTTTCCATGGGAAGCTGCGTGCTCCCTTTGGGAACAGCAGCTCTCCCATGGGGGCTGCGTGCTCCCATTGGGAGGCAGCGTGAGCTCCCAAGGGGGGGGCCCACGTGGGGGTCCATGTGGGTACCCTCCCCCATATTAAAATGCTTTTCTTTTAAGTTTTAAAAATGTTTTTTTTTAATGTATTTTTTTTTATTATTCAAAAAAAAAAATGCATATAATATTTTAATATTATTTAATGTTTAATATTTTAATTAAGTTTTTATGATTATTATAAATTTTGGCATTTAATTAAAAATTCAAGTATGAGTTGTTATTGATTTATTGTATAATGTAAAAAAAGAAAAAATACAATAGTTAATATTCAAAACTCATCTTATTTTAATGCATATTTTGGTAATTAAATACTTAATTTGTCACTTTGGTATTAATTATTAATTTGTTATATTTAATCAATCACGGATTATTAAATATATTCATTAATTAATAGTTAATTTTTGTAATTTTCTTTATATACTCAAGGAAACAATTTGTTAATCTGGTAATGGATTTTCTTTATTTGGCTTCTCTAAATATGTATATTTCCTTGATCTGTATAGTGTAAATTGGTTCTTGGAAAGACAAATGTATAAGATTTATTTTGAACCAGTACGTCAATGATGATGTTAGTTGAAGATTAAATATCTTAATTAATTGGTTAATGGTTGTTTAAATTATATTCTTGTGAAATTGGTTAAAGAACTCGTTATGGCGTATTTTTGTATGTTCGATGCAATGAACCTTAGAGAGTTAGAAAACCAAGGGCAACCTGTATCTAGATGAAGTAGATAACTGCAATCTATTATAGATCATGTAGAAAGCTTGATCGACTTTTAATGTTTAGATCAATTCGGAAAAGATTGTATCTGCTGAATATTACCTATGCGAGTTTAATTTCTATTTTCGCTTTTGCTTATGTAATGGCAAGTCGTGCTTGTTTGATAGGTCCCTGTTGTATGGATTTACTTGGGGTACCTGTTTTAGTCCTCGGTTCCGAGTTGACTGTTGTATTGTGGTGGTGTCATAATTGGTCATATCCTTTGTGGGGGTGTCGAATGATGATTCGTGGTTGACCATAGTTGGTCAGGTCTCTGGTTCGAGTACCGTCAGTGAGTGTACCACTTTTGAGTTGTGTTTGACCAGATGGTCGTTCCCTCCTTTTGAACTTCGTTCGTCTGACCATGTGTATTCCTTGGTTTTTGAGTTCGTCTGAGTATAGTCTAGTGTCGTATGGGAAAGTGGCTTTCGATTGGTGGCCGCACCCAAAGTGGCTGCTGGGTAACCCATCGAAAGTGAGTCTAATAAGTGATAACCTATCAGTAGATTAGGATGTAATCTCTAAGTAAGATAAATGTGCCTCACACATGGGACGAGTGCTAACATAGACCCGACATGCTATGAGAAGGCCTAAAATGGCAAACCATCATCCTTGTATTCATGAAAGGATGTGTGGGTCCACATGAGGCTTGGATGGACCAGAGGCTCGGATTAGGTTGCCAGGGTAACCCAGTGTATGGGGCTGGGACCTATGAAGACCTGCCATGGTAACCATACCAAGTTGTGTGATGACACTTGTCCCTACATTCGCTAGTATGTTGTCATTTTGTCCTGCTAGGAGTACGTTTCTGGGTCATCCTATTGTCTATACCTTTGTGAGTACCTAGTTTCATGTTAGACCTTGGGTGGTGATGGCTCAGTTTTGTGGATGCTCTCGTGGACCTTTGTTTTAGCTTTGATTATGTTCAGCTGGATCCTTTTCTTTTCAGGGATCGTTTATGTATTAATTGACCGATGCGGTCGCTTGTATATTGTTTATGTTTCGCCTTGATGATCGGATTGTAATGGTGTAACCTCTTGTATTCTTAACTTTATTATTTATGAGAGGGGTCTTGCAGTTGAGCAGACCCGGAGATGTAGCCCTTTAGGGGTGAACTCCAAGATCAATATGGTGTTATGTGATGTTATTCTCTTATGTTTCCCTTATTCAACTTTATCATGTATGAATAGCTTATGTTAGAATGTATAAGTGGATATGATGGAATTAACTTTAAATGCTTATATGCAGTCCTTTCTTGAATGCCATTTTGATCGAATGTATAAGTGGTTTTGATGAGATTTATTGTGGATGCATGTATGCAATCATCTTTTAGAATGCAGTAAATTGGAATATGAAAGAATGTAACTTAGAGTAATGGAATATATTCAGTTGTTGTTAGGAATTTTAAGTATGCTTGAAAAGATCTCATAAGTTTATGATGAAATTCTAGTGTGTTAGAATATTAGAGGTATGGCTTGTATTTTTATGAAAAGCTTGAATGAAGATTATGAATAGATCTTAATGGATGAATCTTTGCTTGTGATTTATATTTCCATCTTCTGAAAGAAATTATCCTGATTAAGAATTATCTCGTTATTAAGATAATCAGCTTATTGGATTAATCGTGTGAGTTAAGTGAATTGTGAAATTTAAGTAATCTCGTTGGGAAACTCTTTAGGTGTTAGTTGATGTCTTCCGCTATGTAATCTGAATCTTTGATATCTTGTTGTATCTTAATGTTGTGTAACTTTTTTTAAAAAAATAAAAATAAAAATTATTGCACTCTATTCTTGTGTTTTGGCTTATCCCTTCGGGGTTTCCTGGCGGGGCATTACATTTGGTGTCAGAGCCCATGTTGCAAACACTGGGATCTCTGGTGTCGCGTGTGCCCTCTATTGGTGTGAGGTGTATCGACCTTATGTGTTTGCTTGTCCTCCTTTTGCATGTGAGTGATTGAGCAGACCTTAACTTGTGTGTAACGTGTGTGTTTTCACACCTTGTTTTCACCTTCTTGATGTTGGTGTTTGAGTGTTCATATGTTCTTTGTTTGCTTATCGATGTCTGGGTCTACGATTATTCTTATTTTGAAAGAGAGTCGTATGTCCCTTCCTTATTGAATTTCAAACACCCAACCAGCTGAGAGGAATAACACACCTCCAATAATTCTATTGATTTTTATTAACAAAACCAGGTATGGCAAAAAGAATCATATAAGCACAATGATACAGCCATTAAATCTTCTTGAAGAACACAACTATAGCATGGATTTAAACCCACAAATCCAATTTAAAACTGAAAGCAATCAAAGGTTGGATTTTGGCAATAAGCAACCATTTTCATAACAACAAGGACGAACAATTTGGGTAAACCCTACCTTCATACGCAATCCTGGAATAGCTGAAGGAGAGCCCAATCCTGCCAGATCCAGAAGAAGTTTCTTCCTCTCCAAAACCCCCAATTTTGTCCAAAAATTATCTTCCAACCAAAAATCCTCCAAAAAAAGTCCATCCTCTAAAATTTCCCCAAATTTTGGGTTATATGGAAGAGTTGACCCAAAAATTCCATTTTTGGAATAAATATTCTTATTTACCAAAAAAATAACTCTCCAAATAATTCCTTTTTAACTATTAGCAACAATTAACTTGCTTTTCAATTCCAAAATCGATTTCTCAATCAACTGAAATTTAATCTTTCTAATTTAATAATCCAACAGAATACAATTAAACCTATCGCAATTAAATACAAATCTTTCTTTTCAACAGCATATACAAAAACCATTTAATATTCAAGATCAGTTATTAATCGAACTTACTCCCAATTTTAAAACGAGCAATCCAATATCAACGAAAATCGCATAACGAAAACCCGATTAATTTAATCCATTAATCTTCAATGCACAAATGCATAAATAATCAAAATAATTACTAAGGACTAATTAATCAATTTAACCATGCACACCAAGCATGCAAATCGAGAAGGTCAACCAAACAGACGACTCGCAAACCCAAACAAAAAGGAATTACCGACGACGATTGGCGATGCTCACTTGAGCACGACTAAGGTCAACTAGGGTCTTACGACCACCTAATCCAACTCTAAGGATTAAAAAGGTACACTCAAACCTGCAATCTAGGTGAAGAAGAACTTCGCACTCATGCGGCGTTGTACCTGAAATATCCTGCAACCAAAGATCATACATGTATACATATATAATAACTTAATGAGAGCATTAGTCTGATACTAATATCACGAAATAGGAACACTGAATAACTTGCATACAACTAGTGTGAAAACCACATCAATAGCTATGCGTTAAATCAACATCTGACTATAAAATTAAATTACGATAAATTAATCAAGATTAAACCAAGATTAAACCAAGATTAGAGATTGATTAGGGTTGGGGTACTACATTCTCCCCCCCTAGGTTCCGACTTACTCCTGGAAGTCGTAAGGCTAGATGGAGAACACTTCGTACGCATCAGCCATGAAACTCATTCAACAAAGATCAAATTGCACAAAGAAATCTTTCCATAAATAAATGAAATGCTATTGCAAAATCCTTAACAAACGCCATTATCCATTGGCAAGATACATATAAAACCAAACATTCCTTAAAATATTCCAGGAATTATCCACAATCATAGCAGAGAAACAAGAATTTTCTTCCTTTCATTACACCAAATTAAAGCATTACAAAGAGGTAAACAACAATTACCATAATCATCTACCAAAAATGACAGGAACCCATGCCATCAAGATCAATTTCCTTTACCAATCCATCTTTATCATAAAATTTTATAACATAGAACTAGCTTAAAATATCAATTTCTACAACCAAATTAACTTCCATGGAAAAAGAGCAACAAAAATAACTCAATTGATTACACTTGCCAGGCATAAGAAAACCTTTCCAAAGACTATGTCCCATAACATAGTGACAAGTTAACACAATTTACTCCATGATACAAATAATAACCATCCACATAACTGGAACGCATAACAGAAAAGGCCACATGTGAGCATGTCTAATGCTCGGTCAAAGATAACATGCACGATCAGTATCTCTATGCCTAATCTCATAACAACAATATGATCATAAATATCCAATATCTCACTCAAAGGCTCGATGGTGCTAGGCACACCATAGCGGTGCTACCTTCCATACAAGACCTTTGTGAATATCCCTTGTTGAGCAAGGTGGTTAGCCTCCAAGAGATAGTCACCACACATAGGTAGGTAGTGGATACTAGCTGCATCACAGCCTCACATACCCCCATCCTCAAGGTTCCTTGCGTCTACTTCCTCGTATACACTCATCCAAGTCCGTCTCCTACGTCCTTGGAGAGGAATTCACATTGCAACACAAGACCAACATACGAAAACAACAAGGATAAACCGGTTTGGCCACCAAAGTACAGAAGAATAAAGATAATAAATCCTCAATTCCAACAGTAAGGCAAGAAAATAATCCGGAATCTCAACACCAAATCAAAAGTGCAAAAGATCACAAGATCGTGGCTAAACCTTCACAGTCAAAGTAGAATAAATTGCTGGCCCACAAAGAATTAAATAAATAATTAAAAGAAATTCATAAGTGCACATTACATCACTACGTGACTAATAGCTAGCCACCAACGAGGAAGGAAGGAACAATCGTCTAGCTATCCTAGTAGCTCATCATGTGGTGTGGCCAAGTCACACATCCACATGGCATGGCAGTGTGCACCTCGACATCACCCCGCATCACGTCGTCACGTGGCATGGCTCTACCTTATACCTAGCAGTAGGCCGCATGGAAATGTCTACTACACCCCGCATCGTGTCTCAGCACGGCATGGCAATACCCCAAGCGGACAAAGCACGCAATGGACGTATCTCGCATGGCAGTGTACCCCACGGATAAGGCACACACTGGTCACACTCCGCATAGCGATGTTCCTCTCAGGATACTCGCCGTAAGCCAGAGGTATACATGGCTAAGGTCTACCCACAAGTCTACCAACACTGGTCAGTTGGCAACTTATGTAAGAACAATAACACGCCTCTCATGAAGACAAGGCAACAGATGCTCCAATAGAATCCAACAATATGCTCAAAAAAAAAAAAAAAAAGGATAGGAATAAGGCTGGCACTCGTGAACCTCGTAAATGGGTTCATCACAAGGGAAAGTATTGAGTACACCTTTGATACAGTTTAGTAGTACAACTATATCATTCCTCGAAGTAGAGAAGCTAAAGTCACTTCGCGCCGACATTACTCGTACGCCAATCCATACTATTCAAGGAACGGTTACTTCGAATACTACCCCTTAACATACTGAGTTACCCACAACCCGAGGTTTGGTTCTCAGCAGGGAAACAAATAAGCAACATCACATAAACAGTATGGTTTCCCATACTCACAAGCAACATATCCTCCATGGTTGATTACTTCACCAATCCATGGGCACATATAATAAGCACTGGTTTCTTACAATACACACAAATACACCAGCACTGGTTTAGTCACATTTACGGGGAGTACTTTTCAGTACGCTAACATCTATACAAGGAAGATTTTAATTATGCTTTCTATATAAATGACTGAATCAAGTTTACTCTAGATTCAAGTACTGAAATTATTAACAATTCACAATTATATAAGGAGATAGCATCATTCCTATATCTTTATCACATTTCACTAAGCATCCGAACTCACATTACTAACTATTCAAATTCATTTCTAAAGCTTAAGACTTTCATCTATCACTATGAAGCCAAAAGGCCAACATACAATTTTCACATGATTTATAAACATTCCATTTAAAACAATGCATTCTTTAATACCATTTCTAAAAATCTTATGATTAGGCAAAGAGAAGGGAAAGAGAGTTTGATAGCCAAACTATTTCCTACAAAGATACAAGATCAATCAAGATCACGCTATAATATTAAATTTCTCACTATAAGCCTATCATTTCAATTACATGGTTTTCATTTCGCTACCGTTAAGAAGGACGACAATCAGCCTAACAAAGCTTTTTCCAAGAATTATGGTTGCAACAGGAGGTTCTAGTTTTCCAAACACAATAGAGATCAAGAGAGACAATCTTTTCGATAATGCAAGACCTCAAAATAACACTCACTTATAATAATACAATATAAACACATGTCATAATTTGCAACCTACTAAAGAAGATCACATTACGATCAAAGATAAGCAAGAGCTATTACCCAAATAAAACATATTAATGCATGCACATCAAACAAGCTTTTCATTCGCACTTTCTAAACACATTAAGGTAATTCCACCTACCCAAAAGCGAGTTCAATGGAGCATTTGCTAAAATAAATCTTCAATCAAACTGGTTTAATGAAACACATAAAACAATCTTTCGGAAAACACATTAATACTCTCTTGAAGCTACAATAACATGCTCCTTTTAATACTTCTTCTACCAACCAAGCAGTTTCACACAATTCAACTATCTGCATAGCAATGCACCTCACTAAGGTAGAATTTAATCATGCTACTCCTACAAAATACCCATGGAGAATTCTTTAAACATACACATACAGTTTTCTCCCAATAACCAATATGAACCTTGAAACCCATAGCCCCTTTAATAATCTAAAAACATGAACGTCATAAGGCTCACACAAGGGTTCAAGAAGTCACACCCTTTTCTCTTGCAAACAAGAAAACTCAAATCAGAGATAATTACACATATCCTAATCATTTTAATTTCCAGAAAGAAGAGAGAGAGAGAAATGGTGATAATCATTTAATTTTCTACAAAATAAGCATTCAATAATTGCCATACTAGTCCTTCAAGTGGACAACATTAAGCTAGCTCATAATCTTTAAACAAACACAATTCGCACTTTCAGACTCAAGACAAGCATGGACCAACCCAAATGGATTAGTCTAAAGAGTACAACACTCAATAAGGGAAGGTACATACGACTCTCTTTCAGAATAAGGGAATTCGTAGACCAAGACATCAATAATCACACAATGCACAAATAAGCACTCAAACACCAACATCAAGAAGGCGAAAACAAGGTGTGAACACACATGTTACACACCAGCTAAGGTCTGCTCAATCACTCACATGCAAAAGGAGGACAAGCATACACATAAGGTCGATACACCTCACACAATTAGAGGGCACACGCGACACCAGAGATCCCAATGTTTGCAACTTGGCTCTGATACCAAATGTAATGCCCCGCCAGGAAACCCCGAAGGGATTAAGCCATAACACAAGAATAGAGTGCAATTTTTTTATTTTTTTTAAAGTTACAACACATAAGATGCAACAAGATATCAAAGATTCAGATAACATAGCGGAAGACATCAACTAACTCCTAAAGAGTTTCCCAATGAGATAACTTAAATTTCACAATTCACTTAACTCACACAATTAATCCAAAAGCTGAATATCTTAATAACGAGATAATTCATAATCAGGATAATTCCTTTCAAAAGAGGGAAAATATAAATCACAAGCGGAGATTCATCAATAAGATCCATTCATAATCTTCATTCAAGCTTTTCATTTAAAATTACAAACCATACATCTAACATTCTAATACACTAGGATTTCATCATAACATAAGAGATCTTTCCAAGCATATTTAAATTCCTTAACAACAACTGAGTATAATACATTACTCTAAGATACATTCTTTCATATTCCAACTTATTGCATTTCAAAAGACGATTGCATACTAGCATCTACGATAAATCTCATCTAAACCACTTACGCATTCGATCAACATGGCATTCAAGAAAGAACTGAATATAAGCATTAATAGTTAATTCCAATTATCCACTTAACCATTCTAACATAAGTTAATCATACATGATAAAGCTGAATAAAGGAAACATAAGAGAATACATCACATAACACCATAATGATCTCGGAGTTCACCCCTAAAGGGCTACATCTCCGGGTCTGCTCAACTGCAAGACCCCTCTGATAATTAATAAAGTTAAGAATACAGGAGGTTACACCATACAATCCAGCCATCAAGGTGATACATAAACAATATACAAACGACCGCATCGGTCAATTAATACATAAACGATCCTTGAAAGAACAGGATCCAGCTGAACATAATCCAAGCTAAAAACATAAGTCCAGAAGAGCATCCACAAAACTGAGCCATCACCACCCGAGGTCTAACATGAAACCGATACTCACAAGGGCAAAGACAAAAGGATGACTCACAAAGGTACTCCTAACAGGACAAAACGACAACACACTAGCGAACGTAGGGACAAGTGTCATCACACCACCTGGTATGGTTACCATGGCAAGTCTTCATAGGTCCCGGCCCCATACACTGGGTCACCCTGGGAACCTAATCCGAGCTTCCGGCCCATCCAAGCCTCATGTGGACCCACACATCCTCTCGTGAAGACAAGGATGGTGGTTTGCCATTTCAGGCCTTCCCACAACATGTCGAGTCTATGATAGCACTCATCCCATGTGTGAGGCACATTATCTTATTTAGAGATTACATTCTAATCTACTGTTAGGTTATCACTTATTAGACTCACTTTCGACGGGTTACCCAGCAGCCACTTTGGGTGCGGCCCCCAATCGAAAGCCACTTTCCCATACGACACTAGACTATACTCGGACGAACTCAAACCAAGGAATACACATGGTCAGACGAACAGAGTTCAAGAAGAGAGAAACAATCATCTGGTCAAACACGACTCATAGATGCACACTTACTAACGGTACTCTAACTAGAGACCTGACAACTAAGGTCGACCACGAATCATCATTCGACACCCACACAAGGGATGTGACCAACTACGACAACACCACAATACAACAGTCAACTCGAAATCGAGGACTGAAACAGGTACCTCAAATCATTCCAAACGACAGGGTCCTATCAAACAAAGCACTCTTGCCATTTCATAATTAAAAGCGAATACAGCAATTAAACTCGCAAAGGCAATAAACAGAAAAGACAATATCTTCTCAAATTGATTTAAACATTAAAATCGATCAAGTTTTCTACAAGATCCAAATCAGATTACAGTATCTACCTCATCTAGGGATAGGTTGTTCTTGGTTTTCTAACTCCTAAGGTTCAAAGCATCGAACAGGCAAATTAAGCCATAATGAGTTTTTAACCAATTCATATTAATAAAAATTCAGACAACCATTAATCAACTAAAATAAGATATTTATCCTCCAACAAAACATCATTAACATACTGGTCTAAAACCGACTTCTACAGTTTCATACTTTTTCCAATCCCAGATGTACTATACGGACCACGGAAATATAAATATAAAAAGAGGGTCTAAAAGGAGATAATCATTTCCAAAAGCATATCGTTTCAATTCAAATACCCAACGATAAATATTTCACTACTTCTCAATTACTCAATTGATAAGTTCTAAGATAATATTTAACAACATCAATTAGTAATAACATCGTATTTCAACGATCTTCCAATAACATATTATTCTCTATTTTGTTTTTAAACAATACTACCTTAATTAGCCAAATGCTCTAACCAGCTAGAGGGTAAGATATAAACTTATTAATCCAAGATTGGTCCAAAGAATAGCTAAATTAATATTCGATGATGCAATTATCAATTTAGAACTTAATTAGAAAAGTGCATAAGCCACTAAATGAAATTGAATAATAATTAACTTATAAATTCCATTATAGAATTAATTAATATCCAAATTAACATTAATCAAGATATTGCCTTCTTAATCATAATTAAGAACAATTAAAACTTAACCTTAAAAATAACTTTCATTAACATGATATTAAAATCATATGCATTTTTTTTGAGTGATAAAAAAAAATACATTAAAAAAACTGTTTTAAAAACTATGCTTAAAACAAAAAACGCATTTTAAAAGAAGGGTGAGGGCGGCCGTGCCCTAACCCTAGCCGCAGGGCAATACCCGAGCGGCGGCGCCACTGCGGTGCCCGCAGGTCCGCGGCGCCCTGCGGCCACCGTGGCCCCTGTGGCCACCGCAGTGCCACGGCCACGGGCGGACTGCGAGCGAAGGAAGGGATGCGAGCGTAGGGAGGGGAGTAAGGGGGACGAGCGGGGGAGAGGGGAGGAGGAGCGGGTGGAGCTCCGCTCCCCGCCCTCCAAACCCCAAACCCACGGTTTATAAAAACATACGCACAGCGCTATAAACAAATAAATATCCCTTTTTTTTTTTAACACCCCAAATCAAATTGCTAAAATAAATTTCGATATAAAAAGTTCGGTTAATACGAACTGGGTTTTGGCATTCCATTTCTTTGGTGAAATACATTCTTCCCAACAACAAAAAGGGTTTAAAACACCCAACCAGCTGAGAGGAATAACACACCTCCAATAATTCTATTGATTTTTATTAACAAAACCAGGTATGGCAAAAAGAATCATATAAGCACAATGATACAGCCATTAAATCTTCTTGAAGAACACAACTATAGCATGGATTTAAACCCACAAATCCAATTTAAAACTGAAAGCAATCAAAGGTTGGATTTTGGCAACAAGCAACCATTTTCATAACAACAAGGAAGAACAATTTGGGTAAACCCTACCTTCATACGCAATCCTGGAATAGTTGAAGGAGAGCCCAATCCTGCCAGATCCAGAAGAAGTTTCTTCCTCTCCAAAACCCCCAATTTTGTCCAAAAATTATCTTCCAACCAAAAATCCTCCAAAAAAAGTCCATCCTCTAAAATTTCCCCAAATTTTGGGTTATATGGAAGAGTTGACCCAAAAATTCCATTTTTGGAATAAAAATTCTTATTTACCAAAAAAATAACTCTCCAAATAATTCCTTTTTAACTATTAGCAACAATTAACTTGCTTTTCAATTCCAAAATCGATTTCTCAATCAACTGAAATTTAATCTTTCTAATTTAATAATCCAATAGAATACAATTAAACCTATCGCAATTAAATACAAATCTTTCTTTTCAACAGCATATACAAAAACCATTTAATATTCAAGATCAGTTATTAATCGAACTTACTCCCAATTTTAAAATGAGCAATCCAATATCAATGAAAATCGCATAACGAAAACCCGATTAATTTAATCCATTAATCTTCAATGCACAAACGCATAAATAATCAAAATAATTACTAAGGACTAATTAATCAATTTAACCATGCACACCAAGCACGCAAACCGAGAAGGTCAACCAAACAGACGACTCGCAAACCCAAACAAAAAGGGATTACCGACGACGATTGGCGATGCTCACTTGAGCATGACTAAGGTCAACTAGGGTCTTACGACCACCTAATCCAACTCTAAGGATTAAAAAGGTACACTCAAACCTGCAATCCAGGTGAAGAAGAACTTCGCACTCATGCGGTGTTGTACCTGAAATATCCTGCAACCAAAGATCATACATGCATACATATATAATAACTTAATGAGAGCATTAGTCCGATACTAATATCATGAAATAGGAACACTGAATAACTTGCATACAACTAGTGTGAAAACCACATCAATAGCTATGCGTTAAATCAACATCTGACTATAAAATTAAATTACGATAAATTAATCAAGATTAAACCAAGATTAAACCAAGATTAGAGATTGATTAGGGTAGGGGTACTACAAAGGGTGTGACTTCTTGAACCCTTGTGTGAGCCTTATGACGCTTATGTTTTTAGATTATTAAAGGGCTATGGGTTTAAAAATTTATTTTGGTTATTGGGAGAAGACTGTATGTGTACGTTTAAAGAATTCTCCATGTGTATTTTGTAGGAGTAGCATAATTAAATTCTATCTTAGTAAGGTGCATTACTATGCGAATAGTTGAATTATGTGAAACTGCTTGGTTTGTAGAATAAGTATTAAAAGGAGCATGTTATTGTAGCTTCGAGAGAGTATTAATGTGTTCCCCGAAAGATTGTTTGATGTGTTTCATTAAACGACTTTGATTGAAGATTTATTTTAGCAAATGCTCCATTGAACTCGCTTTTGGGTATATGTAATTACCTTAATGCGTTTGGAAAGTGTGAATGAAAAGCTTGTTTGATGTGTATGCATTAATATGTTTTAATTGGGTGATAGCTCCTTGCTTATCTTTTGATCGTAATGTGATTTCTATAATAGGTTGCAAATTTTGACATGTGTCTGTATTGTATTAAGTATAAGACAGTGTTCTCAAGAGGTCTGGTATTATCGAAAAGATTGCCTGTCTTGATCTCTGTTTTGTTTGGAAAACTAGAACCTCCTGTTGCAACCATAATTATTGGAAGTGTTTTGTTAGGCTGATTGTCATCCTTCTAAACGATAGCGAAATGAAAACCGTGTAATTAAATGATAGGCTTATAGTGAGAAATTTTATAATATAGTGTGATCTATTGATCTTGCGTTTTTGTAGGAAATAGTTTGGTTATCAAACTCTCTTTCCCTTCTCTTTGTCTAATCATAAGATTTTTAGAAATGGTATTAAAGAATGCATTGATTTAAATAGAATGTTTATAAAACATGTGAAATTGTACTATTGCATTTTGGCTTCATATTGAAAGATGAAAGTCCTCTTTGAGAAAAGAGTTTGCATAGCTAAGTAATTTAGTTATGGATGCTTAGTGAAATTCGAGAAAGATATAGGAATGATATTATTTCCTTATGTAATTGTGAATTGTTAATAATTTCAGTACTTGTATCTAGAGTAAACTTGATTCAGTTATTTATATAGAAAGCATAATTAAAATCTCCCTTGTATAGATGTTAGCGTACTGAAAAGTACTCCCCGTATATGTGACTAAACCAGTACTGGTGTTTTCGTGTGTATTGTAAGAAACTAGTGCTTATTATATGTGCCCATGGATTGGTGAAGTAATCAACCATGGAGGATATGTTGCTTATGAGTATGGGAAACCATACTGTTTATGTGATGTGCTTATTTGTTTCCCTACTGAGTACCAAACCTCGGGTTGTGGGTAACTCAGTATGTTAAGGGGTAGTATTCAAAGTAACTGTTCATTGAATAGTATGGATTGGCGTACGAGTAATGTCGGCGCGAAGTGACTTTAGCTTCTCTACTTTGAGGAATGATATAGTTGTACTATTAAACTGTATCAAAGGTGTACTCAATATTTTCCCTTTTGATGAATCTATTTTATAGGTTTATATGTGACAGCCTATTCCTCTCCTTTATTTGAGCATATGGATGGTGATTCTTGTGTATAGTGATGGTGTAATTTGGAGGATCCTTTGCCTTGTCTTCATGAAAGGTAGGTTTATTCACATGTGCTGCCAATTAATATGTGTTGGTGGGCATGTGGGTGGACCCTATTCATGTATACCTCTGACTTGCGGCGAGTATCCTTCTAGATACGTCGCTATGCGGGATGTGACCTGCGTGTGTTTTTTCCGTGAGGTACACTACCATGCGGGATATGCCCATTGCGTGTTTTTCTCCGCTTGGGGTATTGCCATGCCGCGTGACGACGTGATGCGGGGTGATGTCGAGGTGCACACCGCCATGCCATGTGGGTAGTGTGACTATGTTGCACCACATGATGAGCTACTGCAATAGCTAGTTAGTTGTTCCTTCCTTCCTCGTTGGTGGCTAGATGTTAGTCACATAGTGATGTTATGTGCAGTTGTGATATTATTTGTATTTCTTTGGGGATCAACAATTTATTTTACTTTGACTTTGAAGGTTTAGCCACGATCTTGTGATCTTTTGCACTTTTGATTTGGTGTTGCAATTCCGGATTATTTTCTTGCCTTACTGTTGGAATTGATGATTTATTATCTTTATTCATCTGTACTTTGGTGGCTAAACTGGTTTATCCTTATTGTTTTCGGATGCTGGTCTTGTGTTGAAATGTGAAATTACTCTCCAAGGACGTATGATACGGATTTGGTAGAGTGTGTACGAGGAAGTTGATGTAGGGAACCTTGGGGATGGGGGTATGTGAGGCTATGATGCAGCAAGGATCCACTACCTACCTATGTGTGGTGACTATCTCTTGGAGGCTAACCACCTTGCTCAACAAAAGATAATCACAAAGGTCTTGTATGGAAGGTAGCACCGCTATGGTGTGCCTAGCACCATCAAGCCTTGAGTGAGATATTGGATGTTTATGATCATATTGTTGTTCTGAGATCAGGCATAAAGATGCTGATCGTGCATGTTATCTTTGACCGAGCATTAAACATGCTCACATGTAGCCTTTTGAGTTATGCATTCTAGTTTTGTGGATGGTTATTATTTGTATCATGGAGTAAATTGTGTTAACTTGTCACTATGTTATGGGACATAGTCTTTGGAAAGGTTTTCTTATGCCTGGCAAGTGTAAACAATTGAGTTATTTACGTTACTCTTATTTCATGAAAGTTAATTTGGTTGTAGGAATTGATATTTAAGCTAGTTCTATGCGATAGAGTTTTACGAAAAAGATGGATTGGTAAAGGAAATTGATCTTGATGGCATGTTTTCTTGTCATGTTTGATAGATGATTATGGTAATTGTTGTTTACCTCTTTGTAATGCTTTAATTTGGTGTAATGAAAGGAAGAAAGTTCTTGTATCTCTCCTATGATTATTGATACTTCCTAGAATGTTATAAGGAATGTATGGTTTTAGATGTATCTTGCCAATGGATAATGGCGTTTGTAAAGGATTTTGCAATAATATTTCATTTATTTATGGAAAGATTTCTATGTGCAATTTGACCTTTGTTGAATGAATTTCAGGGCTGATGCGTACGACATGTTCTCCATCTAGCCTTACGACTTCCAGGAGTAAGTCGGAACCTAGGGGGAAGAATGTAGTACCCCTGCCCTAATCAATTTCTAATCTCAGTTTTATCCTAGTTAGTTTATCATGATATAATGATTATAGTCAGATGTTTGAGTTAATGCATAGTTGTTGATGTGGTTTTCACACTAGTTGTATGCAAGTTGTTCAATGTTCCTTTTTCGTGGTATTAATATCGGGCTAACGCTTTCATTAAGTTTATATATGTATGCATGTATGACTCTTGGTTGCAGGAGATTTCAGGTACAATGCCGCATGAGTGTGAGGTTCTCTTCACCTGGATTTGCAGGTTTGAGTGTACCTCTTTTATCCTTAGAGTTGGATTAGGTGGTCCTAAGACCCTAGTTGACCATAGTCGTGCTCAAGTGACCACTGTTAGTCGTCGTCGGTATTCCCTTTTGGTTGGGTTTGCGAGTCGTCAGTCTGGTTGACTTTCTTGGTTTGCATGCTTGGTGTGTATGGTTAAATTGATTAATTAGTCCTTAGTATTTAATTTGACTTAATATGTGTTCGTGCATTAAAGATTAATGGACTAAATTAATGGGGATTTTGTATGTGATTATCGTTGATATTGGTTTGCTTGTCTTAAATTGGGAGTAAGTTCAATTAAATGGTTGATTTTGAATATTAAATGCATTTTGTATATGCTATTGAAAAAAAAAGATTTAAATTTAATTGCAATAGAATTAATTTAATCTTTTGGCATTTTTGAAATAGAAAGGTTAAATTTCAGTGAGTGAGAAAATCAATTTTAAATGGGAAAAGCAATTCAATTTATTGATATAGTTGGAAAAGAATTATTTTTGAGAATTATTTCTAAATAAAAATTTTAATTCCAAAAAAAAAAAAAATGAAATTTTGGTCAACTCTTCCTTATAACCTAGACTTTTGGAAATTTTTTTGGAGGATGGATATTTTGGAAAAATGTTTTGTTGGAAAAATATTGTTGGGATGAAATCTGGGGGTTTTGGAAGGAGGAGGAATTCTTGAGCTTGCAGGTTGGGCTCTTCAGTAAATCTCTTCCAGGATTGCGTATGAAGGTAGGATTCTAAATTGTTTTCTTGTTGCCAAAAGAATTTACTGTTCTCATTGAAAGAAATGAATTTGTTATTGAAGAATCAGTTTGATTGATTAATAGAGTAGAATGGAAATAAGATCTTGAATTATTCCTCCTTGATTTCATTCCTTGTTTTCAAATCAATTTCTAGTTTGCTAAGAATGATTTAAAATTAAATAAAATTGAAATTTAGTTGGGGGTTTGGCAGATTAGATGTTAAATTTGTGAAGATCAATCTTGTTTGACTAATATGCTGTTGGTTTTGGAGAAATTTTCCCCTTTCCTGATCTGGGTATTGTTAAAAAAGATTGCAAATGGGTAAATAAAAATAAAAATTTATTATTCTTTAGTCTCTGGGAGACTGTTTTTTTTTAAACTGTGTGTTGCACAGTGATCATTTTTTTAAAAAAAATTAAATTAAATTAAAAAAACTGGAAACCCCAACCACGTGGGAGAGTTCCCCACCACGTGGAGGGGTGCTGCATGTCCAATGGGCAGCAGCACTTTCCATGGGAAGCTGCGTGCTCCCTTTGGGAACAGCAGCTCTCCCATGGGGGCTACGTGCTCCCATTGGGAGGCAGCGTGAGCTCCCAAGAAGGGGGCCCACGTGGGGGTCCACGTGGGTACCCTCCCCCATATTAAAATGCTTTTCTTTTAAGTTTTAAAAATGTTTTTTTTTTATGTATTCTTTTTTATTATTCAAAAAAAAAAATGCATATAATATTTTAATATTATTTAATGTTTAATATTTTAATTAAGTTTTTCTGATTATTATAAATATTGGCATTTAATTAAAAATTCAAGTATGAGTTGTTATTGATTTATTGTATAATGTAAAAAAAGAAAAAATACAATAGTTAATATTCAAAACTCATCTTATTTTAATGCATATTTTGGTAATTAAATACTTAATTTGTCACTTTGTTATTAATTATTAATTTGTTATATTTAATCAATCGCGGATTATTAAATATATTCATTAATTAATAGTTAATTTTTGTAATTTTCTTTATATGCTCAAGGAAACAATTTGTTAATCTGGTAATGGATTTTCTTTATTTGGCTTCTCTAAATATGTATATTTCCTTGATCTGTATAGTGTAAATTGGTTCTTGGAAAGACAAATGTATAAGATTTATTTTGAACCAGTACGTCAATGATGATGTTAATTGAAGATTAAATATCTTAATTAATTGGTTAATGGTTGTTTAAATTATATTCTTGTGAAATTGGTTAAAGAACTCGTTATGGCATATTTTTGTATGTTCGATGCAATGAACCTTAGAGAGTTAGAAAACCAAGGGCAGCCTGTATCTAAATGAAGTAGATAACTGCAATCTATTATAGATCATGTAGAAAGCTTGATCGACTTTTAATGTTTAGATCAATTCGGAAAAGATTGTATCTGCTGAATATTACCTATGCGAGTTTAATTTCTATTTTCGCTTTTGCTTATGTAATGGCAAGTCGTGCTTGTTTGATAGGTCCCTGTTGTATGGATTTACTTGGGGTACCTGTTTTAGTCCTCGGTTCCGAGTTGACTGTTGTATTGTGGTGGTGTCATAATTGGTCATATCCTTTGTGGGGGTGTCGAATGATGATTCGTGGTTGACCATAGTTGGTCAGGTCTCTGGTTTGAGTACCGTGAGTGAGTGTACCACTTTTGAGTCATGTTTGACCAGATGGTCGTTCCCTCCTTTTGAACTCTGTTCGTCTAACCATGTGTATTCCTTGGTTTTTGAGTTCGTCTGAGTATAGTCTAGTGTCGTATGGGAAAGTGGCTTTCGATTGGGGGCCGCACCCAAAGTGGCTGCTGGGTAACCCATCGAAAGTGAGTCTAATAAGTGACAACCTATTAGTAGATTAGGATCTAATCTCTAAGTAAGATAAATGTGCCTCACACATGGGACGAGTGCTAACATAGACCCGACATGCTATGAGAAGGCCTGAAATGGCAAACCATCATCCTTGTCTTCACGAAAGGATGTGTGGGTCCACATGAGGCTTGGATGGACCGGAGGCTCGGATTAGGTTGTGAGAGTAACCCAGTGGATGGGGTCGGGACCTATGAAGACCTACCATGGTAACCATACCAAGTTGTGTGATGACACTTGTCCCTACGTTCGCTAGTATGTTGTCGTTTTGTCCTGCTAGGAGTACGTTTGTGGGTCATCCTATTGTCTATACCTTTGTGAGTACCTGGTTTCATGTTAGACCTTGGGTGGTGATGGCTCAGTTTTGTGGATGCTCTCCTGGACCTTTGTTTTAGCTTTGATTATGTTCAACTGGATCCTTTCCTTTTTAGGGATCGTTTATGTATTAATTGACCGATGCGGTCGCTTGTATATTGTTTATGTTTCGCCTTGATGACCGGATTGTAATGGTGTAACTTCTTGTATTCTTAACTTTATTATTTATCAGAGGGGTCTTGCAGTTGAGCAGACCCGGAGATGTAGCCCTTTAGGGGTGAACTCCGAGATCATTATGGTGTTATGTGATGTTATTCTCTTATGTTTCCCTTATTCAACTTTATCACGTATGAATAGCTTATGTTAGAATGTATAAGTGGATATGATGAAATTAACTTTAAATGCTTATATGCAGTCCTTTCTTGAATGCCATTTTGATCGAATGCATAAGTGGTTTTGATGAGATTTATTGTGGATGCATGTATGCAATCATCTTTTAGAATGCAGTAAATTGGAATATGAAAGAATGTAACTTAGAGTAATGGAATATATTCAGTTGTTGTTAGGAATTTTAAGTATGCTTGAAAAGATCTCATAATTTTATAATGAAATTCTAGTGTGTTAGAATATTAGAGGTATGGCTTGTATTTTTATGAAAAGCTTGAATGAAGATTATGAATAAATCTTAATGGATTAATCTTTGCTTGTGATTTATATTTCCATCTTTTGAAAGAAATTATCCTGATTAAGAATTATCTTGTTATTAAGATAATCAGCTTATTGGATTAATCGTGTGAGTTAAGTGAATTGTGAAATTTAAGTAATCTCGTTGGGAAACTCTTTAGGTGTTAGTTGATGTCTTCCGCTATGTAATCTGAATCTTTGATATCTTGTTGTATCTTAATGTTGTGTAACTTTTTAAAAAAAATAAAAAATAAAGAATTATTGCACTCTATTCTTGTGTTTTGTCTTATCCTTTCGGGGTTTCCTTGCGGGGCATTACAGGTCACACATGTGTTCTAACACATGAGTGGCCCCTTAGGACCACATATGACCCCTTATAGAATCCTAGTGTGTATAATGTACCCCTTAGGACCCAATTGTTGGCATTTTGCATATAGATTGCATTAATGATATGTTGTCATTGATGTCAATTGAACCAGTGAATCGTATTCATGATATTTTTTATGTTATTGTTGTTATTTCTTTTGTCTTGTAACCGGTATGATAATTTTGTGGAGGATGTTGTAAACCGGTATGGTATTTTGTAAGTTGAATCGGTTTATAGGGTTAACCTTTCTATGTTATGTAATCGGTAAACCCTACCAGTTGTTTCTAATCAAACCCTAACCGATCAAAGTTTTTTGGTTTAAGATTTGATGTTGAGCAGTTATGATGGTGATACATGTGGTCATTATATGAAGATAAGTTCAAGTTATTTTGGCGCATTTGATTGTCTTGGGAAGGAGAAAAGTGGATTGCATAAAATGTATAGCACATGATGAGTTACAAGTCCGATGAAGCGGTGATCATGGAGCAGTTGAAATTTTCTTGATTAATGTGAAGAGGTTGTTATGATTTCTAACGGTCAAGATTGTACCGACTTATTTGTAATCTCGATGATGAGAATAGGTTTTTGTTGTGTTACCGACCTATTTGATTTGTATTTAAGGTCGATGATGTTGTTTTATTTCGGTGTCGGAAAAGTTGGTGTCAGAAAAATCAAGAAAAACCTGTTGTTTTCTAACAATGTTCGACAACAAAATTGAAATCCCCTAACCGGGTGTTCTCCAACAAGCTTGGTTACTTTCTAAATCCTCTCACAAGGTGATCCATTATTTTGGATTCTCAAATCCTCTACCGAGGTTACTCCTAGCAGGGTATTATGGTTTTCATCAAGGCATATTTGTAAATCCCTTAATCAGGTGATTCCTAACAAAATCAGTTCTTAACAGGACTTATTGTAAAAGCTTTAATAGGCTTGGCTCCTAACAAGGTGAACTTCAAAAGATTTCAGATATGAGTCTCATCTCACCATGGTTTTTACCTATTTGGGTTTTCCACGTATAAACATTTGTGTCAAGTGGTGAATGTTTTTTTGGTTATGATCTTATTTGTTGATTTGATTAATTACTTAACTATTATGATTAGGCATGATAACTGGAAGCAATGAGAGTTGAAAATGTTGATATTGGATTAAGAATTTTTATGTTTACAAGTTTGAAGTTGTTTACTATTAAGTTAGTATAACTGTCAAGCCGGTTGATGTTGGTAATCTTTGAGATATTATATTGACAGAGTTATTTTGTTGATAAGTTTATTTTGAGTTTGGGAGTTTGTATCAGTTTTTCAGTATACTGATTCACCCCCCCCTCTCAGTATTTTACCAGGTACTTATTATTTTATCATATCATCAATTGGTATTAGAGTGTCTCAGGTCCTGTTAGATCCCCAAGCCTAACAACTTGAGGAAAAGATCCTGTAGATCATGATGAAGAAATAATGTCCTAAGTTCAATAGAGAGAACTATATAATCTGGAGCGACAGAATGAAGATTTACATCCAAAGTCTTTGTAGTCAGTATTGGGAGCATGTAGAAACTAAGTATGCTGCACCTACTAGAACTCTGACTGATGATCATAAGAAAGAATAGCAAGAGAATCATCGAGCATTAGAGGCTATTATAAGTTCCATGTCTGATGCTGAATATGTAGATGTTCACGGTCTTGAAACTACATATAAAGTATGGAAAAAAATTGAAGAGATTCATAGCGGTAATGAACATGTTAATATTGGTAAAGAGGAGAGTTTAAGAGGAATGTTTGATGACATGATAATATATGAAGGAAATAATATCCAACAGTATGGTCAAAAGATAAAAGAAATAGTTGGTGAAATAAAGAGTCCAGGAGGGAAATTGGAAGATGCCATAGTGATGAGTAAGGTATTGAGAACCCTGCTACTGGTCTATGCTATTCGAGTTGCATATATTCAAGAGATGAAATCCATTGACAAACTTATTGCTTTTGAGTTAAATGGCTATGATGGTAGTGTACAGAAATCAGAATTTGCATTCAGATCTTCTGTCTCTAGCCCATCTGTGAGATGAAGTAGAGATACCGGCCATAGCTATGAATCCAAATCCAGCAGAGATTCTGATGATGAAGACAATTTAGTGGAGCTTGAAGCATTGTTGGAAAAATGACTGCCTAGAGGCACTGGCAAATACAGAGGTAAGCTACCGTTGAAATTTTTTGCTTGCAATAAGATTGGTCATATAGCAGCAAATTGTCCTAATAGTGAAAATGAACACAAGAGAGACAAATTCAAGAAGTATAAGGGTAAAGGCAAGAGAGATTGTCTTCTATTTATTGATAGTGGTATTACTGATGATGAAGCTACTGAAGATATTGTGTTTGTGTCTACTAAGGAAGAGATATCAGACCAGAAGGCTTTAGTGTCCAAGATGGATAACTCTAATGATTGCATCATTGATAGTGGTTGTTCACATCACATGACTGGTGATCAGAGAAAATTTATTTCCTTGAAAGAGTTTGGTGGCGGTGTTGTGAGATTCGGCAATGACTTACCTTGTATGGTTAAAGGTAAGGGAGTTATTTTTCTTAATGGGGAGAGAAATGTTGACAATGTCTATTGGGTTGAAGGTCTAAAGCACAATCTTCTGAGTGTGGCACAATTGAATGGCAAAGGATACCCACTGGAATTTAAAAATGGTATGTGTAAAATATTTGACAACAAAGGTGAATTGATTGCAACTGGTAAACAAACCAGAGGTAATCTATTTCATCTTAATCCTATAGTTATCAATTCTTTGATTGCAAAGATAGATGATAGTTGGCTTTGGAATAGAAGATTTTGTCATATAAATTTTGACAATATTGTTAAAGTGAGTAAGTCTAAGACAATAAGAGGTCTACCTCATATAGACAAACCGATTAATTATCTTTGTAAATAATTTTAGTTAGGGAAGATGACTTCTTCTACTTTCAAGAGCAAGTCCTTCTCAGCGAAGCACTTGCTAGATTTGGTTCATACAGATCTATGTGGACCAATAAGAACTAGAAGCATTTTAGGTGATAGATATTTCATGATCTTCACTGATGACTATTCAAGGATGATGTGGGTCACATTCTTGAAGGATAAGAATGAAGCTTTTGGTAAATTCAAGGCATTCAGGGCCTTAGCTGAGAAAGAGAGTGGCAAAAAGATTAAATGTCTGAGAACAAATCAAGGCGATGAATTCACTTCTAACAAGTTTACTAAGTATTGTGATGATAATGGTATCAAGCGGCAACTTTCTGCACCAAGGACACCACAACAGAATGGTATAGTAGAGAGAAACAACCGGTCAGTGGTTGAAGTTGCTAGGACAATGTTGATACAAGGAGGTGTAGCAAAAACATTTTGGAGAGAAGATGTAAGTACAACAGTCTATACAAGGAACTGGGTTCTGGTGAAAAGAGGTAAGGACAAGACACCTTATGAATATTGGTATGGAAGATCACCTGATGTTATTTATTTTAAGATCTTTGGTAGTAAATGTTTCATTAAAAGAGGTGATTATATTAGCAAGTTTGAAGTGAAGAGTGATGAAGGCATATTTCTTGGCTATTCTACCAAGAGTAAGGCCTACAAATGTTTCAATAATTGGACTCAGAGAATTGTTGAGTTTGTTGATGTTCGTGTAGATGAATATCCTAAAGTTTCAGAAGAAACCCGTTCAGAGAAAAAGGATGAAGATCCCTACATTTTTCGTTTGGAACCTAAAATAGTTAAATCTGAAATAAGGCAAATTCTGATGTACTTGTTCAAGCGGAACAAATAATTTTAGAAGAAGATGATGGAGAAGTTGAACCTGAGGAGAATGATCATGTTATTCCTAGATATGTGAGACTAAATCATAGTCCTGAGAAGATTATTGGGGATAAGGATGTTGGAGTACTTACTAGAAGAAGAATAAGAGAGAACTCTTGCATGATCTCCACCATTGAGCCAAGAAGTACTAAGGAGGGATTTGGTGATGATCATTGGGTTAAAGCAATGGAAGAGGAATTGGATAAGATTGAGAAAAACAATACTTGGACCCTGGTACCCCGGCCGGTAAAAAAGAATGTCATAGGTACTAAATGGGTGTTCATAAACAAGTTAAATGAGGATTGTACCGACTTGTTTGAAATCTCGATGATGAGAATTAGGTTTTTGTTCTGTAACCGACCTATTTGATTTGTATTTAAGGTCGATGATGTTGTTTTATTTCAGTGTTGGAAAAGTTGGTAGAAACTAGTTGAGTGTGAGGTTGCCTAACCGGAGAATGAATCTACAGTATTGAGTAAAGGAAGATTGAAGCTTAAGAAGGATCTCATCAAGAAGATTTAGTGCTATTTAGATAGATCAAGAAAAACCTGTTGGTTTCTAACAATCACAATAGAATTGAAATCCCCTAATCGGGTAAGCTCTAACAAGCTTGGTTACTTTCTAAATCCTCTCACAAGGTGATCCATTAGTTTGGATTCTCAAATCCTCTGCCAAGGTTACTCCAAACAGGGTATTGTGGTTTTCATCAAGGCATATTTGTAAATCCCTTAATTGGGTGATTCCTAACAGAATCAGTTCTTAACAGGACTTATTGTAAAAGCTTTAATAGGCTTGGCTCCTAACAGGGTGAGCTTCAGAAGAGTTCAGATAGCTATCCTTGTGAGTCTCATCTCACCATGGTTTTTACCTATTTGGGTTTTCCACATATAAATATTTGTGTCAATTGGTAAATGTTTTTGTGGTTATGATCTTATTTGCTGATTTGATTAACTACTTAACTATTCTTATAAGGCATGATAACTGCAAGCAATGAGAGTTGAAAATATTGATATTTGATTAAGCATTATTGATTTTTACAAGTTTGAAGTTGTTTACTCTTAAGTTGGTATAAAATTCAAATCGGATGATGTTGGTAATCTTGGAGATATTATCTTGACAGAGTTATTTTGTTGATAATTTTGTTTTGAGTTTGGGAGTTTGTATCAGTTTTTCAGTATACTGATCCACCCACCCCTCTTAGTATTCTACCGAATACTTATTCTTTCATCATATCATCACCAATTTGACCCCTTAGGATCCAATTTGACCCTATAGGACCCAATAGTGTCCTAAGGGGTCATATGTGGTCCTAAGGGGTCACGCGTGTTTTCTAACACATGCTCGACTCCTTAGGACCACATATGACCCCTTATAGAATCCTAGTGTGTATAATGTACCCCTTAGGACCCAATTTGACCCCATAGGACCCAATAGTATACATAATATACACATTAGGATGCTATAAGGGGTCATATGTGGTCCTAAGGGGTTACACGTTTTATAACCCATGTGTGACCCCTTAAGACCACATATGAACCCTTGTAGCATCCTAGTGTTTATAATGTACCCCTTAGGACCCAATTTGATCCCGTAGGACCCAATAGTGTCCAATGGGGTCACACATGTGTTCTAACACATGCATGACCCCTTAGGACCACATATGATCCCTTATAACATCCTAGTGTGTATAATGTACCCCTTAGGATCCAATTTGATCCCATAGGACCCAATAGTGTCTTAAGGGGTCATATTTGGTCCTAAGAGGTTACGCATGTGTTCTAACACATGTGTGACCCCTTATAGCATCCTAGTGTGTATAGTGTACCCCTTAAGACCCAATTTGACCCCATAGGACCCAATAGTGTCCTAAGGGGTCATATGTGGTCCTAAGGGGTTATTCTAGGAGGGAGTGAGCAGACATCACGTAGGTTTGCAAGAACTCCTAAGAATAGGCAACATCTTTATGATTAGACAATACATGCATTACAATGTACTCTAGATCTCTTGAACAACACATTGGAAAATGCCCCTAACCGTATAGATAAGAAAAGGGGAGAGATCATTGGAGATGAGCTACGTCATATGACTGACGTAGTTGACACTTATAATCCATATGATAAGATTAACGCTACTTTATTCTATAGTTCCTTTTCACATAGTGTTCGTGCTACCATAAAATGGGAAACAGTCAATGATAAGGTTTCTACCGCTGATGTGAAGACCATGTTCTCTCATTATCAATGCATGTGTAGGGTGAAGGGTTATATGCCTACTAGGTGCACAGATGTACTTTTGGCACCATTTATATATCCTCGATGGTTGGCCACTCATCATATGTGGCCCCAAAAGGATGAGTTTCCCCTTTTAAATTTGTGCAAATAATTATTTGCATAGATCCATTTGGGGTACGATGTTGACTACACAGATTTTCCTACACATGTTGGGCAGTGGAAACACAAAATTTTAGATAAGTTTGGAAGACCTGATGCACCATAGCCAGCTAATAAGCAAGCATTTATTGGTCAAAACCTTTTTTTTTCCAGATTGCTACCATAGCCACATAGGTCAACAAGATGACATCAGATCGTGTGGGTATATATTTTCTACACTCTCATACTAAGATTCTTGCAGCTGATGATGCATCAAATAGTTATGATCCCTATGTTCGAGCAAACATACCATCATCGATGGATGTGGCACGCATACACAAGATATATCCTTTACGACAGATGAGCACTTGTCTGTCTAGTGATCTCTTGGATGCATATCAGGTTATTGCCATGGAACATGGGATATCTATAGAGGAGGCCTCAACATATTTTAGAAGTGTAATTGGTAGACTAGTTGCTTGTAGCCATGGTGGTGAGCCTACAGATTCTCAACATGTTGTTGCACATCATACTTCCCCTCCCCAACATACATCAGCTGGCCAAGATACACCTCCTCCTCCTACTCATACATCAATCGATCGCACAACACCTAGTACTAGAGTTCGAGGGTTTTACACTAGTCTATTTATGGAGTCAGACATTGAGGATGATGCTACAGTGGGCTCCTTGCATGATTATGACATCAACAGGATCATATGACCATTAGATGTTGCAAATGAGGTATGAATTTTTAAAAAATAATTTTAATTTAAAAAACTATCTCTACTTGATTGTAGATGTTTAATTTTTTATTTATTTAATTATAATTTGTGAACTATAGGGATTTTTTTTTAGGATCCATGTATGGAGATTTGCATGCTCCCACTGACCTTGTTCATCAGGAGACATTGGTATATATAACTTTAAATTAATTGTTTGTTTTTAAGTTCTATTTTAAGGGATATGCATTGATCATAATTTCAAGTTATTTATATCTAACAAAAATTGAACATTGCAAAATGAGCGACTATCACTCAGGTTGAGCTCTTCATCACATAGACATTCTAGAGTCCTACAAGCACATGGTGGAGATGTTAGAGACCTCAAGGTATGCTTATCTAGAACATGTGTACATTTATATTCTGAACCTATGTTTCAAATTATTTAGATAAATTGTATGTATGAATGTTTCAAATTCGATTATATAGATAAATATAACTCTTAAAAATATACTACTATGAATGTTTAATGTATGATTTCATGTGTAATCTATTGCAGGCGCAGTGATTAGGACAAGGTTCTGGATAGGGCCCCGACTGACCCATTGTTTATAGATTTCCACGTGCACACATTTTCTAGACATTGTACTAGACATATTTTATATATATGTATATATATTTATTTTCTTAGCTCAACATTTCCTGGATGTATATTTTAGAACATGGTATGTACATTTATGTATGTGTTAGAGATCTAGACATTTCATACTACTTTGTGTTTATATATATCTTACATTTTTTAAGGTTAAATGTTATATATATATATATTGATTGCATAAATGACATGCTTAGTAATATGATGTTAGTCATTCGTTGTTAAACTAATTGATTTTTATTTTTTGTGCTTTGGTACTTATTAAAGTTGTTAGCATTTTTAACATTTTTAACAATCATGAACTCATAATTATCAAATTACAAAAGTAAGGTGTAATTAATATACTTACGGTGTAATTAAATATGTATTAATTTTGCAAATTAATTAAATACTTAAGGTGTAATTAAGTACATTAATTTTACATAAATTAAAAGCATGATGAATATACTTACTTGGTGTAATTAAATACATTAATTTTATATTAAGCATGATGAATATAATTAAGGTACATAATTAAATATTAAAATTACATTGAAATAGATACAAGATCATAAAAAAATACATTAATCCATAGATGTAAATATCCCCAACACAAATATCCCCTTAATACCCCTTAAGACAACATATATAAATGAATCCATAGATGTATTTATATAAATGAATTGATACATATATACATATGTGTAAAGATGATTTAAATAAGTGATTCACATATGCACTATGAACACATTGCAAAAATCCCCTTAAGACCCCTTAAAACACCTTAGGACCCCTTAAGACAACACAATTAAATGAATCCATACATGTGTAAATATAAATTAATCCATACACATAAATACACTTAAAAATTAAAATCCATACACAAGTTTGAATCAAAATACATGCACACACATAAAAATTAAAATCCATACGTACATAAAGATTATTTATAGGTGATTTACACATGCATAAATCCCCTTAAGACCCCTTAAGACCACATATAAATGAATCCATACATGTAAATATAAATTTGAATCAATACACATACATAAAAATAAAAACTCAAATCCATACATACATGTAAATAAAAATGATTCCATACATGTATACATACATAAAGATGATTTATAGGTGATTCACGCATGCACTATGATCTAGGTGTAACTATGTACATGCACTATGACCCCATTGCGTAAATCCCTTAAGAACCCTTAAGACCACATATAAATTAATTCGTACATGTAAATATAAATGGATCTATACACATGAATAGACATAAAGATTCAAATCCATACATACATACAAATTCAATGCCCCCACGAAATATATTTAAGTATAAAACAAGAATTCAATGCACATTTTTTTCTTTAACAATTTATGCATCCATAAAACACATGCACTATGATCTAGGTGTAACTATGTACATGCACTATGACCCCATTGCATAAATCCCCTTAAGACCCCTTAAGAGGTCCCTTAAGACCACATATAAATAAATCTATACACATACATACACATAAAAATTCAAATCCATACATACATATAAATTCAACATGCATCCACAAAATTAAATGTCCATGTGCAATATATATAATATATAACCATCCACACTATCCAAACAAACGTGCATGTCTATATCTAGATAGATAGATATGATCCTGTCCTAGAAAATATGTGTTCATTAAAGTACGACCTATCTAATATAAAAAGTTCAAACATGACAAGTGACCTATCTAATATGTGTTCATTAAAGTACAACCTATCTAATATTTAGTTGGTTGCCGCGTCCTCTTTTTGGCAATGTCTCCAAATGCAATCTTGTCACTATTAATAAGTGACTGTATTTTAGAATATTTTGGCATATCATATAATCAATAAATGTTACACCACTTTTATCTATCGTTATTTGTTGATAATAAATTCCTTCAACAACAACTAAATCGATCAGATATTGTTGTCCATCATCATCAGTGACTGATTCTAATAACTTGCATTTTTGTGTTGTGCATCTCAGTAGATAATAATCAGCACCTTCAGTATTATCAAGATCAACAACCACCGCAAAAATATCACCTACATAGACCACATATATTTCAAACAAAACTAACATAAATTATTTGAACAATAAAATAAATAAGAAATTTTTTTTAAATTACACATATTTTAAATAAATGCGCACATGAACCTATAACAACTAAATTAGAAACACGTTCATAATCAATTGAATATAGAGGATCATGAATATCAGAAATGTCACTATCTTCATAAGGAGGCATTGCGACTTACTGTTTCATTTCCTATTGTAAAACATATCCATCTCCAATGTTCTCACATTGAGTATTTGTGTTGTTCTCAATGCAATCAACACAAAAGCATGATTTTTCTCTTACAAGAATAATAAGAGGCTCGCTATGTCCCATAGTCATGACTCGATGTAAACTTCTAATACCTTTAATTGTTTGACAATTATAAGGATTTGATCGATCAATATATGTTAAACAAATTTATGAATTTAGAAACACACATTTACATTTCTAGTTCAATACATAATTTTAAAATAAATGTACATACTCAAACTCACAATCCAACAAAATTAATTTAATTTACTAGCAAAATGACTTGCACCATTCAACAATTTCATTTGAATTATGTATGGTGTTACCTATACACAAGATAGATCTCTTTAGAAAATTGGACTTTCCCATATATATTTAAATTGCTTGATATAAAGATAAATTAAAAATTAAATTAAATGAAGAGAATGTACCTACAAGTTCATGTTGGTGAAGTACACGCTTCACACATGCACCCACTCCATCATGCTCTCTTTTTCCATGTCCACTCTCAAAGAAGTTCCACAAAAACTTTATGCACATCCATCTGACCAAATCCAATGTTGTGAACAATTTATCACACTTTCTCTAATATCTTTAAAAAAACCATTCCAAAATAATGTTCTACATAGCTCCTATTATGACACGTATCATCACTGATATAGAAATGAACCTCCTTGATGATAATGCGTTCAAGTACTCTCTATACCATCCACTTGAAATTGTGCATGTCTATAGAAAACTTGTACAAATATTACAACTTACTCAGAATGATAATATTGACTTTGAATTTTTGTGTGAGGACTGAATGTATAGTTCTCAAAGAAATATACAATTGAAAGAAGGGCAAGTGCAAGGTAATGAGTCACAAATTCACGGAAGTCTATGTGTTGGAAAATGCGCTCCTAAAAATGGGGGCCCATTTATGCTTTGGGCTCCCAAGCCGAAAGGTGACGGGGGCCTGAAGCTAAAATAAACGGGCCCCCGCTTTGTCATAAAATGGGGCCCCACTTTTAAACAAAACGGGGGGACCGGTTTTTTATTGTAAATTGTATTTTACCCTTTTTTTTGGGCGAATTTTTTCATTTTCACCCTGACAGTGAAGTGAGAACAAGAGATCAAAAACAGGCCCCCGTGTTGTGGATTCCATTTCAAGCCTCCGCCACTATCCCAGGTACACATTCCATCATCTATTTTCACATTTCGTAATTTTCTTGTATTTTTTTCCTGTTTTTTGTGTATTATTTATATTTTTTTGGTATTATTTTAGTTTTTTTTAAAAGTAGCCTATAAATAAATTTGTTATTCTTGATTTTGATTTGAAATATTCTTCAACAGTTAACCCTAAACCCTAATCAACAAATTTACAAATCAAAACCAAACCTAGATAGTTAACAAAACAAAATATCAAACTAGATATCTCGGAAACATCAAAACAAAAATGAAATCGAAACAAAAAAGAAAACGAAAATGAAATCGAAACAAAAACAAAAATGAAATTGAAACAAAACCGAAACTAAATGGAAATCAAAACGAAAACCGAAACAAAATCAAAACGAAAAAATTTAACCACTTCTAGCAAGCCACCATTCCAATTCCTTAAGTTGAACATATGTACCAAAATTGTTCTTAATCCTCATTAGGCAATACAAAAGTTACCACTATTAGTATAACCATAAAAGTAATTAACATTACTCTTCAAATTTTAGATATCAAAGTTTAGGCTTAGGTTTATGGCATGTCATGGCATAAAGGTCCTATTATGGTCCTATTATGTCATGTGATCGTATAAAAGGACCAATTATGGACAAATTATGCCATGTCATGGCATAATAGGACACATTATGCCATGATGGCATAATATGTCCTATTATGCCATGACATTGCACAATGGGTCCATAGTTGGTCCTATTATATCATGTCATGGCATAATAGGACCTATTATGCCATCATGGCATAATAGGTCCTATTATGCCATGACATTGCATAATAGTCCACCTATTATGCCATCATGGCATAACAGGTCCATAATAGGACCTATTAAGCCACAACATGACATGATTTTCTCGAATTGCCAACTTCATCATCTAATTCATCTGCAACACTGAAACTATGCTAATTAGACATGTTTACTTAGTATGATAGGACCAATTATGGACCTATTATTCCATGATGGCATAATATGTCCTATTATGCCATGACATTGCATAATAGGTCCATAGTTGGTCCTATTATATCATGTCATGGCATAATAGGTCCTATTATGGCATGACATTGCATAATAGTCCACCTATTATGCCATCGTGGCATAACAGGTCCATAATAGGACCTATTAAGCCACAACATGACATGATTTTCTCGAATTGCCAACTTCATCATCTAATTCATCTCCAACACTAAAACTATGCTAATTTGACATGTTTACTTAGTATGATAGGACCAATTATGGACCTATTATGCCATCATGGCATAATAGGTCCTATTATGCCATGACATTGCATAATAGTCCACCTATTATGCCATCATGGCATAATAGGTCCATAATAATATCATTGCATAATAGTCCACCTATTATATCATGTCATTGCATAATAGGACCTATTATGCCATGACGGCATAATAAGTCCTATTATGCCATGACATTGCATAATAGGTCCATAGTTCCAATGTCCTATATTTTTTGGCTAGGATTTTTAAAAACTTATAAATATCCCATGTATCATTTAACATATCCACACCTAAAGGATTTGGTCTTGCATAAAAATTAAAAAAGAGAGAAAAGTAAACATATTTTTTTTGATTCATGGGTGAAAACCATTCTTATGACACCTTGGACAAGTACCATGATGAAGACCAAATTCTTGCATCATGTATAATCTATTTTTTAAAAGTACCCTACACTTAGGAGTATACCATAATCCATTCAAATTCGCTAAATTCTCAACCATCCTTGTCATCATCCATATCATGTATCTCACATTCCTTGTTTTTTACCTTATTCAAGTGTTTTAATCATTTTGAGACATGTTTTAGGAAAATTCTAATATATAAAATCCTATTTATAGAGAACTCTTACAAAAAAATTTAGAAGATGAGTAACATATATCCACATCTCTACCAAAGTAGGGTGTATGAGTTGAACATGTGATGCCTACCTAGGTAGATATCTACCCAAGTAATCTTATCCTATCCTAGGTGCAAATATGCAATACAATAGTTAGCTAAATGCACGAAAATAATGATGCACCAACAAAGTGAATGTACACATTGAGGTGACACATAACATAAAAGAGAAACCACTAGATATCACATAATTTAATCTTTTATGTTTACTTTATATTCTATTACCCCACTTGTAGGGCATGTTTAATATTTTCTCACTTGATTTCCTTTTTTAATCCTACTTTTACTTCATATGTTTTATCTCCTATTTTTACATTATCTAATCTTTATTAATAACCACTAATTTCCCATAATGATTTATGTCTTGTATTGCTATTAAATCTCTCATGATCTTATGATCATATCTTGGTTTATAGAGTGTAATGATCTTGTATTGCTATTGAATATATAATAGATTTATGAAGTTTCATTGAAAGTTTTTACTAAGTTTTGTGTGCAAATTTTATATTTAAAGATTCAATAGTATGTACATGTATATTTTTGTAAGTTCAATATTATATTATATTTCATGTGTATCTCATTCAATAACATAGAAATGTTACTATTTATAAATGTTTTTTTTAAAACTAAAATAGATTCTTCTTTGACATAGAGTTGTATATAATTCATGTATATCTTTATATATGCAGGAGCTCTTTGTTATCATGGATGTCTTTGACATAGATGAACTATTAGGTGAAAATCACCCACCGCAACCCCCTCCTCCTCCTCCTCCTCCACCACCACCACCACCACCACCACCACCTCCACCCACTAGATTGGATGAAATTCGTTTAAGAGAACAAATTAATGAAAACCTACAAGTGATTGAACAAAATATTACTGCTATCCAAAATGAGCCAATCACGCCACCCCATCATCTAGAGTTTGCGTGATTTTTATGCTGATGGTTTAACTTATAGCCAGATCACTGATCCCAAAATAACCAAAGCTCATTTATGTCCATATTTTACTAACCCAAAAACAAGAGAACCAATGCAACCTAACCAGAAAAGCATTTCAGTTAGGTGGTGTGTGCATCCAAAAATGGCTAGACACTTTTGGGATAGATGGTGGATGGATTTTTATTATCCACAACATTGTAATTATGAGGTCCCTTTTTATTTTTTGAAGAAATTATACTGTGAGTTTGTAATGCACCAAAAACCAAATTATTTTGATATTAAGTCATTCCAGGGTGTTGGTCATAGAATGCCATAGCATAGATTAGGGGCACGGAGTAATAATCCCCTACCAAATCCACCCATAGTTCCACTTGTTGCTCCATCGATTCCTGCAGATGTGCAAAATACATCATTCATTTCTACATTAGATGCTTTGACTTCCCTCACAGGTAACCTGAGTGAGCAAGCTGCTCACATGGCATTCGCTCCTCGATGGATACCACATATGTGTTCGAGTTGTCATGAGACATGTGTAGGTCCTACTACTGATCCAGGATCTGCTTTAGTTCTAGTTGAGCATGATGCAACAGATGTTAGTATGATGACATCATATATAGATTTTCTTTGCTCTGATGATCATCTTGACTAGGTATAGATATATATACATGTACATGTCAATCTTTAAATATTTCATTAAATATAGGTATACATTAAGTGCATGTCTTTTTTTTATACAATCTAATACTTCATTAAATAAATTTGGTTTATGTAGATAAGGACTACACCTAATATTAGAGTCAATATTGCATCTACTAGAACACAACTCAGCACACCTAATGGGGTATAGTATAAATTTCTATCTAGACATTGTACTATCTTTTTAAGTTAATATGTTATCATCGTATACAATATAAATTTTCATGTTGATACATTGAATGCTTCTTTCTCCAAGATTCAGGTCATGAGGGACCCTCTACATCACATCGAGAAGAGGGTGTGACTACTGTGACACCATCTATGGTATGTATCTTAGAATTCATATATTAAATATGAACTCTTACAACATTGTAACTTAACTTGAAATTATTTAGTACACATATATATGTTCACTAAATATGATTTCATTAGATGCATGTTTGCAAGTGGAAACTACTATTAGGATAGGTTATCCTCATAATTTTTATCAGAGTCAATTTGAATGCACATCGACATCCTTTGAGGTATTAATATGTAATACTTAATTTGATCTTATTTTGACTCTTAATTTAAGATTTAATTGGACACTTTGAATTTGAACTTGTACAAGAGTTAGCTAGCAGTACATTTGGTGTTGATACTGCACAAGATATTGCTAGAGGAGATACTAATAGAGGATATGATGAGCATATGGTAATTTTGTAACTTAATTTATGAATTCCAACTATATTTGATAAATGATTTTTTTAATAGTTAATTTCAAGTATTTTAATATTATTTTTTCCTTGTACAACATGAGACGGGTGGATCTGGACCACGTCCCGGGGAGAAGAGACCATGAGATGTTATTGATGATAGCACTTAGATTTTACTATTTATTTGGCTCTGATATGATGTACATGTACTTTTTTATATGATATGTACTTTTTTATGGACTTTACACATTTGTTTACATGTGCACATACTTTATATATATGTATAGTTGCATAATAGGATTAGATCAGATATATTTTGTGCACATTAGATATTATGTGGAGTTCATCATGTTACCATCCAGTTATATATATGGATTAGATATTAGATGGATTATGTGGACTTGAAATTTTATTTATGGAAGTTGTGCTTAAATAACTTTATATGGATTATGTGGACTTGCAATTTTATTTAAATAGATCTTGTGATTAGATAAACTAAAGGTGTACATCATGAACTAAGTATCGAAACATATCTTATAATTATAACATATTCTAAATTAAAAAGTATTAATCATAATAGATAAGCAAAAAATATAATCAAATATATAATTACCATTACAATAATAATGATGATAAGAGAAAAGTATCAAAACAAATATATTGAATAGAACTTGATTAAAACATAACTATCTCATTCATAAACTTGACCAATAGTCTCTCATTTATATATATTACAAAAAATGTAATCAAGAAGACCTATCTAAAATAAAATAAACAGTCTATTTAAACTATAATAATAAGATTTATATCTCTCAAAATACAACATAAAGTATGCACAAACAATAGTAGTCATTGAGGCCAAGTCTACTCTGAAAGACTTAGAAAAAAAAATATACATATGATTAGTTTTGATAATGAGGATGCATTGAATTTAAAATACAACATAAAGTATGCACAAACAATAGTTGTCATTGAGGCCAAGTCTACTCTGAGAGACCTGGAAAAAAAAATACATATGATTAGTTTTTATAATGAGGATGAATTGAATTTCAAATACAACATAAAGCATAAAGCATACAAAAATTTAAGTTACTTGTAATTATTCAAAATGAAACATAAAGTATGCACAAATAACTTTGTTTTTATTGATGCCTTCTACTTGTGGTAGACCTAAAACAAAATTACTAGATTAGATTTTATAATTATGATGCATGATTTAGAATGCTATATAAAATATGCATCACGACTTTTAAAAGGGAGGTGGATTAAGGGTTCAAATTATAACTTACTTGATATTCATTCTGTTATACCATCTACATCCTCTCTCTTTTGCAAAGCATCTATAATTGTCTCGTGCTCTTCCATAGAGAGTGTCCATAATTGTTTATTAGCAGGCCTACCATGATATCTATCCAATTTTATATTAGTTGCCACTACCAAATGTGAGTAATGTATAATATTCTTCTCTAATTCATAATCTTCAAATGCGAGTAATCCATTCTTTCTTGTTAGATATTTGCATAGCCAAGTGACAACAACAACCACAGATCTTGTTGGATAGTCATAACCATCATCATCTACTCAAGGAGTGGTTAGCTTATGTTTTGGCTCTACACATCGAGCCAACCAATACTTTGTCCCCTCTTCATTGTCCTCTGGTGCAACAACAACATAGACATGTCCTATGCACAAACCAATTTTAGTTTAATATTTAATGAGAAATAAAAACAAAAATATACATTGTAAGATTCCATAAATATGTACTATTTAATAAATCAAACCAAATTTCAAAAACAATTTTACCTTGTTGTATAAGAACTAAAATGCGATCATAGTCATTTGATGCAAACATCTGATCCATATCTTCATCAGTTATTTCATGCGGATCATTTGCATCTATGGGTGTCAATGATCTTTGTTTCCATTCTTCAACCCATTCTTTAGTCTCACAAAATTCCCAATATCTGGAAACACAAAACTGACAAAAGCAAGCAAGCTGCCTTGTGAATATAGTCCTTGTGTTTGAATTAGAACTCTTAAACGAATGCCACTTAGCTGATATAATGATGGTATTACAATCATGCCAAATAGGAATGCTATCTTCCTCTATCAACCAGAAGAAACGTCGAATTGCAGAGTTTTCAGTTGATCCTTTTGACAACTTTGAATTGCACCAATCTACAACTGCATGAGCATCTCTAAATTTCGCTGCATCCTCGAATTTCAATTATTCTCTAGCAAGAGCTCGATCATGTTCCCCCTTACCATGTTCCGCTTCAAAAAAACTCCATAAATGTTGGATATTGGCTATCTTGTGAACTTTGCATAGCCAATAAAACATTCTTGCATTTTTGAATTGTCCAATGCAGTTATCTGACCATATCATATGTTGTTTCATGTCAATTTATCTTTCCTTAAGATTATCATGAAATACCTTGAAGCAATGCTGAACAAACTCTGAAGAGTGTATTCGATTATCACTAACATAGAAATGATACTCCCTCAAAAAAATTCTGTTATCTTTTGTATTGTCATGGTCGTGTCTATATATAATGTGCACAAATATGGTCTCTTGCACTGAGTTGTATTATTGTGATTGAGTTTCCTCTTGTGGTTTTAGAGTATAATTTTCTGCAAAATCCACAATTGATACTATTGTTCCAACTAGAAATGTGTTCTTGCATATGTGAAAGTGTCTATCAAGCCATTGGGCATGTTGGGAATGTTTCACATATTTTGGAACAATATGACTTTTAAACTCACTGATAAATGCATTCACACTATTCTATTATGTAATCAATTCTAAACGTTTCCCCATCTTTCAATCCTTTAGAGGGTATTCTATATTTTTAAATCTCCTAACATCAACCATTTTTTGTCCAAACTCAGATGAAACATGTTCATGCAAACATTCACCTATCAAAGAATAATACCCACATAAATTGCAAAGGCCATAAATGCATGAAGTGGAAAGAAATAATTGTTCATTAGGTGGTTTACAAAATAAACTTCCAATAAAATCTTTTATAGTTTCAGGTGGAACATAAACACCACAATCCTGCACAAGATCATTACCATGCAACATACAACGTATATATCAAAAAATATCATAATAGTAACGAAACTGAACACGAGTTTTACAACAACAAGATATTCTTTGTTTATTGATTTTAACATACCAGGGTTTGTATTTTTCAAATGATCTTTGACTAATTCGTAAATTCATTAACACAGATTCATCACTAGATTTTTTAAAGAATTCAGTTTGAGTCATGTCAAGAAGATGTTTTGGATAAGGATCAGAGATTTTTGATCCCACCCTTAACTTTAAAACATCTCTAACATTTGATGAAACTCTAGTGTTATCATGCCAAAATTTTGCAATTAATTGTTTAGTTTCATCATTTAATTTCATGTCCAACCTTTGAAGTCTACCACTAAAACTCCAACAATGGTTTAGTGGATCAATTTCAATTGTGTCTCTTCTTTTGGCCGCTCTTGACAAGGTTCTATGATGCAAGTTCAAATAGCCACTTATATCACTTAACATTCTTTTACTAACAATAATTTTGTCAACTATAGCAGTCGTTATAACTCTACGTGTTGCATTCTTATCTTTAGATCAATTTATTTTTCCGATAGAATCAATGGCACTGGCAACAGTAGATACAACTTGCTTATATGATTCATCTTTTCTTTTTGGTTCTACATAAGTACCTATTTTTTTCATGACTTTACGCATTTTTAACATTTTTATTAATTGTAGCATGAATTGACATTGGAATCCTAACTTTTTATTATAGAAAAATTGTTTATATAATCTGTTCGCATGTGTTCTGATTTGTCTCCAAGAAACTAACACACTAAGATTATCTAGCACATTGCTATAAATAGTAAACAATTTACATTCATTTTCTTTCAGAGAGGATGGTGTAATATTTTCAATTTTTATTTCTTTTCGTATTGGTGTATGAAATTTATATCCAGCTTCGTTTAAATCAGCAATTTGATTGGCATCATAGTCTTGGGGATTTAAAAACATACCAGGATTCACATCCACATGAACATTTGCATCAACATTCATACCCGTGTTTGGTTCTACATTTCTTGCATCCATCATGATGTCTTCAATGGTCTCATCTACAATGGGCACTGAACTAGATGCTTCAGAAGTATTATTCGATTGTCGTTGTTGTGATCTTCGATCTCTTTGGTGTTTTGCCTCTTTCTCTCTTTGTTCTTGAATTTCGCCCGTTGTCATTGTCCTCTTTTTTTTTCTTTTGACGTTTCTTAGAACCCATCTTTACAAACTACTCTTCAAAAAATAATACCTTTTTACTGAGTTCGTCAAAAATTTGTGTAAAAAATGTTTGTCAGTACGGATTTCAATGATAGTGTGGTAAATTGATGCAATCTGTCTTTTTTTTTTACAGTTACAGTTATTTAGGAACAGGGGCCTGTTAGTAAATCCAACAGGCAAAAAAATGGAACAGGCCCCCATTCTGTGGAATTTGAATCCATAACCCACCTTTTGGCTTGGGATTAAGCCCGGGATAGGCCTGGGATGGCCACACCTAAGACATGGACCTGCAAATTCAAATCTCCATGAATGAAAGCACAAATATGAACTTCTGAAATAGTTTACGTGCCTCTAATTAGAGAATTTTTATATGAAATTAAAACCCATTTCAGATTATACTGTCTAGATTCTAAATATGTAAATTTATTTAAATTTTGATTATTTTAACTATTTTTCATTTAATTTATACTAAATCAGGTCCATAAACTTGAAATATTAACTAATTTTGTTAATTTAATAACTTTTTTATTTTAATGAATTTCGAAAAAAAAATTATATGTCATCAATCTACACAAAATTCTTTTCTATTTAAAAATTAAAAAATTAAAAAAAATTAAGTTTACGTCAAATTATGTGGGTCGTACACGTCAAATTTTCAAAAAGATAATTACGACCATTAAAAAATTAATTAAAAAAAAATATTAGAAAAAAAATACAGAAAAATATGCTCATCAATCTTCAGTGTGTTACAAACCATTTCCAAAATGGTTTGAGAAAATAATTTTAATTGTGTCAAAAAGTGTGGGTCGTACACATGCATGCTATGGTCCTGAAACATACATTTTTAAAACATAGTTTTTTAGATCTCCATTCAAAAAGTTATTTTTTATTATGTGGGTATTAAAATAAATTACATATTTGGAAAGTACACTTAGAGGGATATCTTTTATATTATCGACTTTTTCCAAGATTCAATCTCTAAGTGTTTCAAAATTTAAGCTCCAATGAGACAAAATCTGAAAATCAGGGAAAACACTTCCACTTTTTGGCCAAAAAGTGGACTCAGCTTCTTGCACTGACCCAAAATACAACCTATTGGAAAACAATTCTTTGACTCAAGAAAGTATGTTTCTTTCCATCTTGCACCATGACAATGTTGGATATGTGGATATATGATACTACAAAATCTAGTCTTAAACTAAATGTAGGGTAATTCACTCTCTTTCAACACATTTTTTTTGGATTCAGCTCCTGACTTAGTTTGGTATGTCTCATATTCAAATATCTTCCACATAATTTGTATTATAATATCAATATTCTCACTTTGCAACAAAAACTTACTCAAATCTTCACAATCAATGCATGTACCTTTTATACACTATATTTTGAACTCATCTGAATCTTCTAATTTATCACATAAAATAGATTTCACAAATTGTGTTGTACTTGTAGGAATGACTAGATTTTGACTAATTGTTGCCATGACTTTTTTATATGATTGCACATGTAGATGAAATTCAACATGATTTTGACAACAAGAAGTTCACGTACCTTATATACGTGTACAAAGCAAGGACGCAATCTCTCAAACATCCTTTGACAAATATTCACATCTGAAAATTCTTGCTTGAATGCTTGAATGCTTGAAATAGTTCACTTTGTGTTGTATCTAGAAAATGTTTTGGATATGAAATTTTTGTACCATCTTCATCTATCATTTGTATAGTGTCCCTTCTATTGGAAGAAACACAAGAGTGGTTGGTTGGTCCAATAATCAACGACCTATTTTTTACACCTTCAGAAATTCTATCTTTTCGAAGAACCCTACAAACATTTATCCAATTGTTTTCAATGTTTTCATCTACCATATTTCTATTCCTAATATATCTTTGAACAGTTCTTCTAGATACCTGCATTAATTGAGAAATTGCGTGAACTTATTTTTTAAGAGACAATTTCTTACTAGAAATCATAGTCATCAATGTTCTACATGCAACACAATTCAACACCTCGACTTGTGTTGTCAATATATTTCAATGCTTCTTGCAAATTTTGGGTCAGTGCAAGAAAATGAGTCCACTTTTTGGCCAAAAAGTGGAAGTGTTTTCCCTGATTTTCAGATTTTGTCTCATTTGAGCTTAAATTTTGAAACACTTAGAGATTGAATCTTGGAAAAAGTCAGGAATATAAAAGATAGCCCTATGAGTGTACTTTCCAAATATATAATTTATTTTAATACCCACATAATAAAAAATAACTTTTTAAATGGAGTTCTGAAAACTATGTTTTAAAAATGCCTGTTTCAGGACCATACCATGCATGTGTACGACCCACACTTTTTGACACAATTAAAATTATTTTCTCAAACCGTTTTGGGAAATGGTTTGTAACACACTGAATATTGATGAGCATATTTTTCTGTATTTTTTTTTCTAATATTTTTTTTTTAATTAATTTTTTAATGGACGTAATTATCTTTTTAAAAATTTGACGTGTACGACCCACATAATTTGATGTAAACTTAACATTTTTTGATTTTTTTTTTTTTTAAATACAAAAGAATTTTGTGTAGATTGATGATATATAATTTTTTTTCCAAAATTCTTTAAAATAAAAAAGTTATTAAATTAACAAAATTAGTTAATATTTCAAATTTATGGACCCGATTTAGTATAAATTAAATGAAAAATAGTTAAAATAATCAATTTTTAAATAAATTTACATATTTAGAATCTAGACAGTATAATCTGAAATGGGTTTTAATTTCGTATAAAAATTCTCTGATTAGAGGCGCGTAAACTATTTCTGAAGTTCATATTTGTGCTTTCATTCATGGAGATTTGAATTTGCAGGTCCATGTCTCAGGTGTGGCCTTCCCAGGCCTATCCCGGGCCTAATCCTGAGCCAAGTGGCGGGTTGTGGAATCAACTTCCACAAAACGGGCCCCCATTTTCAAACAAGGGCGACTTGTGGGAAAAAAAGGAAAAATGTCATTTAGAAACGGGGGCCCGCTTTTAAACAAAACGGGGGCCCGTTTTGTTTAAAAGCGGGCCCCCATTTTAGAACAAAACGGGGGCCCATTTTTTTTTGCTTCGAACCCCTGTTACCTTTCGGCTTGGGAGCCTAAAGCACAAACGGGCCCTCATTTTTTGAAAACGGGCCCCCATTTATAAGAGCGCGTTTTCCAATGCGTGGACTTCTGCGAATTTGTGACTCATTACCTTGCACTTGCCCTTTTCAATTATAGTATCTTTTACTGATGCATCATGTGAGATTTTATTATTATCAACACCCAACAACTCCAAAACATGGGTCATTTCTCTTTTCCTAAATAACTTAGCAAACAATTGTGTCCTTCCAATAATAGACCTATTTTCACAATAATCATCTCACATTTTCTTACAATGCAATTTTATTGTGCTTTCAGGTACCATATCTCTCGAAGGAATTTCATTGAAAAGACTATCTTCATCCATTTTCATTAAATTTTTCATACTTGAGAACAATTTTAAACTTGATGATGTACCAATTTGATCTTCTACCCGCGTTTTCGTTTCTTAAACATTAATAGGTTGATCTTGAACATCAACAAATTGTTGTTGACTACATTTTGTATGACCTTTCATCTTATCGTCCCTTTTTCAATCATACAACCTTGATCTAGTCCTCTTATTCCCCATTGCACAAAATATTCAGATTAACACCTAAACACACAAACATATATATATATATAGGAAATAAATCATAGATCATTACAATTAAAAAATGTTTTTCAAGAGACAATTACATAAATGAATCCACAAATAAAAGGTAAATAACATTTCAATGCAATTTTTTATTTAACAAATTATGCATCCAAAAATTTAATAAAATCTAAAAAATATTTAGTTTAATATAACATACTTGAAAATGCCTTCTAATATTGGATATTTATTTAATTAAAAAAAAAACTTAAAATAACATACTTGAAAAAAGTAGAATCCTTCAACCAAAATTTTCAAAAAAATTGGAAATCTTCGCTCCTTTATATCAATGATGTCGCTTTTATTTGCAAAAAATATTTGATTTAATTCAAAAATCAATTATATTAATTCGCACTCCTTGATTTTTTTATATTTAAAAAGAAAAAAATAAACCATTATTTATATGGGGTTTAAGAGGCGTGGTCATTGAAATGACCAGTCACATCGACCTCCAATGTTTCGACCAGAAGTGTTCCGATCGGAAAGTCCTAAGTGGCAGCCACATCACCAAATTTGAATAATTTTTGGAAGTTCTGAGTTCTGCAACAAAATTCGACAAGTAAATTCAATTTATTAAAAAAAAAAAAAAAAAAACCTTTTTTGTAGAGATCAAAGTCAAGAATATACTCATGCAAATTTTAATGATGTTTTGATTAGATTTAATATATATTATTTCAAAAATACTACAAGTAGGCATTATAATGTTGGGTAAGATGCTGGTTCGAAAAACAAAAAAAATATTGAATCACCTCAAAAAAAATTTGAAAGAATATAGTTCACTAGATGAGAGAGTCTTCTCCAAAAGGGTATTTAATTTTTTAATATTATAAAAAATTAAATAAACAAAATATGATGGGAGATAAAAACTATCAAATTTAGGTATGTTCGACTTTAAAATGTTATAACTAAGAAAATATACATCAATTTTTTTATTTTTTTATTTATGCACTGTATATTTATGTCATCTATTAGAGATATCAAAATCAGAAGAAAAAGAAAAAGTTGATTTATATTTTGTTTTTTGGTGGGAACTAAACCCCCTAATTTTTAACATTTTTCAACAATAAAAAAATTGATTTTAAGGTAAAAAACACATCATCCATGTCATTTTAAAAAAAAAATAATAATAGACTCAAACTTCATCAAACTTGACACATTTCATCAGTTTACACCATCTTCAAATTCAAAATACAAATGCCACTTTTATGTCATCAAAATTGAAAAGTTATTGTTGTGTTAACATTTTCCTTTATAAAAGTGTGACACGGGTTAGTATTTTTACCCTACAACTTTTAATTCCTAATCTAAACTTGGGTGGTACATCATCCTATCCTCTTTTTAAAAGTAGATGTTATTCTTTCCTCTTTCTTCGGGAAATAATTCACAATATAGAGGAGCAATACTTATTACAATTTCAAAATTACAAATTAACTCAAACTGTAAGTGTAGACACATAAAAACGGCTTCTAAATTAAATAAATATTTTAATGTTTATTTAATTCACTAACAGTTCTTCTATTAATTAATTCACCCCTTCCTCTATTAATTAAATGAATTATTCAATTTTTTTAATTTAATTCATCTAGTAAAGTTTAGTCTATTAATTAAATAAATCATGTTTATTTAATTAAACACCCCTTTACATTTAATTAAATACCTTCTACACATTTAAATAAATCAATATTTATTTAGATTAATTAAATTCAAGTTGAAACCATTAATTGAAATAAATCAATATTATTTTAATTAAATATTAAAAATCCTCTCACTTGCATTATCCTACAGAATCCACTTACATGCCTAAACCCCTTTCTAGACCCTTCTAATAAATTCCAATTTAGCCTAATCCCCCTCATAAACATTTGCACATTCCTTAAGAAACTAGGTCACTTCTCAAAAACCCCCAAAGTCTTCAATAACCATTAAAGGCTTTATGCCTTCAAATATTTAACCTCTAAAGTCTTCCAAACCATTAAAGGCTCTTACATAACCATTAATGGTTAATTCACCTTCTACCCTAGGTTAGAGACTATCTTCTAAATTAACCATCTTTTTTTATGCAGGGTCTTTTCAAGCATGTATTGCTTTGACCATGGTTATCCCTTTAACTCTTGCACATTTTTTTTATCCTTTGGATAAAAGGATTATCCACTAACTCAACCCTAACCATACCCCCTAAGGTAACCACCATGTCTTCTCAGGCATTTAATGCCTCTTCTCTCTCCTCTCAAGCCATCTCATATTGGCAATTGTCACTATTTCATTGGCTAAAATTGAAAACATGGATTGAAACTTATTCAATCATATCCCTTGTTAAGATTATTCAATCTTGACCATCGATTTTCCCATTTCTTCTATAAATAGTCCTCATTTCTCTTTGACCATCACAAGTTTCATGTATCCAAGTTATAGTCTATCAAAGCCTTAAGTTTTGCCTCTCTTTGTTGCTAATCATCATCTTAAAATCATTTAGAAGCATTGTTAGTATAGTATGTTATCATGTTAGTATATATCATATTAGGATAGTATATTGTCATTACCATAGCATAATCCTCATCTTAATAAATTTATCATATAGATCTTAGTTTCATATCGCATATAGATCATTTTTATCCATTATCACTCATTCTTAGAGTTGTCATTTCAAAGGTTGGTTGCTCAATGATCTGAGAGCAACCATTGACTTGAGGAATCCTATGAGATAGAGAAAAATGAGTCTCTTTTGAAGGATTAGTTTGTTTAACTAGTTTACTGTCTTTATATCTAATGTTTCATTGGTATGTTAGTTTCTCTTCTTTTTGATTAATCAACTGACACCACTATTCTAGCATAAATTTTTGGTGCTCATCTTGGGGCCCGTCCCCGAATTTCTAATAATGTTGTACAGAGGTTAAAGACAAATTATTGAAAGAATACTAGAATAGCGCATCTGCAAGTCATTTTAGCGCATATAACTCATTTTACAACGCATATGTCCTATACTCTAGAGCACATCTAACAGATACACCAACACGTAAGAAACCTATCCCAACGCATAATGATTTAATCTATCTTTTAGCGCATTGGACCATCAATATAGTGCGTATGAGTTCCAGAGTAGTGCATTTTCCCTGAATGTGCATATATTCCATACTATAGCACATACGCTCTGACTTTTAGCGCATAGGTGAGAGATAGAGAAGAGTTTGTAAGACAACAAAAAATGATGGAAAGTTTAGGCTTGTCTGCCCACAATCTTCATTAACATTTTCAACAGGTTTTTGCAGAAAAATAATGTTGGTTGCAGGTCCAAGGGAGATAGATTAAGTTATCTTGGGATATGGAAAATTAATGAGTAGTTGTGGATTTACATGGAATATACGACACTTAAATATGCGTAACTTTTCCTATGGTGTTGATTTCTATACATTAGAGATATTACTCTATTGCGTTGACTTGTAAATGTGGAATATGATTATGTACTTATGTAACTTGTATTATTAAGCATTATGATGGAATGTAGTAAAAGAGACTATGTGCTTGTTCCATGTGCTCTTATGTATTTAGACTTGATGATGTAGAACTATTCTCTTGAAACAAGATGATGTCTTACTATATGGTTCATGTTGTATAAATGCTCATCGTGTTGGGAATGAGATCCTATGTTGAATTAGGGAATCAAAATCTTAGAATGTGTTTATTCTTGTAGCATGGTATGACTCTTGAATTTGTTTAGTAGCTTGGAATCCTATTTGGAATTAGATAAGTGCTTGTTGTTATAATCTTGCATATGAATATGGATAGTATTCTTGATGAGTTGTGTAATGATTGTGCTTAAGGAAATAATCTAGTTCCATATGTAGGATATGGTTAAATGCATTTAGATTTATGAAGTGTCAAATGATTGATGAATAAAGAAGGATATTAGGAACATTTGGTTGGTATTCTTAAATGAACCTAAAGGGTATGAAATGTGGTAGAGTTATGCATATATGTTAATACTTTGTCATATCTGTATGGAGGTAAATGATTAGTAGAATGATAGTGTAAGATGTTTTAGATGGATATGTGATGTGTTAGGTTTATGTCAAGTAGTGAAATTGAGATACCCTAGGAAATGGATATAATGTATGAGTTTGTATAGAGATATGTTAATGGTTAAATGATAACTCCGCTTGTGTGATTTGTTCTATGATTATGTTCTTGTTGATTCATATATATTATTGTAATTGTTAAAAGATGCATTGATGCATATTGGTTGTAATGTTGCAATAAAAAATGTTAGAGATGGTGTAGTAGTGATGGTTGACTTAAAACAAAATAAATTATCTCCATTTGTTGGTAGATTATGGTTTATTTCTCTAGGGTATTTTGGCGGGCATTACAGAGAGAAATTACATTGTTTAGAAGATTATAAAATATAAATTATACCAAAATTCATAACCCATAAGAGACCAATGAATAATCATCCAATTCTTTCATGTAACAATGGGTTGACCATGAACCAGATATAAGAACTTTGTACTGTAGTCCAAATAGTAAGTGTTTTCACATGTGACTAGGGAGCTAAAAGTGCACAACAAACATGCACACTCTTTTACTACAAATGACTACAAGAAAAAAAGAACATAACCACCATGAAAGAGGAGAGTTCCATATTTACAAACTAGATGTTTATTTAAACACTATGAAAGAATCAAACACATAAACAACTCTAAGAGGAACACCCACGGGCTTTAAATGCTTAACATAGATTTCATTGGCAATGCTCACCATTGATTTCATTGACAAATTCCATTTCAAAGTTAGATTTTGTGACTTCCATTCATGTAGATCTATTCGTTGATACAAAGAAAATTGGAAATACATCCACCAAATCTATTTATTGATACTATTGTGATGGTTGTGGCATATTTGGACAGAGTCTTAAAGAAATAAAGTTCATATAAAAAGAACAAAAAAGAATTGCTTAAAATGCACAAGTTCAAATTTTATTCTTGGAAACGATGAACTTTCTCTCGACTACTTTAAAGACAAGTTTTATAGGGAATTATTTATTGTCTCATTGAATGAAATGATTTCAAGATCCACACAAAATTTCTATGTTGAAAAGGTTTAGAATTTTTTAAGTAAATGCAATTACAAGGAATACCAGTCTCCCCAACCTTTTCTAGTATCCTTCCACCCTATGCCAAAAATGGGTACTTTAGAACTAGGTATGTATATCATATAAAAACACTCAAATGTGGACTTTTGTTAGAATTATTTATCACAAATGTCCTAACAGATATTGAATTTAATGATGAACAACTTGAAAAATAAGTTCTATTATGCAGAAGCAAATGAATCATGATCATAACCAACATATGAACACAAGCAAGCCTTGTAAATGTGTTGGTGTAACTATTTATTCATGTTGGATATAATTACACTTTACTTAAGTTTACTTACGTACATGCATATCATAGTAGTTTGCATATGAGACACCTAGGGAGATGCGCTACATTGGGAGTGTGTATGTAGGAGAAACTCCACCTTTTATGGTGTGATATTGTTATTACTTTATCATATCCACTTATTGTGGAGTGATAATTCTACCTTCGGTGGGTGATCCACCTCATGTAGAATATTTTATTATTTCTCCTACCTACCCCTACCTACCCTTTCATCTCATTGAGCCACATGTCATTATTGTGTGCTCTCTTGTCTCTTAGCCTTGCCCTTATAAGAAAGCTTATCTACATTGTATGTAATTTTTCTTGATGATCCAATTGATCAGTATTTGCTCTTGATAGAATATAGTTTATTCCTATCATCTAGTTTGTCTCTCTATTTTGTACTTTTCATTGAGCTCTTGATCTTGGCAAAATCTCACATGGTATCAGAGCCTAAAGGGCTTCATTGATTAGTCTTTTGGAGATATTTTGAAGGCTTCAATTTTTGGATTTGGGGATCTACATTTTTTTGGGCTGTCCTATAGCGATTTGGACAACACGGTTGTGTCTGGGTGGCCATTTCCATAAATTTTGAGTATAAACTTGGCCATATTTGGTGAAGGAAAACAATCGCCTATTCTCGTACATTGTACGGATTTTTCAAATATATATATATATATATTTTTGCGAACCTATTTAAATTTCTTCACAGTTTTTTATCAAATTGTAAAAAAAATTATTTTAAAAAAAAAACCAAAATTATTATTTTGGGGCAGGACCCCTATCCCCCCCTATACTCTAGAGTTTTTTTTTTTCAGGGGCCGCATCGTACTTCCCCCAATGTCATTCGTCCTCCGTATCTTTTTGCGTTTGTCGCCAGCTCTGCATCATCCCTATTTTCTTGACACATTAATTGGTATTTTTCAGGGTTCTGGCGATGCCGCCGCTGCTGCCATTGAGACCGCCCAAGCGTCGTCCACTTTCGACAACTGCTTTCTAACTTCCGGTCAGTCGGCTTCGTGCTCCTCCATGCTAACCACCTATCCTACGCCACACGGTCATCTCACATTTGGTCATACTTCTGACTCATCGCCTAGTTGTCACATATTCATTGCGCCAAATTAGACGAGAAGAACGCCCGATCGATGACACATCATCTGCCACATCACTGCACAGTGAGCATCGTACACAAGAGTGACAAAACAATTTGGCCACCTTGTTGCCATGCAGGAAGTACACATCAATAAACCATATGCTCAGTCAATGCCACCGGTCTACCACGTCATCTGTATAGACATTCCAGTCACCAACACCAACATAGTCATTGTTGATGTCATCATCTTTCGTACTGATGACATCATATGTACAAGCAGAGAAGGGAGCGACGACCTGATGACGGTCAAATGGTCATCAAATCTAAGCTCGCAGAATAATGACATCAGCTTGCATCAACAGTATTTTGAAAATTTTTGGACCCCCTCTCATTTGGTGTTTTGATTTCGCAATCCGACTTCAAGAGGCCATATATTGCTCATTTTTTCTCCTAAATTGGGTGCAATTTTTTTTTTATTTGGGCTAATTTTTGTGCTCTTCGTAGTGATGGAGGAATTTTCTGATTTGAAGGACAAAGTTTTTTGCACTTTGCAATTTTTTATTACTGCGCCTGTCTAATCCTCAATTTTACAACTTTAGAGGCTTCGTTTGGGGTCATGCAATCTTCTTTTCAGGTGCCATTTTTTTTAAGTACATAATTTTTCATCTACTTTAATAATATGCCATTAGTTTGCAGTGATTTTAAGTATAAATTATACTTTTAGTATTTGGTCATTTTTGGCCTATTTGATACTTGTATTTTGCTTGGATCTCAGTTTAGATCACTTGCAGTATTTATTGGATTCTTTTATATCCTATTTGAGGCAGTTGTAAAGTTGAAATCAAAAGTTCACCTTGTCTTGTTTTGCAAGTGGCCCATTGTACACACACTAAGTATAAAGTGTTAAATCATCATTTGGGGAGGGGTTTCTCTGATTGAGTGATCTGGGGGGGTGTCTTGTGTGATTGTGTCTCTCTCTATCTTGTGTTTTTTCATTTTGTTGTCATGGAAGATTAAGGCATGGAGTAAACTAATAGAAAAATCACTCATTCATTATGTAAATGGAACAATAACATCACCACCTGATCCTAAGGCTGATACTAAGGTTGATCGTAATGCTCAAGTTGAATGGCTCACTAAAAACTCTATGGAACTTGAAACATTAAGAAAGTATGTATCAGATGACCTCATTTTTCACATTGAGAAATGTACAATCAAAGAGGCTTGGGATATTTATGACAAATTGTATGGTCAAGTTGATGAGATTAAGGGCTACAAGCTTGATAGTGAACTCACAACATTAGATCCCAAGGATTTTGATACAATCTAAGATTATGTCACAAAAGTAAATGAGCTAAGAGAAAAGCTAAAGGATTGTGGCATTGACAAAAAGGATGCTCAATTGGTTTGCAGCTTGTTGGACAAGCGTCCATCAGAGTATGCAACCTTTGTATCTAGCTTTCACACCCATAACTTAGCTCAAGGTTCCTCTTACACTTCTCCTCCATTTGATGCATTCATGAAGATGTTGATTCTTGAGAAATCTAAGTTGACCAAGATGGGGATTCTCAAATCTTCAAAGTCACAAGCTTTGGTGATTAATAAAGAGAATCAAAGCAATCAAGGAAAAGTCAAGAACCAAAAGAAACCTAAGTCTAAACCACAACAAGATGGAGCACAGTCCTCCTCTCCACAACAAGGTGAATCTACATCCTCAGCTAAGAGGAAATCTAAGGACAATATTTTTGTGCATATTGCAAGAAGTCGGGACATGATGAACAACATTATTACAAGAAGGATATTGATGAATTGAAACATCTTTTTGAGAATAACAAAATTAGTTTTCCTTCTAGGATGTCTACTTCGAATTCTTCCAAAGAAAAGGATAAAGGAAAGGATCACTCTTTTGAGACAGATAAAGGAAAGGGACAAGCTCTTTGTGCTACTACAAGTCATGATTCAGGGAGATGGCTTCTAGATTTAGGGGCTTCTCATCATATGGAATGTTTGCAGTCTATGTTCTCTTCATTTGAGCCTTGCACCATGCCATAGATTTTGATGGGCAATCATACATACATGGATGTGATTGGTAAATGATGTATTGTCATTGGGGATAACTCCTTCAATGATGTTTCGTGTGTACCCCACTTGACAAACAATCTTCTTTTCATCTATCAAATCACACATGGGGAAGGGCAAAAGCATAGTGTTGTGTCACACTTTTGGCTAAGTTCAAGTCAAAAAGAAATCCTACTCGACCGAGTAGGACTCGGTCGAGTCTACGTGGCGCCACATGGTGCCTACATGGAGGACGAGTGGTGGGGTATAGTCGGCCGAGTAGTACTCGACCCTATATATATCCGCTGATTGCACTTAGCCCCCCATTTCCACAGTCTGAAATAGCTGGAGTGGGAGGGGGGCTAAGAAGTCTTTCGGCTAAGCAAGTGGGGCCGAAAGGCTTTTTTCTTTTTTAAATTATTTTTTTTTAGTTTTTTAATTGTTTTAATAATAATATATGTATATATTGTTAATTTTTTTAAATTAAGGTTGGAGGGATTTCAAAAGCATCTTTCAACAATAGTAAATACATTCAATGATTTTAAATGGGTCAGTCAATGTATCCTCAAATGGAAAATTCAACCAAAAAAACATATAATTACAAACAATATAAGAGAATATAATTTACAAAAAATCTCTCTAATTACATTTAGGCATCCATGTATACCTTCCAAGAGTTTAGGAGATCTTTTAGTTTCATGGAGTGCCAAATATTATCATATTTAATAAAGGTAAGTTTGATAAGATCATATTTGAGACACCTGGATAATGTCAAAGTTTTGAAAAAACATACACATAACTAGGAAGTAAGTTGGACTATAGAACAAACCATCACCTTAAGATTGATCAACAAAAAGAGAGCGAACCAAATTCTTGAGGAATTGTGAACAAAAAGATGGGAACTTACTTACCATTAATTGAGTTTGCATATGATAACACTAACCATAAACACACTTCTCATTTCTTCATTGGAGGTCCGTAAGCTCAAGTATTGTATTCTTAACAAATAGGCTCGGACATGGTAGTTGTGGATCCAAATGAACTAGAAAATATGAAAGACCAAACTTAGATTGATTAGCAATTGGGAAATGTAGTGGATTTTTAGAAAAAATATAAATGACAAAAATATATACATCAAAATAGCCATGTATCGAAGAGAGTGTTTCTAATAAATTAGCCACTGACAAGCTTGATTAATTTTTGTCTTCCAAACTTGCATATCACTTTGTGGAACCTTTCCAAATCCTAGAACCCTTTGGTGCAATAACTACTATATAGTGAAATTCATCATTTCAACTTCTAATTATATCTTTAGTTATTTAAGTCTTGGCTCCATATATCCCCTACTTCTCTCAAGTTCTACCCACAAATCATGATTCTAAATGTTGGTTCCCTCCCATTAATCCTTATTTTGATTAGAATTCTTAGAACATTTTAATAGCTTCATTGACATTTCCTAAATGTTTTTGGTCCTTTGATCTTTGGTTCAATCCTTTTGTGCATGTGGTCGCCACATAAAAAGTAGTAATTTATAAAAGTATTCTTCAAAATTATTGTGTAGATATGATGTAGGAGCATCTCAATGTAGCTTATCACATTTCACCACATAACATCACTTTGGATTCTGATTGTGAAATCAAATTTTATCAATAACTCATATGAATTAAATCCAAAGATCAAGAGTTTTGTATCAAATTGTGAAAAGTTAAAGTAGATTAACTAGATTACATTTTACACTAATGAATTTGCTTATAAAAGCAAAATGAAAACCCTAGATAAATTAAAATGAACCTAATTAATGATTTATTAATAAATTAGGTGATTGTCTATTTTACTCCAACATTATATACTTATTACGAAATTTTATATTTGAAGTACAATTATACTAGAATGATTGTTATTAAATTAATATTTGGCGTAACTTTCTAGTTTAATAAAATGATCTTAATCATTATCTATAATGGTGTAGTCATATATGCATATTATAATTTTTATGTTAAATAAGTTCATGTGTATGTTCATGTAATTTATTTTACAATGTAATCTTTAAGTTTCAATGTCTATAGGTCGTAGTTCATTTTATTTGTTTTGTTTAAAATGTTTAACTCAAGCATATTTGTACAATGTTTCATTTTGTTTGTGGCATACGTTGAATATGAACTTGTTTTTAATTCAATTTAATGTATACATGGAGATTCACACACACACACACGTGCGCGCGCGCGCGTATATTCATACATTTCACATCACATCTAGATATGGCTTGTAGTGGTTCACAACATTTTTCTTTTGAGCAAAGTGTGCATCCTGATCCTCAGCAGACCTCATGTAGGCCTCAGACTCCTGAGAGTACTCTTGATAATTCAGAGACTGCTCGTACTCAGACTATTTTGAGAATGAAATCCTCTCTAGCATAGTACAATGGACTTTAAATAACACTCTTGTGTTGACCAATAGGGATAAATTAGAATATATTAGAGATGAGTTGATGTGTATGATTTCTCAATCATACAACCCATATGATGGCCCTCACATTGAGCATTTTTATAGGACTTTATCTCACACTGTCTATGGCACGGTTAAATTTAAAATAATAGATAGAGATGTTTCTGCAGTGAATGTGAAATCCATTTCCCATTTTACATGAAAATGGTTGTGGTTAGAGGATATCGGGTCACTAGATGTGAGGATCCTATTGTCGCACCATTCATATATCCTATATGGTTGGCGACACATCATAGGTGGTCGCAGAAGCATGAGCTGCCATAGTATTTCTGCAAATAATTTTATGAAGAATTTCATCTAGGATATGTTGTTGATTACACAAACTTTCCACGACATGTTGGGCAGGGTGGGGGCAGATTTGCAAACAAATTTAGACACCATGATACACAACCCCCTAGTAAGAGGGCAATGGTGGGTCAACACCTTTTGGTTTTTCTGAAAGGTTTGGATTTGGTTACAGGTGGTGCTGATGATATGGTAGTTGAGGAGGCACGCGCTGGCATGTATTATAGCATTGCCAACATTGCTACTCAGGTTGATGAGATGACTTCTGATCATGTGGGGAGATATATGTTGTGTTCTCGTACTACCCCTATTGTCGATGAGATGGATCCATTTTAGGACCCATATATTTGTTATGAGCTATCATTGTGTGTTGAGATTGCAAGTTTACCGGAGGATCATCTGTGCCAAATGAGCTCATATTTAGTGAGTGATCTTGTGGATGCTTATCAGACTCTCTCTACATTACATGGGATCACTCCTCGGCAACTTCCTCAGTTCATTGGACAAGTACTTTAGAGATCCTCAACTAGTACCAGCCATGGTGGAGGAGATTTAGAGCCTAGTAGTTCCAGGAAGGAGGATATTTCAATACCTTCTACAACTCCTGAGACTACAGTGTATCCTACACCACAGACTCAAGGAGTTTGAGTATCTCTTCTTATGGATGACTTTATTGATCCAAATATTGTGTCATTACACTCTTTGGAGATATCTGGCATCGGGCGTGCATTCGAGGAGAGGGATAAGTTAAAAAATAAATTTTTGATTTTAACTTAGTTGTATATATAAAGTTTGTATGTATTCATTACCACGGACATATTTTTTTAATTTTAAATATATATTATAGTAGATTATGATGGACGCGAGATATGGAGATTTGCAGGCACCTGGTGATCCTATTCATCGAGATACACAGGTAAATTTATATTTAAATTTGAATTTAAATTGATGTCTTATTTTTTTCCTATTCATCAGGATCCACTATATACATATTTTAACATGAAAATTGTGTACACAATGTAGGCCCCTGGAGTAGGTGATGGATCAGATCGGGGATCTAGACAGGGCGCGACATAGCTCATTATATTGTTATATACATGATTGCTTCTTTTATTATGTATATCTGACATTTATATTATACATGTTGTGAACATTTCTATTATACATGTTTTGAACATTATATTTCTATTATGCACTCGATTTCTATTATACATGAACTGTGGACATTGCATTTGTAGCCTTATTTTAGACATTATACCTTGACAATTCATACATGTTACATGTTTATCTAGACATTTCATGTATTGCATGTTTATATCTACATTTCATGTGTTGTACATGTTTACTTTATGTGTTACAATGAGCTCTCACTCTGAATTAGGTGCACACATTTCCTTAATACTTATAATTTATTATTTAGTGCATAATTTAGTCAAAAAAGGATGTCTTAAGGGGATCATAATACATGCTAAATTAGTATTCAATTTCTTTGAACTCATTATTATTGAATTCATCTACTTAATTGTGTTACATGTTTATAGAAATCTCATAATTCTGAGTTACATGTTTATTTTATGTGTTACAATGTTAAAATTCCATGTGTTACATTTCAGTTAGATTGATATGTAAATCATTTGTACATTTCAGTTAGATTGATATGCAAATGATATATATTAGGTTATATGGTTGGTATTGGTATTGGTATTTATATAGGTTTATGGATCATTTTAGTAGGTTGTGGAAATATTATTAACAATATTACATGTTGTGTTTTTTCTAACACTTACTTTAATAGTGATGACCACAAGTAGTATGGGATGCTTGCTTTTCTTCACAACTAGTACTAAACTAAGAGCTAAGTTTGATATTAATCTAGAGTTTAACATTATTTAAGACTACATCCTAGGATAATATACCTAACTTTTCTTATGAGGATGTCTTAAGGGGATGTCAATGAAAAATCAAAATGTATTTTCTAAATCAGGTAATATAAATAATCACTAATAAATATGAATAATGTAATTATGACTAGTGCCTTGTTCTTAATCAAGAAATATAAATAATTAATAATGATTTCTTAATCAAGCAATATCAATAATTACTAATAATCTAATTCAAGTAATATAAATAATCACTAATAATCTAATATAACAAAGAAAATAATTTACATGAGTGCGAACTCATAAAAAATCAAATAACAATGTTATATAATTTAGCATACTTAGTTCATAAGGGGATCTAAAATTAGGACCTATTAGGATGTCTTAAGAGGATGTCCAAAGAGGATGTCTTAAGGGGATGTCAATGAAAAATTGAAATGTATTTTCTAAATCAAGTAATATAAATAATCACTAATAAATATGAATAATACAATTATGATAGTGCCTTGTTCTTAATCAAGAAATATAAATAATTACTAATAATTTCTTAATCAATCAATATAAATATTTACTAATAATCTAATTCAAGTAATAGAAATAATCACTAATAATCTAATATAACAAAGAAAGGAATTTACATGTGTGTGAACTCATGAAAAATCAAATAACAATGTATATATAATTTAGCATACTTAGTTCATAAGGGGATCTAAAATTAGGACCTATTAGGATGTCTTAAGGAGATGTCCAAAGAAGATGTCTAAAGGTGATGGACGAAGAGGATGTGTTAAGGGGATGTATAACATAAAAGAATACATTTAAAAGCTTTTCAATCAAGCATGCATATGTAACAGTTTATATAATTTAGCATACTTCAGATAAGGGGATCTAAAGTTAGGACCGATTAGGATGTCTTAATGGGATGTCTAAAGACGATGTCTTAAGGGGATGTACAAAGTGCATCTCCAAAGGGGATGTATAACATGTAAAATCACATGGATGTATGTAATTGAAGAATACATAAAATCATAAATATAAAAGCATTTCAACATTGAGCATGCATAATAATATATGAAAACCATTGTTCACCATGTCAAAAAAAAACTAGATATGATCAAATATTAAAAGATCATCTCTAAGTTTTAATATGGTCCAAATATATATATATATATATATATATATATATATATATATATATATATATATATATATATATATATATATATATATATATATATATATATATATATATATATATATATATATCCAATCCTAGTTTAAATTAAACATGAGTTCAAACTCTAGTTCAAATATAAAAGTATGAGCTACAAAAAAAAGTTAGATAGCCTAAGTTAGCTCCTGATACATATAGTCTGGATCCTCTCTATCTTTTATTATCTCCAAAAATATTTCATATTCTTCAAAAGGTAACCTCCACTTTTGGTTTCCATGTCCTTTTTTTGGCAATGTCTCAAATTGTAGCTTTGTCGCTATAACCAAGTGACTGTAATGTAGAATTTTTTTTCCAAGCTCGTGTATTCTATAAATTGAACACCATTTTTGTCTATCTTAGTTTGTTGATAATAGGTGCCTTCTATAACAACTAAACCAGTTGGATATGACTGTCCATCATCGACTACAGTTACTTCTGGCAGTTTGAATTTTGCTTTTGTGCATCTTAGTAGATAATAATCTACACCTTCCACATTGTCAGGATCCGCAACAGCAACAAAAATATCACCTACATGTATGTACATCCAGATGACACCATATAAATTTAAAACAAAAGTAAGATGTAGATAAAATTTGAACATGTCACTACATGATCTAAATTAAAACTAAATAAAAGAACATGTATGCACACACGCACCTGTAACGACTAAATCAGAAACACGTTCATAATCAGCTAAATGTATAGGATCATGAGTGTCTATGTCATTTCCATCATCTTCATAAGGATTCATTATGTTTAACTCTTTCATATCCCATTGTGAGACATATCCATTTGCAATATTCTCGCATTGACTCATTGGATTGTCCTCAACACAGTCAGCACAAAAGTATGTCTTTTCTCTTACTTGAATCAATGGAGGCTTGTGGTGTCCTGTAGTCATCACTTGATGTAAACTTTTAATACCAACAATTATTTGACAATTGTAAGGATTAGATCAATCAATACCTGTTACAAATATGAAATGAAATTTTCACATTTTAAGATCAACAACTTTAGGATAAAAGTGAAATGCAGAGCTCATGAATTCTTTTTAAGAATTCTTAAGAACAAAAATATTTTACCTTTCACTTCCCAAAAATAACGTTTGTTGTATGGCGTGTCCCGACTAGCAAAATGACTTTGACACCATTCAATAATTTTATTTGCATTCTCTATGCTATTACCTACATAAAATAACTTAGAGATGTTGTTATGTGCACTTATTTTTAAATGAAATTATATTAAGAAATAGATACAAACAAATTGAAAACAAAATTAACAGTACCTGCAAGTTCATGTTGGCGAAGTGCACACTTCACACATTCTCCTGCTCCATCGTGCTCCCCTTTTCCATGTTCACTTTCAAATAAGTTCTACAGAAACTTAACATTGTGTGTAGCATGTTGCATGGATATCCAATTAAAGGCTTTTGTAGATTTAAATTGTCCTGCTCCATAAAGTTGTATGTCATGTACATGTACAATTGAACATTTAAAATAAAATTTATCAAATTGAAATAAAATACAAATTTACATATAAATGAAAATGAATTGAAACTTATGTATTCACTTACACAACCATCCAACCAAATCCAGTATTGTGAAACATTCCTCCCGTGATTTGCAAGATCTTCAAAAAATATTGCAAAACAATGAGCTACATAGCTCCTATCATGAACCTTATCATTGTTGATATAGAAATGAACCTCCTTGATGATAATGCGTTCATTTGGATGAGTACAGTTTTCTACTCCATCCACATCAAATTGTGCATGTCTATAGGTCACTTGCACAAATATTGCAACTCAAGTGAACAAAATGATAATATTGAGCTTGAATCTGTGATTGAGGGGAAAATATATAGTTCTCGGAGAAATATACAATTAAAAGAATACAACCAGGTGGAAAAAAATTTTTGGAATCACGAAATTGTTTAGCTTGCCATCGTGCACCATGACAATGTTCGATATGTGGATAAATCATAGTACGAAATCTGTTCATAAATTCAAGGTAGGAGAATTCACTCTCCTTCAATGCATTTTTTTTGGGTTCATCTCCTGACTTAGTTTGATATGTCTCATATTGAAATATCTTCCACAAAACTGACATTGAAACATCAATATTCTTAATTTGTAATGGAAATTTTTGCAAATCTCCACAATCAATGCATATACTTTTTATACACTGTACATTGAAGTCATCTAATTCTTCTGTTTTATCACATAAAATTGATTTCACAAATTATGTCATACTTCCAGGGATGACCATATTTGGATTAAAAACTGCCATAGATTTTTTATATGACTCTAAGTATAGATGAAACTCAACATGATTTCAATAACAAAAAGTTTTACGTGCCTTATTTATGCATACAAAGCAAGGGCACAACCTTTCAAACATTCTCTGACATATTTTCACATCTAAAAATTCTTCCTTGAATGCTTCAAATGGTTCACTTTGTGTTGTATCTAAAAAATGTTTAGGATGTGAAATCTTCATATCGGTCTCTTCATCTTTCATCTGTATAGTGTCTCTTCTATTGGAAGAAACACCAGAGTGGTTGGTCCAATATTCAATGACCAGTGTTCTTACATCTTCAAAAAAATTGTCTTTTCGAGGAAGTCTACAAATATTTACCCAATTCATTTCAATGTTTTTATCTAACATATTTCTCCTCCTAATATATCTTTGAACAATTTTTCTAGATATATGCAGTAATTCAGAAATCGTAGTCATCAACGCTCTACGTGCAGCACTTGAATCGGCTCCTTGACTTGTGGTATCAATAAGGTTGAATGCATCTCACAAATTTTCAACTATTGTTTCTTTTACATGACCTCCTGAGCTTTTGCTATTATCGACACTCAACAACTCCAAAACATGAGTCATTTCTCTTTTCTTGAATAACTTTACAAATAATTGTGCTCTCTCGACCATAGATTTTTTTTCAAAATATTCCTCCCACGTGTTTTTGCAATGCAATTTAATTGTGCTCTCAAGTACCATGTGTTCAAATGAAATTTGACTGAAAAGAGAATCCTCATTCATCTCCATCAAATTTCTCAAGACTGAAGAAAAATTTGTACCCTGACTAGTACCAATTTCTTCCACTACTTCAGTTGTATCATTTTACACATCAACATGATCTTCTTCAACATCAATAGGTTTCTCTTGATTACTTTTTGTATGACCTTTCTTTGAATCATCCCTTATACGATCATATTTTTTTGCTCTATTTATTTCATTCCCCATTACACAAAGTATTGAAATTTTCTTTCCTAAAATCGCAAGTGAATACTCCTTAAGAAAAAATCAACTCCTTTGCAAAAAATCACCTCCTCGATAAAAAATCACTTCCTTCGAAAAAATCGCCTCCTTCCTTGAAAAAAATCAACTTCCTAGAAAATTTTTTTGAATATATCATGATTTTTTTTTTCTTTTTTGTTTTTAAAAAATTAAAAAATCACCTCATTAATATATGACGGAAAGGGTGGGGAAATGAGCAGTCGCTTCCCCATGCGATCGCTCGCAGAGGGTCCTGTCGCTTGGGGGACTCGGTTGGCCGAGGCTACCTGTGTGGCATCCCACATGGCAGCCCTTGATCCATAGTGTCTGGAGGAGAAATGAGGCACCCCGTTCGTGGTTTGACGGAGAAAATGGGGAAAAAAATGTGGTTGTCACGGGAAAATAAGACCCAGTTTTTTCAAAAAAACTTTTTTTGACAGGTACCACTTACATGGTCCTTTAGGGCTTATTAGTGTGTACGTGCTCATTTTCCAAAATTTAGCGCGCACGCGCTCACTTTCCTAAAGGTAGCACGTACGCGCTCACTTTTCTAAAAGCAGCATGTACGCGCTACCATTTTTAGGCTCGGGAACAATGGACCTAAGCACGTACATGGTGATTTTAAATTTTATAACCGCGTACGCGCTGTTTGTTTTTTCACTATTTGTTTTGGGTGGTGTCCACTTTTCTGACCACCATCTTGGTGCACATACCCAACAACAAGTTTCACATACCTTATTTATGCGTACAAAGCAAGGGAACAACTTCTCAAACATTCGCTGACATATTTTCGCATCTGAAAATTCTTCCTTGAATGCTTCAAATGGCTCACTTTGTGTTCTATCTACAAAATGTTTAGGATGTGAAATCTTCATATGAGTCTCTTCATCTTTCATTTGTATAGTGTCCCTTCTATTGGAAGAAACACAAGAGTGGCAGGTCCAATATTCAAATACCAGTCTTCTTACATCTTCAGAAATTATGTCATTTCGAAGAAGTCTACAAATATTTATCCAATTCATTTCAATGTTTTAATCTAACATATTTCTCCTCCTAATATATCTTTGAACAATTTTTCTAGATATATGCAGTAATTCAGAAATTGTTGTAACTTGTCTTTTATGTGACAACCTCTTACTAGAAATCGTATTCATCAATGCTCTAGGTGCAACACTTGAATCAGCTAGATTATGCAGAAATGGGCAGCATTGAGCAAGTGGGAAAAAGGGATCATGGATATAATGAACAAGGGATCATGGATATAATGAATGCGATGAAAAGGGAAGTGGAAGCAGAATATATGAAAATGCTAGATTATGCAGAAATGGGCAGCATTGAGCAAGTGGGAAAAAGAGATTAAAGGGAGGAGGATGCAAATTTGTTTGTTTTTGAATGAAATAATTTTGAATTATGTGAAAGACTTGGTAATTTCGCTTGTTTAACACTAGCTGGGTCTCTATATGGAAGAAATACTGAATGCTCCTCGAACATGGCCTTCTTTTTAATATAATAGCTGATATGCGTTTTGTATGTTTTTTTTAGGTATGCTTTTTTATCATGTCTGTACTGGTTAAGCGCTCTTTAAAAGCTATTCGAGTAACTTGGGAATTTTCAGATTAAGTTGTGGTTTCTCATGAATGTTCTTTTCTATTTGCTTCTAATTGTATATCTAATTCTCGTTCTATTTATAAAGTTAGTTTTTTGGGTTGAGTTGTGGCTTGTCATGGTAAAATGTATAGACCAATTTTTGTAGGTTTTGGCTGTTTTCTGAAATGGGGGATGATCAAGAAAAAGGGGAATATTGGTATCTAACGAATATCGCTCTGCAGCATTAATTTTTGGGGTTCGTAAGTTTTTCTTTTAATTTTATTTATTTCGCCGAGAGGCGATCTACAATGGGATCGAAGTTGTCCGTAAACACAAAATGCCTTTAAGAAAAAATTGACGGTCTCATGCCTATTTAAATAATCCAAACTATATATCACTGCCATTAATGATTATGGAACGCCTGTAGTTGAAATTCCATTGGAATGATAGTTCCCAAAATAAAATCTGTCAGAAGAATCTTGTCGCCTAGTGGCAGCACAACTTCTACTGCAGCACAACTTCTACGCCTGTAGTTGAAATTCATAAAAATTGGCAAATATAGTGATGGTATTGATATCCACCCAGGATATGCATGTATTTAAATTGTTTGCAACTGAAGGAGTGTATAATAAATTTTAAATGTGCATGATTTGGATACACTGACATGAAACTGAAGGAGATTGAGGGCAATATAAAATTGCCATTTCATGGTTTTTGGGCACCAATGTATCTCTTCTCCATCGTAAAGTGTGGTGCTAAGTGTATGTTTGGTCGAGCTTTTGTTTTGCACCGGTTTTGGTTTTTCTGCAACATAATTGAATTATTTTGCAGTATAATCTGGATTTTTGTGTAGCATAATTGAATTATTCTACAATGGAAAGAGAAGTACATAGATTCTGAGGGCACTAAGATTTGTACAAATTTTACCAGCTATTGGTTGAAGTGGGCTTACGAGTTCTTCATCTGGGCACTTAGTCCTTCTGCGCACCCAACCATTTCACTACTTCATTTTGGAGATTGAAATAACCACTTTGTATAAAATTACTAGACAAATCTATTCTGTGCTATGATTGTTTTCCATGTAAGTTTTGTCTGGTACGTTTTAGGAGACTAGTGTAAAATGCTTGATAGAACCAACAGTCTCTCTTCCATTTCTTTTACCAGAAACATATTCATATTAAACCCCTATAATTTGCAATATCCTATTCTCATTTTAGATTTCTGTTTGAAAATAATTTATTTCTTGTATAGCAATCCCACGTAATTTGGCGGCAAAATTTATTTCAAGTTTTATTAAGTTTTGTTTTAACAAGACCATTTGTGCATATCAGTTATGTTAATGCCAAGTGATTGTGGAGTGTCCGCTTTTATATTCTTGGTGTTATTTTTCTTGAGCACAACAAAAAATCCCTATCCTAGGCTCAATAACTAACCAGATTTTGCTACTGTAGATTGATATCTGCCTCCCGTTTGATAGAAAAATTATGTGCATTTAATGTTTACTAAATATTTGTTTTTATTTAAAAATATAATCATGCATGCGATCTTGTAAAAGTAATAAAAGATTTAGTTAAATTTTGCTCAAATAGTGCGTTATTAAATCAAAATATATGTTTCATAAATGTTTAAAATCTTGGCAAAGCAATCTGATGTAGAGTGGGCAACTAGAAGAATAGAAGACCCAAAATCACTCCTCCATGCCTTGTTCAAGGCCTAATACAACCCCACAACTAGGGTTCTACACACACTAATGACAACTAGTCACTAATTACACTTCCTAGGGAGGATTTGGAGTGTTTTCCACCAAGGAGAACTCACCCTAACTTTCCAATCAAATTGGGAACTCTCCTTTGTGCATATGGGTCAAGAAACCTCTATTTAGGCCTAGTTCTAGTAGCCTTGCCAGACCGGTATTTTTAACTTTGTTCCACATTATTCCAAAACACCATTAGAAAAATTTGTAGATTTTAATACCTTTTTAGGGCTTACATCCAACCCCAAGAGATTGAGGCTTGACTCCGCTTCAGCACCCCTAAGCACCTACTATGGACACGGACCTAATAGGCCTAATTAGGCTTGATTTACAAAGCAACTACTTGAGGATGAGTTTTCAAAACTAAAATCAACACTTGGACATGTTCCCCTGTCCTCTAATGAGTCAAATCATCCATCAAACCGGTCTCCATACACTCCCTTGGTGATTGTTTTCTCTTTCCTTCTTGCAGTCTAGACTAAACACTTTGTCTTGTTTAGCCTAGGGCTTGGTGGTAACCACACCAACCCTCACTCCATAATTCCACCCTTTTGGAATCTCAATGTAAATTCCCCTAACTTGCATCTTCTAAAAGGCCGTTGAATCCCACAATAGAATTTGCAAGTTAGGGTCACATCTTGGGTGAAACCCTATGAACAAGGGTTTTGACTGACAGATTTTAGTAAATAGACCACTACTCGCTCCAAACGATGCCAAATGGAGTCAGATCACTTGCATTAGAACCTAAACTCATACCCCTACACAACCACTTAAAAATTTCATTCAATCAAATCCTTTGTCAGATCATATTATACGGAAAACAGTGAGAATTGGGCAAAATCTGAGTTTTTCTTATTGTGCAATCCACCAAATCTTTACACACCTCATCCAACATCAACATGGATGATCTTAGAGGCCTAAATAGGCCTTTCCCCAATGGCTATAATAGTTTTCAATTGGTTATGGCCATTGGAACCTCTTTTCCACAATCGGTGGAAATGTTGCTTAGCAGCTTTGAAAAGTTGCTTAGCAACTTTGTACAACTTTTAAATTTTGACACTTTTGATGTGCCAAAATCCTCTATGGATTTTATAGACCTATCCTAGGCCTAAAACTACTCAACTCAACCTATCAACATGCTTCCTACTCATTATGAACCCCATGGCCTAATTTGGTGTTAGGTTTATAAATGACCTTAGAGCCAATTGACTTTACAAATGGGTTCCTTATTGCATCAAGAGGATCCAAACTGATCCAACAAACCAACCTAGGATATAAGACCTATATAACATTCAACCAACAAATGGAATCAAGAGGGTGCCCTGCACCATACTCTCGGGGATGGAAAAAACTCAAGTCTTTTGAGTTGGCAGATTTGGAACCTTGCATCAAATTTTCTCCAAGGCCTGGTTTGTCATCTAGGTTGCATCTTATAAGGTTTTGTCCTTCCACTGTACTAGGTACTCATAGTAGGTATGCCTCCTTGTTTTCTTACTCACCCTCTTGTCAAGTGCATGCTCAACTTCAAGCTTAGGCTTGTTAGGTAGGTCTTGTAACATCTCTTCCTTGTTGGAGTCATCTTGACCTGCATCACACACATCAGTAGCAGGACCTTTATATGCATATATATCTGAAACATTGAAAGTGTTAGAGAGACCAATGTCCAGAAAAGATCAATCATGTAAGCATTGTTGTCACACTTATGAATGGCCTTGAAAGGACCTATCTTATTCATCATCAACTTGGTGTATTTCTCCTTAGGTAGTCTGTCCTTCTTGAGATGAATCATCACCATATCTCCAACCTTAAACTGCAAATCTCTTATTTTCCTATATGTGGCATGTTTGTATTTGTTTGAGGTTTGTTCCAACCTATCATTTACTTGTTGGTGTATGTCTCTCAATACTTTTGCAAAGTCTTCTGATTGTGCACTTCTTCTTTTCAAATCCTTCACATCTCTCAACTCCAATACACCTCTAGGGTGTGACCCATACACTATTTCAAAGGGATTGTGACCAATGCTCCTATTCATTGATTCATTATAAGAAAATTCTACTTGAGGAAGTATTGAATCTCATGTAGCTCCTTGATCCTTAGTTAGACACCTTAATAGGTTTCCAAGTGACATATTGATGACCTTGGCTTGCCCATCAGATTAGGGATGACATGCTGAAGTAAATGATAGATTGGTGCCCAGCCTTCTCCAAAGTGTTTGCCAAAAATACCCGATAAACTTAGAATCTCTGTATAAGATGATTGATAGTGGCAAACCATGTAACCTTACAACCTCTTTGAAGAATATACCTTCTATGTGAGATGCATCATGTATGGTTTTAAAAGGTAGGAAGTGAGTCATTTTTGAAAACCTGTCAACAACTACATAGATGTTGTCATAAACCTGTTTGGTCTTTAGGAGTCCTAATACAAAATCCATACTAATCAAATCCCATGGCTTGTTTGTTATGGGAAAAGGGGTATACAAACCTGCATTTGAACTGCTACCCTTGGCCTTTTGACAAATAATACAATCTTCCACATACTTTCTGATCTCAGTCTGCATTCTAAGACAAAAGTAGAATCTTTTAACAAATTCAAGGGTCTTGTCAATCTTAAAATGACTTGCCCATGCCCCACAATGCTTCTCTTTCACAATGTTTTCTCTCATGGAGCGCTTAGGAATGCAAAGTTGGCTTCCTTTGAAAAGTAGACCTGTGTGTGTGTTAAAAGTGGAATAAGTTTGTAATTTGTAAGACACGACACTTCAATTAAGTCATTACATGCATGGTTAGACAGATATGATCATGAATATGAAAACCATAACAAATCGACCTATTGCCTTTTAAAAGATGCGAGTATAGACTTGCTCTCATATTTGTATAAGCAATACCAGTGACTAGACTACACCAAGATGAAAGATTTAATCTTTATGAGCATGAGAATAAGCTAAATGGATGCAAGATTATGCTAGATGGATGCAAGATTAAGCTAGATGGATGCAAGCAATCATAATTGAATTAAATATGCAAAAAGCTAAACTAAGATGCAATAATCTCAAAAACACAATATGTTCAATGACTCGAGAGCAAAAATTGCATAATAACAATAAATCTCTAGGGTGTTTTGAATGAGAGATGAACGTTGAATTTATAGAGATTCAAAAGAGAGACCAACGGTCAAGATCGATTAGGAATGAGCAGTTGAGATTCCTCAAGAAAAAACACAATTTAAGATAATTGAAATAATTGAGAGATCAGATTAAGTTAACCTTGAGATAGATTCCAATTATAGCTTGATTGAAATGCATTCAGATTATAAGCTTGAGTTTTCATTGGAGATACAATTTAATTAGTTCCATGCACTTGAGATAAAAATAGGTGATTCCATGCATATTCTCTTATTTATTCAAGAAAAAAAGTCTTTTTCAATGCAACTGAACTTATTTTCTCAAAGCTTTGAGTTCTAATTTTAGAGAAGATGATTAATTCAATTTAATTGTTTTTCTGATTTCAAGTTATCTCAATTTAGAAGAAGAAATAATATCTCAAGTTTAATTTCTTCTCTCAATTCAATTCTTTTATTTTATTTTCAATTTAACTCTTGCTTTTGCATATTAATTCCTCTTTTGTAATAAATCTCTTTTTTTTTGTAAATTAATTTCTTTTTTATGATTTATGACAAATTTATTAATTAATTAAATATGCTAGGACATTTAATTGAATAAATAGGATAATTGATCAAAATGATTTACTTGGAATGATTTAATTAATTAAATATTTAATTAATATAGAGTGATTCATTTGCCATGTAACATTAATGATTAAATAATTAAATAATTAGGTGTGGTCAAGGTTGATTTAATTGCCTTTGGTTAGGACCTTAGTGATGTTGTCGAGATTAGGGGCCCATGGTTTAGGTGACCATTTTTAGGGTATTACATTTGCCCCTCTTTGAATTAATTTGCGAGCAACACGTTGATTCAAAGAATAGTTGATGTCAAATAGATATCAGTTCTGACTTGATGGATCACAAACCAGTGAAGAACGAGGTGTTTAGCTTGTTTTGAAGCAATGAAACTAAACAAAGTTGATTAAAACAATACCGATCCCGAACTTGATTGAACTAGGACCGATGAAGAGCAAAGATACCAAACTTGAACTTGATTGATCAAGAAGCGGATCTTACTGATCTAGAACTTGATTGAATTAGACATTGTGAGCAGAGATCAAATCGATCTTGAACTTGATGGATCAAGACACGATGAGCGAAGATAAATTGTCCATCTTGATTTGATGCGATGAAATTGAACACCTTCTTAGATTGAGTGTGCGATCAAAGATACTCTTTAAACCCTTGATTGAGTTTAAACGAATAATCAACTTGATGAAAAGCGATGAAACTGATTAATGTTAAGAGACTGATTCAGATGAAGACAATATCAACTTGATTTAAAGCGATGAAACCGATATGCCCCTAGAGATTGATTTGATTCAGATGATCGAGAAATCTCAACTTGACATGAAGCGATGAAGCTGAGATGCCCCTACCAATAAGGATTTGATTGATTATCCTTAGTTGAAAATATTTTTTCTCGACTTTTGATGAAGATTTGAAAAAAAATTTGACTTTGAAGATGTGAGGTCATGAGGTCATGAGTATTCCCCCTTGAAAGCAAAATCGAAAGATAGCGAGGGTACAATGATTTTAGGCAATTTTTGGCAATGATAATGATTTGAGCATATAGATTGAGTCAAAGGATCATTTGAAGATTTAGCGATGATTGATGAGAAATTGAGCGTGAATTTGAGATTTAGCGTTGATTAATGAGAAATTGAGCGTAAATTGATGAAAGAATGAGAATTTGATGAAAGAGTTAAGTGGTCTCATTTGTGCAAAATTGAGTAGGAGGATTATCTTGGATTTCGATTTTGATCCCGAAAATGGAATCAGGATGGGCCAATTAGCTTAGGGTATAGATTTCATGTCTACCGAAGTAGGTTGAAAAATTAGGGTTTTGGCTATATAAGAGGTCCAAGTGTCATTTTCAATTCATTTTAACATCTCCAAGTTTGAAATTTGAAAAGCCTTCTGCAAAGAAAAATGACCATCCTGATAGAGGAACATCGATTCGAACACCAGAGATGACATAATCGACTGCAGAACTACGACCCAACGGTTAGTGATCAATCTTAAGCCTTTGCATTTCATCAATTTTGAATTTTTGTTGAATTGTTTGCATTTTAGTGTCATTGAAAAGTCATTTAATGTCATTTTATCGTACGGTAAGAGACTGTCTTTCGTACGATAAACTTTCCATCTTGTGTTTTGTCGTATGGTGTTATCCCATGTCTTGTAAGGGTTTGTTCTTAATATCCCATTGTATTGTGCAAGAGTATACCATTTATCGTATGGAATGTTTTATCATTCGATGTGTACTCCTGACTCGTACGAGATTCTGCCTTTCTGTGAATATTCCTATGAAAAACAACGAGCATGTTTAAGAGTCAAAACTTGAATTTTTAATTTGGCATTTTGTGTATTTGGATTCGTGTGTATGTTTAACATATTTTGTAGCGCATTTGGATGACTTGTTGATACTTTGTTGTTTGATTTTTGCAGATTCGGTTTCTGGATATCCTGTTTCGGTGTATATATCCTCCGATGATGAGGCTAGTCCGCGAGTTATCAGATGTAGATAAAGAACATATTGATTTGTGCATCTTTACTCACCTTTTAGAGATGCCTGATATCCGTGTGAATCACAGGATGCTGACTGCATGAGTTGAGTGTTTCTATTCAGAGCATAACACCTTTCATCTACCAGTTGGAGAGATGACTATTACACCAGAGGATGTGTAAAGTATTTTGAGGATTCCATTTGCTGGGGACAAGGTTGACTATGATTCTGCTCAATGACCTGGTATCTTAGCCTTGAGACGCACATTTCACAATGAGGACATTCTTGAGCGGGCTATCACTTGAGATGATATGATGAGCAGATACAGTGATCAGTTTCTGCTAGCATGTGTATTAGCACATATGATAGGTTGTTTCGTCATGCTAGACAAGGGACAATAGGGCTTTCTATGTGGCTGGGGTAGGATACTCGAGATGCTACTAACTCAGCTTGAGAGATTAGAGTGGGGTTCTTTCTTATTAGCCCACATGTATCATGAGATACATGAGATCGCCTATAGAGGGGTGAAGAGTATGGCGGCATGAGTTTTGGTTCTACAGATTTGGGCCTGGGAGCATATCCCAGTTTGTAGATCGATAGTAGATGACACCAGAGATCCACACTAGTCGATCATATATAGGTATTCAGGATATATCACTCAACCCCATCTGGGCAAGACAAAGTATTGGAGGAGACAACTCGATGATTTGATCATTGTAGTGTGGAGAACGTATAGGGGTCTAGAGCTATGGGATGACTTGAGAGCTCAGAGGAGGGACATGTTCATGACTCGACCCCTCATCGGCCAATTAGTATCTATCATGGAGCGATTCGTGGTTTCTAGGGTGATGAGGCAGTATGGCAGGCCATAGGGTATATCATAGAAGTTCACCGCCTACGCCTGATATAGAGACGAGACGAGGAGAGACGAGGATGGACCCCTAGGTTGTCCTATAGGCTGAGCATGCAAGAGCTTGTCGATTTATAGAGAGATTGATGGGACTATTTGAAGGACATTGCAGATGTGGGGGTATGCCTTAGTACAGGGATTGGTTCTAGAGATATCCCTTTCCTAGATTCACGGATCCTACAGAGCATGTGCCTCTCATACACGAAGTTGAGGATAAGGCCCCTGCAGAAGCACAGGTACAGGGATGAAGAGCGGAGGTTCCTAGGTGGGTAGGAGGTGATCCTGGTGCTAGCAGTAGTAGGGTACCAGATGGGGGGAGACAACGATAGAGAGGGGAGGGTGGATCCCTTGGAGCTATTGGTATGGGGGCTAGTGGTGCCAGCATAGCAGAGGGTGGAGGTGAGGAGGACAGAGAAGCTCCTAGGAAGGTGAGACAGCAGATAGATGAGCAGGGAGGCAAAGAGGGAGGCAGAGAGCCTGTGAGAGAGCAGGGGGAAGTAGACGCACTACAGTCTATGAGAGCTAGATTGGCTAGTTTCCAGTCACAGTTGACAATGGCTCAGACACAGCTAGAAGAGCAAGGCCGACAGCTTGTAGAAGTGAGAGTAGAGAGAGATTGACAGCTAGCTGAGGTCAAAGTTGAGCGCGATCGACAACTCACTATGGTGAGAGCAGAGCGAGACGCTCTTCAACAAGAGGTTTTGCATCAAACTAGCCGAGCATCCTATTATGTTGCAACATATAGCGTAGCAGTCCCAGTAGCACAGCAGGTTGTTCCAGATTCATAGTATATGGCTTGATCTGAGGGAGCTAGGGCACCCAGACAGGATGTTGGTCAGTAGGCAGTGCCTCCTCCTCCACCTGGCGATGAGGAAGAGGCAGAGAGATAGCTTGTTATATCTCTTATATTTCGTTATACACCCCATTTTGTATAGCCCATGCGATTCTTGCTCTGATAAGACATTGTATATGACAGTTGATATTATTTGTACTATGAGATATTTATGATGATATATACGAGATCTTAATTTTATTTCATCGTACTTGTGTTGATTGATTATGATATGTATTTATATATGATTTATTCTATATGTATGCATATCATTTCAATATGGTTGTATGTAATGCAGATGAATATGGATGTTTATTTTTTTGTTTCTTTTCATATGCAAAAAATGATGAAAATGTGTAACTAGTAATGTAAATGTTTATTTAGCTTCATGCAATAATATGAATGCAAACAAGTAATAATGGAATGTATGAATATATATAAGATTCTTATGTATGCAGCTAACATCTCAATACACAAGAACTCGATCAAAGAAATGATGATGAAAAAGAGACTAGTTCCTTTATTTTCATATGCAATATTAATTATCTGGATTGCACATTAAATAAATTCCCTCAAAATAGACAAATAAATGATGGAAACCTCCTTGTAGCATACAAATAAGCAGAGCCGAGGTATGTGTGGTGATTTCACCTTGATGTGAAGGCACTTATCACAGACACCTAGCTGATTAGATGTTTCCAGATCATCCAAATCATTCCTACAAACAGAAAAAAAATAAAAAAAATATTATGCCCCGAATCTTTGTTCCTCTTAGTCAAGATAGACTTCCTTGAGTTACACAGAGGGAATAATAAGTGAAAACCAATAAAAATACAGCACACAAAGAAAATTTCATGCATATCTCAAACTGTTTAGTGATCGTTTTCAGTAATCTTGTTTTGCTTGTTTACTCAGTGATAAAACTCTTCAGTAGTTAGGAGACAGGTGACTGACTCAGATTGGACGACCGAGTATCACTAACAGAAAGATGACTTGGTTGATACTACTTAGGACATGTAAATTGCTCAGTCAATTACCCTAAGAGTAGGACATTGATTGGTTTCAAGTGATAAGAGTTCCAAAAGAACCAGGATGTCACAAAAGTGACTAAAAGATATGTACAAGCAAAATCAAAGATGCTGGAAATGACAACGTTGTGTTGATAGATGGAGTGCTTGAGTGCAAGAGGCGCCTGTTTACCAGGTTTTCACCTACTTGGCAAAGATTCTTCTTTTTTTTTAATGATTTTTTCAGGACATTTTCTGATTTTTATGATTTTTTTCAAGACATTTTAGTTGTACAGGTTGCTGGAGTAGAGAATACTAAGTGAAGAATTTTTTCAAGTGGATGATGTTGATTGGTTAACAAAGTTGTTCTCCTTCTGATCTTGAGAGTTGATAGACACCAGAGCCAAATGTTGTTGTAATGATGTAGGGACCCAACCAGTTGGGTTCAAACTTCCCTTTGTTGTCTTGAAACTGTTGATTTTTAGGATTTTCTCTCAGAACAAGTTCACCAACTTGAAATTCTCATTGTCGAATCTTCTTGTTATAACCTCGAGACATTCTCTTTTGATATGCTTTCAGATGATCAAACGTCACTTGTTGACGTTCATCCAATAATTCAAGTTCTTGCAATCTACATATTATGCAATCTTCATTAGTAACAAGACCTTGCAAACAAACTCTAAAATATGGTATTTCCACCTCAATAGGTAAGACTGCTTTGGATCCATATGCCAAAGAAAAAGGTGTAGCCCCAGTAGGTGTTCTGATACTTGTTCTATAAGCCCATAGTGCAGGATTGAGCTACAGATGTCAATCCTTTCCAGATTTGCTTACTGTTTTGTGTAAGATAGTCAGCAAATTTTTGTTAGATGCTTCAATTTGTCCATTACCTTGAGGATAATATAGGATTACCAGTGATGTTTGATTTTGAATTTTTCACAGAGCTCATCTAGATCTTTATTCTTGAACTGCCCTCTATTGTCAGTCACAATTGAAGAAGGTATCCCATACCTGTAGATAATATAGTTAAGGATGAACATAGCTATTTGTTTACTGGTTTCTTTGATGAGCGGAACCGCTTCTACCCACTTAGTGAAGTACTCAGTGACAGTTATGATAAACTTGTGTCTGTTAGATGATGCAGGATATATTTGGCCAATGAGATCAAATGTCCATTGTTGAAAAGGCCAATGTGTGACGAAGGGTATAAGATCCCTTGTTGGAGCATGTATGAGATTCCCATGTAGATCATACTTATGACAATTTTTAGCAAACTTTATAGCATCTTTCTCCATATCTTGCCAATAGTAGCCAACCTTTAGTAGTTTTCAAGCTAAAGTTAGACCATTTGAATGAGATCCACAAATACCTTCATGGACTTTAGATAATGCATATTGGGACTCTTCAGTTTCTAGACACCTAAGAAAAGTACAATCCAAACCTCACCTAAATAGATCATTAGCGATGATGACGTACCATGAAGCATTTCGGATTAGGTTCCTTTTTCTCATTATGGGTAAGATTAGAAGGGATAATTTGATCATGCAGGTAAGAGTAAATGTGGTTGTAGTGAGATGAGTCGTGCCCAATAATATAATAGATCATCTGGGACTCAGGAGAATCATAGGCAAGATATTGTAGCTCTTCCACCATAAATTCAAAGGCAAAATTAGATTCTTGTAGCTCTAGTATAGATGCCAAGGTGGCCATAGCATCTGCTGAAATTATACAAAAGTAAAATATTTCTTGAGATCATCAAACATTTTCTTATAAGGCATCAGTTCCTCATCTCGAGTCTGATATGTATCATTGATTTGGTTGATGATGTTAGGATTCCCAAAGATACTGAGAGGGGGAGGGGGTGAATCAATATCTTATCGGTTAACAAATGTTCTAATCTTATTATACAAATTACATTCCAAAACAATGTGTCGGTAAACCAAAATAAATGCAATAAATAAGATCAATAACCACAACATAGAAAGCACACCATAACACAATACTTTTAATGAGGAAAACTGGTGTGGGAAAAACCTCGGTGGGATTTGTGCCCCATAATATTCAGTCACTGGCCAATAAATGAATATTACTTACAATAGGGGCTTGCACATGTAGGAAGGCCAACTGCCTAAAGCTCACTGCTTAATTACAAAAGGGAAGTCTCACTGACTTACAAAAATGGATTAAGAAAATCCAATATCATGTACTGCTTCGGTTCAGCATCTGGTATGCCAGGTTTAGTACCGGTTTAAGCTCATACAACTTCCATAAACCTTATTCCAAAATCTGCCTTAATATTCGCATGTTCACATCTGCCTATTACACTTCATACATAAATGATCCTACAAGATCTCATACTTATATGAGTCTTATTACAATTCATCTTGTCGGCTTACAAAAATATTTTACAATTAAATACAAAATATAATAAACAAAATCCTGTTAGCCAGGGTGTCGGTATTCATCTTTGCTGCTGCTCGTAAACTATCTGTCGGTGCCGGTGCCTGTGTTTGTCAGTGCCATAGGATTGTAAGGTTGCCATCAATGACAATACCTTCAATCGCCTACAATTTCTCATTGGAGTGTGCATTTGCCAACAGATGATTAGCTGAGAATCTCCATAGATGTGTAACTTAACAACCTTCTATTCGATAGCTAGCTTGATCTCGTTTACCAAAGCTTCATATTAAACAATGTTGTTTGTGCAAGGGAAGAGAATCTTGTAATCCTTTGGGATTGAATATCTTTGAGGAGTAATAAAAAGTATTCCAACACCAGAACCATGTTGAGTGAAAGACCCATCAAAGAACATCTTCCATGATCATTGAGTATGGTGCATGATGGATTCATCCAGAAATTCTATGTGCAAAGGTTGATTGTCTTCAAGTGGAACATCAACAAGTTGATCTACAATGACTTGTCCTTTGATGGCATTGCATTCTACATATTTACTATCAAATTTTGTAAGAACCATGACCTAGTTAGCCAATTTTCCTGTAAGTGTTGCCTTGCTGAAAAGATATTTGAGTGGATAAATCTTAGCCACCAGCTTGATTGAATGTGCTAACATGTAGTGTCTCAATTTCTGTGATGCAAAAACTAATTTCAAACCAACTTTTTCTATTATAGTATAGTTAATCTCATAGGACACCAAAGTTCCACTACTATAATATATAGTTGGTTCCTTTTTATTCTCATCTTGTTGTGCCAGAAGTGCCCCCAGTGATGTATCGGTAGCTGATATGTATAGAATTAATGGTTTACCTTGAATTGGTTGCATCAATATTGGTGGCTTAGATAGGTGATCTTTGATTTGTTGAAAGTGCTTCTCACATTCTGCATCCCAGTTGTATGTTACTCCTTTCCTCAATACTTTCGTGAAGGGTTGAGCTTTATCTGCTAGCTGAAAAATAAAGCGTCTTATTGACTGGAGATGTCCTTGTAAACTTCTCATCTGGTTGATATTTTTTGGAGGTGGCATTTCCATTATGGCTTGGACCTTCTCAGGATCAACCTCAATTCATTTCTTTGAAATAATGTAACCAAGCAATTTCCCTGATGTCACTCTGAATGCACACTTTTTAGGATTTAGCTGAAGCTTGAATTTTTCCATTCTATCTAGTATGAGGCCTAGCTCTTGAATATGTGTGGATCTCTTCATGATCTTTAATAAGGTGTCATTAAAATAATATTCCATGTTTTTGTGCATCATATCATGGAAGATAGTAGTTACTCTTTGGTAAGTTGCTCCTGCATTCTTTAGCCCAAATGGCATGGCGTTCCAGCAAAAGGTTCCCTATGCACAGGTGAAGGTTGTCTTTTCTTGATCTCTAGGAGCTATTTTGATCTTATTATTACCAAAGAATCCATCCATTAATTAGTACATCTCATACTCAATAGTCATATCCACTATCATATCAATGTTGGGCAATGGAAAATCATCCTTTGGACAAGCTTTGTTGAGATATCTGAAGTCTGTGCAAACCCTAATAGATTTGTCTGTCTTTGATATAGGTACTATGTTTGATATCCATTCTGCATAGTCCATATCTCTGATAAACCAAGCTTTTAGCAATTTTTCTAGCTCATCCTTGACTAGCTGTGCCACATTAGGGTGCATCTTACAGAGTTTTTGCTTAACTGGTTTAACTCTTGGTGTAATAGAAAGATGATGCATGATGAGATCAGAATCTAGACCTGGCATATCAGAGTATGTCCATGCAAAGTTGATCTTCTTTTCTGAAAAGAGGTTGGTGAAATCTTTTAACTCTTTTGTTGATAGTGATTGAGCTAAGTGGATGATATGTGGTGTCTCTTGACTCCCAATATTTATTGGCTGAGTTGGTTTAATCAATATTGAAGACCTTTCCTGGAAGTGACTTGGCAGTATATCAAGGATCTCACCTTCAGGTGCCTCAGAGAGGTTTTCACCCTTAGGTATGTCCTTTATTTTCTCTATTTTTTATTCTAACACCGCCACAATGTGGTTTTCGCCATCAGATCTTTTTTATTTTATTTTTGCGACTAAGATACTTGATGTCTATTTCAGTCATATTCCCACTTTTCTCACTGGTGGAAGAGTCCATTGCTTCAACTACATTAAGATAGTAGGCTAACGTGTAGTCATTGGCAAAGATAGGTACATTGATAGGTTTGTTTTGGAGACTACAGTCAATTAGTTCAGGATGTATCAAAGATAAAGTTTGGACAGGTTCATGAAAGTTCACAATATTATCATCATAACTTTGAACCAAAAAGTCGAGTTCCAAAAGACTATCTTGCGTAAATGTCTGAAGACCGAGAAGAGTTACAACATGATCATCGAAGTGCATGTTAATATTTAGTTGACCTAATCCAACAGACCTACTCCTAGCACCGTGCTCTACGCCAGGCTAGATTACATATTGTGGTTTGACAGTAACAGGGTCAGTAGACAGATTCTCGTCATTCATGACAGAGTAGTCATAGTGTGATGTCGAATAGGTATTGTCATAAATAGAAGTTCTATCAAAGTTATCAGAGTCATAAGAGGAGGTTTCTGACTCTTCTTTAAATGATTGAGTAAAATTATGTATAGTGTTAATACCTACATCTTTGATGCTGCAAGTTGCTTTGTGATTTGGTTTATTGATCACTTGTATTTGACATACTTGTTGACATAACCTTGATGGCTTTGTGAGTCTCTATCATCTATTCCATTCAGCTTCCTCTAGACTAATGATTGGTTCTGCTTCTGTACCTTCTAATTCTTCTTGTGTAATTATATACTTGATGTGTTTTGTCTTATTAGAGGGAGATATGGTAGGAGAGGAATTGTATTGTATTCTTTCTTCTTTCAGCATTTGTTCATAGTCTTCTTGTCTTTTTAGTCTAATTTCCTCTATTTCCTTTTGCAGCTTTAAGCATATCAACTCTTGTGTGTCATCTATGATATCACTGGATTTTTCTAGAGCTTCTATAGTAGATGCATCTGAGAGATGATCTAGACCCCATTTATACTCTTTTGAGTCAATTTTTGAACCATCTATTTGCTATCTACCAGTGTATGTGACTGGAATTTTTAGTGGTGCAAACAATTCTTTGATTCTTTCTACCTCTTCTCTCATATCCTCTGGGACTTCTACTTCTTGTATTGTCATTTATGATACAATCAAAACTTGATTACCAGATGCTTCCTCTCTCTTAATTTCCAAATCTTCTTGTTCCTTTTCATACTCTTCCTAACTTTGTTGAGTGTTTACCTCTTTTTATGTTGAACGTAGTACCTTTTTCCTCCACTTAGACTGATGATGAGAAGTATATTTCTGGTCTGATGTCTTTTTGAGATTTTATTCCAATCCAACTTTATCATTCGTAGACTTAGTTTGTAGCTGAATAGGTTCAACAATACCTTCTTGATGCTTTCCTAGAGGACTGGTACCTGGATATCTCATGCATTGAATCATCTTATAGCCTGGACCATATTATGTCAGGGAAATCTCACAATGTCGTACTTCTTTGTTTTCACTATCTTCTTTAAAAAGCCATTTGAGAACAACATCCTCTTCTATTTCATCTACAAAGGAAGTAGAGGAATGTATAAAGAGACCATCATAAATGACATTTGGAGTTGAATTTTGTGCCCTCATAACCTCTTATGGTTTTCCCGACTGTCTTGGTGATGGGGGAAGAGAGATTAGTGAAAGTATAGGTTCTATCTTCTATCCATCTATGCCAATATCTATGATTTTTAATTTCTTTTCCGAATCTTTCATCAAATTTTCTGAACTTTCAGCTGTAGAGGTTGATCTATTATGAGGAACAAAGGTATCAACACTCTTTATTAATGCATTACAGGGATAGTTTGTATCAGCAAGAATACTGACTTCAACTCCATTATAATGTAATTTCAAGCATTGATGATATGTAGATGGTACTACCTTCATTTTGTGAATCCATGGCCTACCTAGTGAAATGTTGTATGACAGAGAAAGATCAAGCACCTGAAAAATAACATCTCTTTCTACAAGTCCTACCCTGATCGGTAATAGTACAGGACCTTTAGAGGTTCTTTCTTCTTCATCATAAGCTTTGATTGTTATTTTCTTTGTTGGATCAATGACATTTTTAGAAAATTCCAACTGTGTCAGTAGATTGTAGGTACAAATATTCAACCCAGCGCCTCCATCTATCAAAACACGTTTAACTCGATGTTTATGGATCATAGCTTCGATGTGTAATGGATAGCTATGTGGGTGATTCGGTGAGTTGTCATCTTCTTCAGAGAAAGTGAGATAATGAGGTGAAGTCATGTGACCCACCATAGATTGAAACTAATCGACATCTAAATCTTTTGGGACATTAGTAGTGAGCAACACTTTGTTCAGGATCTCTTTATGAGCATAATAGATTTTAAGCAATTCAAAAATGGAGATTTAAGCGTTCATTCTTTTCAACTGTTCGACAATGCTATTGTAGACACCCAAAATTGTCCAGTCTAATTAAATAAATATTTTATTTATTTAATTATCTAAGCTTAATTCTTCTATTAATTAAATAAATCTTTATTTATTTAATTAATTCATTTATCCTCTTCTAGCCTTATTTCTCATTTAAATAAATACATTTATTTATTTAAATTATCCTCTTCCTAAATTAAATAAATATTTTATTTATTTAATTATCCCACTTCTACTATTAATTAAATAAATCTTTATTTATTTAATTAATTCATTAACCTTTTCTACACATGACACATGTCATTCATCTCTTAATTCCTACACTACCTACCCCTTTCATTATTTTGGTATTTCTTTTACCTACCCTCTAATCCTAGCCGACCTCTCTTTTTACACCTCTCAATCTTAACCCTCCATTTCATATTGTGTCTTCTATTTAAGAAGATGCTTTCATCATTGTCAAAGCCTAATGACCCTAATTGACAATTTGGAGGATTGGACTACACTACGATCCTATTTGCAACCACATTTCGTTCTTTGTTGAGCTCTTGTGCATACAAAAATCTGAGAGCAAATATATCAAGCAAGATCAATGGAGATAGGAAGAATGGAGATCAAAACCCTATTGGACATGTGATGGTATAATCTTTGTGATTTCATTTGATTTGCATTGTCTTAGGTAATCTTCATATGTTATGGTGGATCTTTGTTGATTGTTAGGCTAGGGTTTTGTGGTTGAATCTATTTAGTCTTTCAATATTGTTATCATTGTTATCCATTTTCACCATACACATTTTGGCACGCTCGGTGGGACTCTTGTCCCTTTGCATTTAACCTTTTTGTTGCAGATTTTGCGTTTTTTGAAGTTGCAGATCGGACATTTTTTCGACGACATTTTAGGTATTTCCGCGTCTGCGAATGTTCGGATCGCGTCTCTGAGTTTCAGGAGCGTCTGCGGAGGCAGTAATCGCGTCTGTGTTTTCAACAAATTTTGTTTTGCAGGTCTCCGACAGGGGCGTCTGTGTTACATAATCGCGTCTGCATTACTTTTGATCGCGTCTGTGTCAGAGACGGGCGTCTATGTGTTTTGGCCGCATCTGTGAGTCACAGAACCGCGTTTGTGTCCTAAAGACGCGTCTGTGTCTGGTATAACTGCGTCTGTGTTTTTACTGTTTCGAAATTTCAAACTTTCTTTGATTCAGTTTTTTGGATTTCGTACTTAGGGTTTCAGATCTGGTTTATTTTTGGACTAACCCTTGCAGATCTAGCTAACCAAGTTTGTGCAGCTTATTTTGGAAGCAAAAACATTTTTGTTGAAGGCCCCTTTTTCACAAAGTCTTTTTGGGTTTTTCTAAAATTTACCTAACTTGTGTGCTTGCAGGAAGGGGTGATCATTTGAAACAACCCAAACTACTAACAAATTTTGTTGCAGGGCCTTGGCTAGGGTTTTGTAATTTTGTTGTGTGCCTTGTTTTCATAGATTAGCAAACACTTCCATTGGTGCACTAAAATTAAATCATTGTCTTTTGTGTCTTGAGCAATAGGCTCTTTTTGTTTAATCTTTAGAGGGCCTGTCTTCCCGTGTGGTCATTAGGACTACTAGTGAGAAGAGGACGACCCAAGTGGTAGCGAGGAAAACCCACCTCATCCGAACCACTATAATCAAATGTATTCATGGTGAAAACTATGAATAACATGTACTGATTAGTTCATACCGACACTATGTCTCCCCATAAACCCGTTTGATCAAATTTATTTGATCATTTGTAGGGCGTAACCCCTACCGGCTGGGAGCCTTCTGTATTTACAGAGCTGAAAGTGCTGCATGTATGGCCACACGAGCGGATGCCCTTACTAGCACCATTTTGTTTTAGAGGCCCAAATCCTTCTAGTTGTTGGGGCAGGAGGTCGGACCTCTGGTAGCGGCCCACACACATACGGTTCTTAGTAGAGATACAAAGTTCGCCATGGGGAGTTTTCATGGGGACTGATGCCTGGCTGACCCGAGAAGTGAGTGCCGAGGGTGGAGCCAGTGAGGTCAAGCATCTAAGTATCCGCTCTGAATAGCGTAGCCTCGGGGGTAAAACCCCATGTGGGATCAACAACTATTGTCTTGGTCAGCCATAAGAATTGTGCTTGACTTATGTTAAACATTCAAAACATTCAAGACCCAAACAACAAAACATTGTGTCTTTTGTGTCTTCAAGTGTATGCAAAACAATTTTACACCAAACAACACACTTTTCTTGGAGTCATTTTTGGAGTCTAAACACTAGCAAACAGTGAGTCCTCATCAACATTGTGTCCTCTTGTCACGAAAAATAGTCAAACAGTCAGATTTGGTCACAACAAAACAATTTCACAGATTGGAAAAAATTGCACAAAGTTTACAGAAACGCGTCTGTGTTTGTTTTAACCGCGTCTGTGAAGGGCAGAATAGCGTCTGTGTTTTTAGAAGTGTCTGTGTCGAACAGAGACACGTTTGTGTCTGGAAATCGCGTCTGTGAAGTATACAGTCGCGTCTGTGTCCAGAATTGCAAAAACCTTTACAGTCCAGCAAACATAAACAAGAAAATCGCAGAAGCGCGTCTGGGTTAAACATAGTAGCGTCTGTGTTCGAAAACCACGTCTGTGTAGTATACAGGCGCGTCTGTGTTCAAAATTGCAAGAAAAAAAAAAAATTCAGAGTCCAACAAACACAAGAAATCAGTTTCGGAATACTTGAGCTTCCTAGGTTGTTTCTTCAGGTTTCATCTAGCATTCAACCTGTCTTTGGGTCTCACATAGTCCATCATTGCTTCACATCTCATTTTACATTCATACTTGTCTAAACTTGAGTCAAAAGGTCACTTGCTTGTCCTCATCATACTTTGTCAACACACTACATACAACAACACTTTGCTAAGTGGTCCCTCATCAAGGTTTCTTACCTTTGGGTCTCATTTGGTCTTACTTAGGGTCAAGGTCAGCTTACCTCATCAAGAGAAACTATCCTCTCTTTGGAAGTCACACCTACTCTACTACTTACATGCTTGGTCTTACACTTTGGACATTGCAAATACACCTCAAGATTCATTTACGCTCCATACAACTCTTGGTCTTCCATACTCTTTCCATTTTTCATCTAGTCTTACACATCTTGGTCAAACACCTAGTTCATGGTTGAAACCCGTCTTCAAAAATCTAGGAGAAAAGCTAAAGAAGCTCAAGAGTCCACAAACATGAGTTCTTATGAGTATGACAATGATTTATTTTTCAATCCTGAGCACACTACACTGCCTGACATGGATGTTTATAGACACATTCCAAATATTGAGAACACAGACACTACAAACAACAATGCTACACACAATGACAATGTGGACAACTTTTCAATACAATCAGCAGATATAGAAGAATCCATAATGAATCCTCATTTCAATAGATTGGTTGAAGAGATAATGAAGAGGGATAGACAATACTTCTTACACATGATGGCACAAAGTGGAGCTAAAATACCTCATGACTTTGACATGTCTCAACTTATGGAAAATCGACCCTCGCAACAAACTCACTCCAACATGGATCAAAGGAGACCCAATAGTGGGGGAAATAGAGGACCGAATATGATGCCTGAGTCACCATCAGTTTTGCTTCAAAAACCAGAAGTCCCACATACACAAGCTCAAACATATGATACTTACCTTCGAAGACCATTATGGAAGCCTTATGCAGATAGATATGCTCAATCACATGCTCCAGCTATGGATCAATCAAAACAAGTGGATACTCAAAGGCATCCTCAAAATTTGGACATAAGGAAACCTCATGTCAAATTTGGGGGCAACACAATGGAAAATGAAATGCCTATTGAATATGGTATATATGCACAAAATAGATATGAGGTTCCTCAACATGAAGCTATGCCAAGTGCTCCCTATATGCCGCATCAATATAGACCTCCATATGGACATGTCTACGATCAGTATCATCCATACATGCAACAAGCTCCTCCTCAAATTGGCATCCCAAACATGGGGTATGCTACAAGAAATAGATCTCCTCCCAAGAGCAATTTGGAGCAACAAATAAGAGATTTACAAAAGAAAATGGAGGACATGAGTGCACCAAAACCAACATACACTATGAGAGACATATGTCCTTATCCATTTGATAAGAGCATCCCAATGCCTCCATTTCCTGCACACTTTGTGATGCCAAAATTTGACAAGTATAGAGGAAAGGGAGACCCCAAGTCACACATACGACAATTTTTCACAGCTTGCATTGAGGTAGCGGCAGAAGAAACATATTTGATGAGGTTGTTCCCACAGAGCTTAAGCGATCAAGCTATGGAATGGTTTTCTCAATTACCTCCTGGTATTAAGTCATGGGGTGACTTAGCAGAGGCATTCATTCAGCATTTCTCCTACAACATAGAAACAGATATCTCAGTCACTACTTTGTGCAATACTAAGCAAAAGGAGGGAGAATCTTTTGCGTCATTTTTACAAAGATGGAGAAATCTAGCCAGCAGATGCTCTTGTGAAATTCCCCAAAAACAAATGGTAGAAATGTTCACTCAAAACGTTAACAAGGATATTGGCTATGATCTAAGGAAAGCTTGTTTGTCCACCTTCAAGGATGTTATTGAAAAGGGCCTAGCAACAGAAAAGGTCTTAATTGAACAAGGAGTTATTAAGCTATTCAAGGAAAACAAAGATGACTTTAAAGGAAAAGACAAGACAAGATTTTGGAATAAAAACAAGAACACAGTCAACGATGGCGTTGTTGATGCCAATACAGTGAGACCCAAGTTCATCTTTTCAGGATCAAGTTCTACAAACAATCAAGTGAATACTCAAACAACTTCCAGATCACGAAGGAAGTACACTCCATTGGGAGAACCACTTGAATCAGTCTTCAAAAAGCTAGTGGCAAACAAAGTGATCACAGTTCTAGATTTTCCTCCATATGAACCAAAGGTCAAACCAAATTGGTGGAATGATGATGAGTATTGTGAGTTTCATAAGAGCAAGGGTCATAAGATAGGAAATTGCCATCGACTGAAGAATATCATGCAAGATCTCATTGATAGAGGTGATATTGAGATTGAGGGACATTCGTCTAATCAAGAACATGAGATGTTTAAGGAACCATTCCCAAAGCATGACAAAGGAAAAGCCCAAGTCACAGATGATCAGGCCAACTATACTAGAGCACCTTACAACTATGACTCAACTATCAATCACATCTCAATGGACAATCATATCTCTACTATTACCATCAAGAACAAAAGTCCTGAGAATCCTCCTCAGAGACCCAAGATTGTCCTAAAAGGTGTTGGATCTTTTTCTGAGCCTATCTCTGAATGTCATGTTACAACTCATCGAGGTAAAATTACTTTGCCAGGTGCCTCCACTAAAAACACCTCTTCTTCATCTACTAAACCTGAGTATGACCTTGTAGAACAGTTAGGGAAGACACCCGCGCTCATTTCAATCCTTGAACTATTACGCATATCTCCCGCACATAAAGCCATTCTTGATAAAATCTTGAGAGATACTGCTGTTCCTACTGATCTGAACGTGGACCATTTTCAAGCCATGGTGGGATATCTTTCCATTCCACATTCCCTTACATTCACAGAAGCTGATGACGCCTCCATAAGTCAGCCACATAATGCACCATTACATATTGAAGCCTTCATACACAAGCATCGAATAAAGCGAGTCCTGATAGATGGAGGAGCTGGTCTAAACATTTGTACATTGAGCACCATTAAACAATTGGGATATTCCGATAAAGCTGTGAATTCAAAAAATCAAATTACCATCAAGGCATATGATGATGAAGAACGCTCATCCAAGGGCACGGTCACCTTACCTCTAAGAATTGGGCCAGTTACAAAGGATGTGGTTTGTCAGGTCCTGGATTTAGATCTCACTTATAATATATTGCTAGGACGTCCTTGGATTCATGAAATGAGGGCAGAATGCATTAAGTTTCCTCATAATGGAGTCGAGGTAACAGTCAACGGTGATCCAAATCCGTTCATATATTGCAATAACTTGAGATCACATACTGAGACTATCATTCCCAGTAATCGTGAAGATGTTCCTTCTTCGGCATACATCGACCCTGAGTCATTAAAACCTTCGACATCAAAACAAGGCGAACTTAAAGGCAGATTTCAAGACAAAGGCATGGGAGAATACACTTTAAATTAGACCATGTATTTACGACAAGTCATGAGCTCTCCAAAAGAATTTGGAAGGCCACATCCTAACAAGCAAACATTCATCATGACGCTCAAATGGGATCCTACTACCTTTCACAGATGGGGCGAACTAGAAGAGGAAGATTTATACAAAATGCTCTATAAAGACATTGAAGATGACACACATGATCAGATCAATATATCTTGTGAGAAATATGGCAAAGGCTTCAAGATTCTACAAAAATTTGGGTATGATGGAAAAAGCCCTCTTGGGTTACGCAAAGAAGGCGTCATGGAACCCCTACAACCTGAATTGACCACAAGAAGAGAACGCTCAAAGGGACTTGGTTTTTTGACTTCTAAGATCCACACTAAAAGGATAGAAGAGGCATCACGAATCAAAATTGCCAAAATTCAACAAGAAGATTGCTATTCCACAGACTCCAACGAATGGGAATGGGGTTCACACAAATCCTCCAGTGACTACGAGTTCACCGAGACATTCAGAGAGCAGATGAACCCACAGAAGACGAGGAGTTTTATAACAAATTCAGAGTTGGTCAAGAAACAACCCATGAGGAGTCTACACAGTCCTTGTCTCGAGGTTCTAGGTTGAAATCACATAGGATGAGAACACCTGTTCCGGAATGCGCTACTAGTAATGATAATTTGGATTCACTTGCGATCGAAACTGACGAGGAGAGTGCCATCGATGACCTCGACGATTGCCTCGATATACCTGAATATAATCATATCCTCACTCTTAGCCCTGCAAACTCTGAAAACATTAAAGGCCTTCCCCTTGTTCACCACCAACTCATTGACTGGGATTATGAAGGACCCGCACAATTTGACACATTTCAGAATGACGAAGCTATTATTGACTATCTTGGCATACGAGATGATCTTACCCCTGGGGACCACAAAGCAGGATACACCATAGAACTCAACAACATGGCATATTTTGGTGAGGGTGTCAGACCTTCCAGTCGCAAAAATGTGAAAATAAGAACAAATCAAGGATCTTATGGCGAAAACCACACTGTGGCGCTATCTGACCCCAAAAAAGTAAAAAGAAAGGACGTATCTGAGGGCGAAAACCTCTCTAAGGCACCCGAAGATGGAAGGCTCGACATTCTCCTAGCATCATATGAGGAAAAATCATCCATGTTGGTAGAGGAGACTATCAAAACAAACATTGGTACCGAAGAGGTTCCACACAACATATTCCTGGCTCAATCATTAACAGAGTCCGAAAGATCAAAATTCATAAGCTTCTTCAAAGAACGACAAATCAACTTTGCATGGTCATACGCTGATATGCCTGGACTGGATCTGGATTTGGTAATGCATCATTTGACAGTCAAACCGGGGGCAAAGCCAGTGAAACAGAAATTAAGGAAAATGCATCCACAAGTGGCATTACTAGTCAAAGCGGAGCTGGAGAAATTATTGGATGTCGGATTCATATGCCCAATTGATTATCCCGAATGGATCTCCAATTTAGTACCTGTCAGTAAACCAGACCGCAGCATCAGAATATGTATAGATTTCAGAGACATCAACAAAGCTTGTCCAAAGGATGACTTCCCATTACCAAACATTGACTTGATTGTTGATCTCACAGCAGGTCATGAAATGCTATCATTAATGGATGGATTCTCTGGCTATAATCAGATAAGAATTGCACCCGAGGATCAACATAAAACATCATTCACTTGTCCATGGGGAACTTTCTGTTGGAATGTCATGCCCTTTGCGCTGAAAAAATGCAGGTGCTACATATCAAAGAGCTATGACTACTATTTTTCATGATCTCATGCATGTAACTCTGGAAGATTATGTGGATGACCTCTTGGTCAAATCAATAGACAAAAATACACACTTGGACATACTTTCAGTTGCCTTTGATCGGTTGGAAAAATACAAAGTAAGATTAAACCCCAAGAAATGTGTCTTTGGAGTAACCTCCGGGAAACTCCTAGGATTCATCATGTCTAAAAGAGGAATTGAAGCAGATCCAGCAAAAGTCAAAGCTATCTTGGAAATGCAACCACCAAGAAATATTAGTCAACTTTGATCCTTACAAGGGAGACTCCAGTCTATACAAAGATTCATAGCACAACTGGTGGATAAGTGTAATCCTTTCCAGCACCTGCTACATAAAAACATCAAGTTCAAATGGGATGAGAACTGTCAACAAGCCTTTCAGACGCTCAAAGATTATCTTTTGAATCCGCCAGTTTTGATGCCACCAATTCCAGATCAGCCTTTGTTACTATACATATCAGCTACTCCAATAGCACTGGGGGCACTCTTAGCACAACAAATTGCTGACGGCAAGGAAAAAGCAGTATACTATATCAGTCGCACATTGGTGGGATACGAGCTAAACTACAGACCGATCGAGCGTGCATGTCTCGCTGTGGTCTTTGCTTCACAGAAATTACGCCATTATATGCTTACTCACAAGACTAAGTTGATTGCAAGAATTGATCCATTAAAATATCTTCTCAACAAAGCTACACTTACTGGGCGGCTAGCCAAATGGGTCATGATCCTGAGTGAGTTCGACATCGAGTATGTGGACAGAAAAGCAATAAAAGGACAAGCAATCGTGGATCAATTAGCAGATGCTCCCATGATAGATGATGCTCCTCTAAATTCAAAATTTCCAGATGAATCCATTCTAACAATATCACATGCAAAGCCATGGCAATTATACTTTGACGGCTCATACACACAGCATGGGGCAGGAGCTGGTATTCTCTTTATAACTCCTCAAGGCGATTCTATACCAAAATCATACCGCTTATCATTTCCTTGCACCAACAATATAGCGGAATATGAGGCATTAACAACAGGATTACGAATTGCAGTTCAATGGAAGATCCAGGAACTTCGTGTTTTTGGAGATTCCCAACTTGTTATCCGTCAAGCAACTGATGATTACCAAACAAAAGATGAAAAATTACTGCCTTATAAACAAATGGTGGATAATCTGAAACAGCACTTTACAAAGATAGACTTTGAGCAGATACCAAGAGAGCAGAATCGCGCCGCAGATGCCATGGCTACAATTGCTTCACTAATTGATTTACCTCAAAATGAGACCTGCTATGAGTTCTTGGTAGACAACTTGTTGGTTCCTTCATATGAGATAATGCCTACTGAGATGATATGCGTTGTTGGTCCTGAATCCCAGTTATATGGCTCCATCTTCACATACCTTCGCGACAATACCCTACCTCCTGATCTATCAAACAACCAACGCCGCACTTTCATTCGCTAATCCTCTCGATATGTCATTTTAGCTAATATCCTATACCGACGAGGTCTAGATGGCACTCTTCTTAGATGTTTAGAAAGCGACGAAGCTCAGATTGCGTTACGTGAAGTGCATGAAGGGATATGTGGTCCACATGCTAGTGGTCCTACCTTGGCCAAGAAACTCATTAGGACTGGATATTACTGGCCCAATATGGAAAAAGACTCATATCAGTTTGTCAAGAAATGTAAGCAATGTCAAATTCATGGAGATCTCATACATGCACCAGCACAAGAACTACAACCACTTGCATCTCCTTGGCCCTTTTGTCAGTGGGGACTCGATCTCATAGGCAAGATTCACCCTCCTTCTTCTAATGGTCATAAATTCATTATCACAGCCACAGAGTATTTTACAAAATGGATTGAAGCCGTGCCTCTGACACAAGTCACTGGAAAACAAATTGCTACTTTCATCCTTAACTATATCATTTGCCGATATGGTATTCCTAAGTCCATTATTACTGATAACGGGTGTCCCTTCAAAAATCAGGATGTTCGTGAACTCTGTGAGCGCTTCCATATCTCCCATCGTTTCTCCACACCATATTACCCCCAAGGTAATGGCCAAGCTGAGGCGTCTAATAAAACAATTCTTAAAATCCTCAAAAAGACAGTCGACGACGCTAGTCGTAACTGGCATATCCAACTCAATCCAGCACTTTGGGCCTATCGCACAAGTGTCCGCACACCTACAAGAGCTACACCATATTCACTTGTCTACGGCACTAAAGCCATCTTGCCTATTGAGGTCGAGTTACCTTCCTTACGGGTCTCTTTGCAAAACATCATCACTGATGAAGACTACAGGGTCTCTCGCTTACAAGAACAAGAACTGTTGGATGAACGGAGACAAATTGCTTTTAATCATCTCAAGGCTTACCAACAACGAATGAGTCGCAGCTACAATCACAAAGTCAAGCCTTGCACATTTGAGGTAGGTGACTTGGTTCTCAGAGAAAACCCCAAGAATCAGCAAGACAGAGAGAAGAAGGGCAAGTTTGAACCAAACTGGCTTGGTCCTTACATCATCACAGCAGTATATGGATCTGGTGCATATCAGCTCTCAACTACAGAAGGTGAATCTTTGGAGGATCCTATCAACAGCATGCACCTTCGCAGGTTCTACACATAGCTCTTTGGAATATCCTAATTCAAAAATACAAAAAAATTATAAAACAAAAAAATCGTTACTTGGTGAAAACCTGGCAAACAGGCGCCTTGTGACACAAAAAAAAAAAAAAAAAGAGAAATAATTTCGTCCAACGGTGAAAACCACTTCGGTGGCACCCTGGGCAAGTACCATGGTGAAAACTGGGTCACCAGCGCCATGCGTAGAGACATTGCTCCTCCCTCCTTCAGGATTCACTGTCATCCTTTCACTTTGCACACACTCACAACCTATTCATTCATAATAAACCTCCCTTTCCATCCATAATAAATCAGATCCTATCTGTGGCTAGGGCAATTCCTACGTCTAGTGATGGGTGTGGAACTGAGGACATCACATGTTTCGAGGAGTACAGTTTCTTCCAGCTTTCTCCAGTCTATTCGCGCACAATCCACAATAAAGCAACATTTGCATCACAGATCCGTAATAAAGCTTCATCTTCTTCGCAATAAAGTATCAGTTTCATGGATTCAGTCAGTTTCAGATGAGACACAGCAGCAACAATGGGCTTCAACAAAATCAAATCTTTCAACAGACTCAGACAACAATATGGTTCAGTGTTAATCTATCCATTTTGTGAAAGTGAACATTGTGACCACAATCAAATAAGACTTATACAAGTGACAAGAGACACTAAACTTGAGGACTACAGTGGATGTTGGTGTCGAGTCTTGGTTTTCTTTTGATTTTATCTTTTTGGTGACATGTCTTTTAGCTTTTTCGGGATGTCTTTGACTAGAGATTCTATCTCTGGGATGTCTTTGACTAGAAAGGCGAGGATGGGGTATCATCACCTATTTTGTATTTGCTGTCTATGGATTGTCTCTTAGGAATGCTATGACTTGTCCAAGGATATGAGGAAACTGTGAGTCTAGTATGAATTGGGGCATTCCTTGTTTGTGACTGTCTTATCTCCATGCAAACAGGTACAATGACTTTCTAGGTTGAACATATGCCTCGATTGTCATAACCTACTTGCCATAATAAGCTCAATGATGATAACGCACAAGAAGCTCTTTCACTTTCATATCTTCTGTCTTCCATCCCCCTTTCTTGGTTGACTTCCATCATCCTTCTTGAGTCCTCGTAGCCTGCTATCACATGACTGAGTATAATGGCACACCAAAAACATTTGCATTTCATGTAGCTGCACCTGCATTACCACATATAAGCATCTCATACATACATATAGATATCACATCCTGCACACAACACCTGTTAGCACAATTTACATTTGCATTATCATATTCATCTGCATTACATACATTCACATTTGCATCATGCATACGCATATAAAACATAAAAGAACAAAAATATTGCATTGTGTCATATACATATTTGCATCCATATCATAAGCATCACATAAGAATATCTCATCACATAAGTACACATGCATATAGATGCCGCAAAAAATGAATCATCTCTCATATATATAATCAAAATGTGTCATGATACAATGATGTCAAAAATCATATGGCTACAAAATCACCCGCAGGTGTCTACAATACAAAAAAAATGGTACAAATACTGATACAAGGGGGCCCTCTATGGCTATGATGAACTCCCTCCCTCGGAGCCGCCTGGCCTCGACGGAGTCTGAGCTCTAGAAGGACCCGCTCCAGGATCACCCTGCCTATCTGGTGGTGGTGGAGGACCCATGACCCCACCACTAGATGCCTGTCTCCTCCGGCTCCCTCCCGTAGCCGTCACTGTCCGCGATGGTCTATGGAAGCTCCTCGCCCGCTGATCTGCTGGCATGGCACCATAATATAGGTCCCTCTAGTAGGCGATCTCCTCTCCGGCTCGCAGTACATATGCGTAGCCTGCTCCTGTGTCCTCCACCGCCTGCCTCCCTGCCCTCAGCGCTGTCTCAGCCTCAGTGTAGCGCTGAATCGCCTGATCCCTCTCCCGCTTAGTATCCCTGAGCCGGGTCCTGAGTCGATCCCTCTCCCTCTCCAGATCCTGAATCTCGTCTGCCTGGCCCTGGCAGATCTCCCTCAGATCCAGCAGCTCAGCCTCCACTAGGTCAACCCCCTCTGCCTCTGCCTCTGCCCATGGCTCTCCCTCTGCGGGTGCCTGCCCTTGTACCCCTCCCTGTACCTGTACTGGTGCCTGAACGGGTACCTGTACCTGTCTCTGTCTCGGTGCCTGTACTGGCACCTGTCCCTGCACCTGTCCCTATCTCTGTCCCTGTGCTCTAGGACCCTGTGCTGCTGGTACCTGCAGGGGCACTCCACCGCGACCCCTCACCACCTGGGCCTGTCCCTCCTATCCACCCTCCCTTCGAGGTGCCACCCTCCTCTCCCCAACTACTCCCCTCCACCGCCGTCGGCCTCTACCCCCATCACCCCCACCATCATCATTGTCATCTCCTCCTCCGTCTCCATCCAGTAGCTCCCCTGGATCTGTCAGTCGAGGGAATGGATGCTCTGCCTAGTAAGCTGCATACTCTGCATCCATACTTGCATCCTCAATCTCTGGCCACATATCCCAGGGTAGGGGTATCATCTCTGCCAGCTGTGTAACTGCCTGATCATATGATAATAACGGCCCAAACTGCGTCTGATCTCTCACTGTGCGGGCATACATACCCGAGCCTCGTGGCATCCTCTGGATCCTGCCAAACTGTCTGCCAACCCTATCCACCAGCTGTCTCTCCAATATATAGGGCGTCCGCCCAATCAAATATCTGCTCCTGAAGGTATAAGGCAGCTCCACTGCGTCATCCTCCCACTCCTCGCACCCTAGGTACGACCTCCAGATGACTACATCAATGTCATCTATCACATGCCTCCAGTGCTCTAACCTGCCAATCCGAGGCTGCGAAGTAATCATGTCATAAAGATGCACAAAGCTCCACCCCTGACCTCTGCCCCTGAAGTGTATCGGCCATGTGATAGGCAGTTGCTTGTATGCCCACACCTATAGCAGTGTCACTCCACAACCCAGTCCCACTGATCCATGGTAGACGAACTGGTGAAGCTCATAATACAGGTGTGCCAGGACACATGGACCCCATGCATACCTGGTGTGCTCAGTCACCAATATCTCCAGTGCTCCTCCCCAGCCCACTGCCAACCCCCGTGTCGCCCTGTCCGGACACAGGAAACCACTGATGACTCCTCCAATCACAGCTGGCAAGGCTAACCCTGTCACAGTCATGGTATCTCATGCCACGTGCCCTGCTCTCATCTCTAGCCCGGGATCCTGGAACACCCGTCTCAAAGCCTCTCTGTCTCCGTCGCGATCGTATGGGATCAGCTCTCCATCGATCGGTATATGCAATATCCTGTAGACATCCTCGAGGGTCACTGTCATCTCCCCCATCGGCAAATGAAATGTGCATGTCTCGGAGTGCCATCTCTCTGCCAGCGCAGTCAGCAAACCCATGTTTGCCCAAAACTCAGGCACATATAATATGTGTCTCAATCCCATCTCCTCAATGGCAGCTCTATCATGAAATGACAACTCTAGTCGCAACCTCTGTGTGGACGGGAATCTCTCCCGTGACTCTAGCATCGGCAGATACTCCTGCAGTCAAACAATCAATCATGTCAGTTATCGTGGCATTCCCTATTCATCACAAAATGCTACTCGCTATCTAAATGCATATGGTTATCTATTCTAGTGACACTCACTGTTCATCACAAAGTGTTTCTATCTATCCTAGTAGTGCTCCCTGTTCATCACAAAGTACTACGTGTGTGACATTCCCTATTCATCACAAAGTGTTACTCACATTTAGCACTCCCTGTTCATCACAAAGTGCTGCTCACACTTTGGGTACTCCCTGTTCATCACAAAGTACTCTATCTTGGTGCTCCCTGTTCATCACAAAGTGCCTTGATCTATCCTAGTCTTCCTAGAGGACCTGCTTGAGTGTATCCTCTCAGCAGCTTATCCAATCGACAGCGTATGTTCATCACAGAACTGCCGATTTGACCTAGAAGACTAAAACCGTGCATTTTTTGACATAAACGCACCCGCATCAAGCACAAACGCGGTTCCAGACCGAAACGCGCCTGGAACTGACATAGAGACGCCTGCCAGACATAGACGCGCCTGGCACCGACACAGACGCGGTTGCACATTTTTGCACTTTTTTGTGCCCTATTCCTAAGCGCATTTATTGCTAAACTACCATGCATTAATGACAAAATTGAAATTCGTCAAAGTACGAGGAGGTTTGATGGTACTTACCGGCTCTCCTGCCTCTGCTGGCCTCTGAAATCGGCGAACACTGTCGAATCTATGTATGAAGGCCATCGCTGCTGACTGCTCCTGCTCTTTTCTCGCTCTGCACTGTGATCTCATGAGGGTGTAGATGACAATGAGGATGTCTTTTGCCCATGGTCTATCTTATAGCCTACCCAGGCCCTCGCATTCATTTTCCCGAGTCAGTCTTCTTCATCCTGTGACTCTGTCACTTTATCCGGTCTAGCCATTCTAGCCTTTCTTTCTTATCGAGAGATTGTCTGCAATTTTTTCAGACTTTTTCATCCAATGTCTCAAGGGGGCATATCATTCCCATTTTGGGGCAACTCTGTATCAGTTCATCTTATCTTCTTTGAAACAACGCGACAAGCCGCATTGTCTCAAAGAGGGGCAAAATGTAGACACCCAAAATTGTCCAGTCTAATTAAATAAATATTTTATTTATTTAATTATCTAAGCTTAATTCTTCTATTAATTAAATAAATCTTTATTTATTTAATTAATTCATTTATCCTCTTCTAGCCTTATTTCTCATTTAAATAAATACATTTATTTATTTAAATTATCCTCTTCCTAAATTAAATAAATATTTTATTTATTTAATTATCCCACTTCTACTATTAATTAAATAAATCTTTATTTATTTAATTAATTCATTAACCTTTTCTACACATGACACATGTCATTCATCTCTTAATTCCTACACTACCTACCCCTTTCATTATTTTGGTATTTCTTTTACCTACCCTCTAATCCTAGCCGACCTCTCTTTTTACACCTCTCAATCTTAACCCTCCATTTCATATTGTGTCTTCTATTTAAGAAGATGCTTTCTTCATTGTCAAAGCCTAATGACCCTAATCGACAATTTGGAGGATTGGACTACACTACGATCCTATTTGCAACCACATTCCGTTCTTTGTTGAGCTCTTGTGCATACAAAAATCTGAGAGCAAATATATCAAGCAAGATCAATGGAGATAGGAAGAATGGAGATCAAAACCCTATTGGACATGTGATGGTATAATCTTTGTGATTTCATTTGATTTGCATTGTCTTAGGTAATCTTCATATGTTATGGTGGATCTTTGTTGATTGTTAGGCTAGGGTTTTGTGGTTGAATCTATTTAGTCTTTCAATATTGTTATCATTGTTATCCATTTTCACCATACACAGCTATAACCAGAAGAGGATGATAAAGCCAGTTGTTTAGATATATCCATAGTTGTATATGTTTGTCTGTTTGAAGAAGTTGGTAAGTTTGATGTTGTTTGAGCAGGAGTTGAGGAACTAGCTCCTTGGAGAGTAACCTTCTTTTGAGCGCGGGTCACAACATTTGCAGTTTGTGCTTCATTTTGTTTATCTTTGATTATGATCACACTGCAATATTCGGGTTGGGAAGATTCAATCATGTTGATCACATTGTCATTGTTAGTGTAGGTGTAATTGACTTTGGCACCTCCTTTTGATTTTGAGGAATCACCTTGTTCATAAACAAGTAAGGGATATATAAAAGCTTTGTGATCAACATTAGCCTTGTGATTTCCAACAACAATTTTTCCAGCGTCGATGAGATCTTGAATCTCATGTTTGAGCTTCATGCAGTTGTTTGTGTTATGACCTTTGTTTCGATGGTATTCACAGTATTCATTTTCTCTCCACCATTCTGGTTTGACTTCTGGATCATATGGCCTAGAGTTGTTTGGTAATGTTATCAGATCATTTTTTAATAAATTCTTAAAACTGGATTCATATGATTCTTCCAGAGGAGTGAAGTCGCGTTTAGGTTTTGAAAGCCAAGGTTTCTCTTTAAACCACTCTTTTAATTTCTTCAGAGGATTTTCTATTGTGGTTTCAGCTTCTTTGAGTGCTTGTGTACCACTAGCTAAGTTAAATATCATAGATTTTGAGTTTGTTTTAATAGTGTCTACCACTGTATCATTAACAACGTTTCTGTTGTTATCTTTGTCGTATTTACAATATTTGTTTTTTTCCTTGGAACTAGAACCTTGTTGTGTTTCTTTCCAAAGTGAGATATCTCCTTTCTTTATAAGCACATCTTCCATTCTGAGGGCACTATCTACCATTTTGTTGAATGAAGGGTACACTTGCATTTGTATACTATATTTCAATTCAGGGATCAAGTTATTGACGAAGATATCCATCTTCTACGAATCCAAAATAGGCCATGAATATCTAAAGAACATCTTTCTCCAATGTTATAGGAGTATTGTTGTAGAAACAATTGGATTAATTCTCCAAAAGTTTTGATTCTCACAGGTAGACTTGAAAACCATTCCATAGCTTGTCCTCCTAAACTTCTCGGGAAAAGACGCATGAGATATGTTTGTTCGTGCATGAACTCCATACATAAAGCACAAAATTCAATGACATGGTCATGAGGATCTGCATTTCCATCATATATGTCAAACTTAGGAATCTCCACTCATGATGGAAATGGAGGCATGTACAGGTTTTTGTCAAATAGAAATGGACATATTGTGTCTAGAGAATATTGCCTTGATGATTTATCCTTATTTTTTCAGTTCTGTGATTTCAGTTTGTAACACTTGTAATTGTTTGTTTACCATTTCTAAGGGTGTCTCTTCCTCTTTAGTGATAAGAGTCTCAACATTATAATGAATAGGAATCTTAGCACCTTGCTTTGCTAGTTCTCGAAAATAGTCTTCTTATTCTCTAGCTATGCTAATGTTCATCATATTTTGGAAATGTTTATCGTTTTGACATTTATTTATAACAATTTCTATAGTTTCAGAGGCCTTAGAATCACCTGATGAGGAATCACTGTCAGTAGCATGGATACTGAGATTGTCATAAGTATCGTGTTTAGCTACTCATTTTTCTTGCTTTGGTCGAGACATGGTGGGAGATAAGGGTTGATAAAAAAACTGGCATACATGATGATGAAGGTTTATTAGTGACAGGGTCCTCTTCGTAAAATGGATTATCCTGATATGAAAAGAATTGTTCTTTGCCTTTGTTGGCTTTCTTGTGAGAACTTCTGGTTTGAGTAGCAATTTTATGACTGATGTGACCTAGAGTTGTATGTGATGCAGAAGTCAAGATCAAATTGAAGCTAGTTGTTCAATTAACATAGTGATTGAGAGAAGAAACTAAGATTTAGTATGGTTTCAAAAATGATCTATCCAGTATAAGACATGATCTAAGTTACTTAGTTTGATTTTGAGAGAAGTGACCAAGACTCAGTCTGGTTTCAGGATTGATCTATCCTGTGTAAGACGTGGTCTAAGTGACTTAGGTTTGATAAGTAATTGATTGAACTAGATGAAAGATTATCGACAAAATCGTGCAACAAAATAGAAATGGTACACTATCTAGATTCGTTTATGCTCAAGATGATGATAACCAGTTTTATGCTCAATGTAGACTGTTTTAGGAAAGTTTGGTTGTTCTGGACTGACAAAATCAGGAATTGGTATGACATGATTTACAGAACTAGACGACATTTTAATAATTTTTGAACGATGAAAATAGTGTTTCGCATGAGTTGCTTCCTAGATTCGTATGAAAGTTGGCAGACTCCAGACGATAATCTAATCGATATGATGATTTTTCATACAACAAAAAGCAGAGGATCAGACGACAATTCCCTAACCCAGACGACAATTTTTACAAGATCAGATGATAATTTTTGAGACCTCGTACAATAGTTTATGAAGGGCCAGATGATAAACTAAGGGGATTAATGAAGTTTTGTATGATAATATATAATTAATAGGATGACAATTCAGCAGATTCGTACGACAGAAGACTGAACAAAGACGAGATTATGACTGATAGAGTTTTCAATGACTGACGATGACCATTTTTGGACACGGATAGAGTTTTGACGACTGAGGTAGACTATTTTTTGACACGTACAAAGTTTTGATGACTGTGGTAGACTAGTTTTTTACACGGACATAGTTTTGATCACTGAGTTTGTTTATTGTTTTCTGCAGTTTTTTAGTATTCCAGTTTCAGTTTCAGGGATGAAAACACAGTAAACACACAAGATGTATAATGACTTCAATCATAGCACGCTAACCCTACAGAAGTTGGCTTAGAGAAGAAAACCTTTGCTTGCAGACTCAGGTACACACCCAATAGCTAATCAGAATACGGTTGCTAAGTCTCACGCAATGGATTCTCAACATCGTATTAGCTGACTCCAAATGCTAATGGGGGCATGAAATGGGAAGTATCTTGGGAGAGTTACTATCTCTCTTGCACAAAGATTACCCCCCCTTTCAGAGGTGAATCGGGTAGCCTCTATCTTATAGTTCTTAGTCAGGAATTCTTTTTGAAATTACCCATTAATGTCACACAAACATTATTGAGGCCTATAGCCCGACAAAGTACCGAAACAAGTTGTAGTCACGTAAACGTGATTGAGACAATGAGGCCCTACAAAATGCTTGATATGAGAGATCTCAAAGAGAAAACTCAAATAATCCCGTCCTCTGAGACTTTGATCACTAGACACCTATTTATTATAGTGAGTTAAAATGCTCAGGTCCAGCTATACTCACTTGGGTCATTCTCACAAGGTGATTACTTTTTCCCACTGTGACAGGCCCACTAAAGGTACACAAATCTCAAACTTAGAAAAAGCCTAAAGGATCTAGATTTCTGATTGTCTGTGCAGACAAGAGCATACTCTCCTACCTCTTAGAATTTTCTTAAAACACAAAAGATAGATTTGTGCATTAACCAGATATCAATTTAGGTGCCTAAAAATGAATTTAAATAATACACGATGTTTACTCAAATCTCCTCAGGGAACTTGCAAAGACAACGAATCAATAGTCATATTGTCTTTGTGCGACAAGCATATTCTTCGACAAGCGTTCTGCAAAAACTGATTAGGCTGTGAAAAATTCTCAGACAAACAAACAAGTCAGCGTCAACATTAGTATCATCAAAATTCAACAAAGACCCTGAAGAATGCAGTCTGTTTTTAACACAAAAACACAAAATACTGTAGGACAATTCTCACCGGGCCATACGATAATTTGTACATGACCGTATGATACTTGTAGTTTGTCGTTCGGCATGTGGGAAAACTCTTATGAGTTTTTGCAGTAACTGTATGGACCAAAATCCAAAAAATAAGATAAAGTTAATTTGCGAAGCCGAAAGATGTAGTCTCGAGCCCCACAGTGGGTGCCAGAAATGTGTGTGTGAAAAGTGGAATAAGACTGCAAGATGTAAGACACAACACTTCAATTAAGTCATTACATGCATGGTTAGACAGATATAATCATGAATATGAAAAATATAACAAATAGACCTATTTCCTTCTAAAAGATGCGAGTATAGACTTGCTCTCATATTTGTATAAGCAATACCAGTGACTAGACTACACCAAGACGAAGGATTTAATCTATATGAGCATGAGAATAAGCTAAATGGATGCAAGATTATGCTAGATGGATGCAAGATTAAGCTATATGAATTCAAGCAATCATAATTGAACTAAATATGCAAAAATCTAAACTAAGATGCAATAATCTCAAAAACACAATATCTTCAATGACTCTAGAGCAAAAACCGCATAATAACAATAAATCTCCAGGGTGTTTTGAATGAGAGATGAACGTTAAATTTATAGAGATTCAAAAGAGATACCAACGGTCAAGATCGATTAGCAATGAGAGGTTGAGATTCCTCAAGAAAAAACATAATTTAAGATAATTGAAATAATCGAGAGATCAGATTAAGTTAACCTTGAGATAGATTCCAATTATAGCTTGATTGAAATGCATTCAGATTTTATAAGTTCGAGTTTGTATTGGTGATCAAATTTAATTAATTCCATGCACTTGAGATAAAAAAAGGTGATTCCATGCATATTCTTTGATTTATTCAAGAAAAAAAGTCTTTTTCAATGCAACTGAACTTATTTTCTCAAAAGTTCTAATTTTAGAGAAGATGGTTAATTCAATATAATTGCTTTTCTGATTTCAAGTTATCTCAATTCAGAAGAAGAAATAATGTCTCAAGTTTAATTTCTTCTCTCAATTCAATTCTTATATTTTATTTTCAATTTAACTCTTGCTTTTGCATATTAATTCTTCTTTTGTAATAAATCTCTTTTTTTTTGTAAATTAATTCCTTTTTATGATTAATGGTAAATTTATTGATTAATTAAAAATGCTAGGATATTTATTTAAATAAATAGGATAATTGATCAAAATGATTTACTTAAAATGATTTAATTAATTAAATAAATATTTAATTAATATAGAGTGATTCATTTGCCATGTAACATTAATGATTAAAGAATTAATTAATTAGGTGTGCTCAAGTTTGATTTAATTGCCTTTGGTTAGGACCTTGGTGATGTTGTCGAGATTAGGGGCCCATGGTTTAGGTGGCCATTTTTAGGGTATTACAACACCTTCCTGCAAAATGAAGTCTAAGAACTCCTTGTGGTACTTGTCATCCATTTCCTTGCACACTTGGTATGCTTCTCTGAAATCCTCATCTCCTTGGTACATATCCTTCATGGAACTAATTCCTATGCTCTCCAACTAAACCTCTTTCACTGCCAAGTTCCTCCTGCTAAGGGCATCAACCACCTTATTTGCCACTCCTTTCGTGTGCTTGATGGTGAAAGTGAATGCTTGAAGGTATTCCATCCACTTCATATGCCGGTGGTTCAACTTGTCTTGTCTATTCAAGAAGCTTAAAGCATGGTTATCAGTATAGACTATAAACTCCTTTGGCAATAAATAATGCATCCATTTCCTCAAAGATTAAACCATTGCATACATCTCCAAGTCATAGGTTGAATAATTTTGTTTGGCTTCATTTATTTTTTCACTAAAGAAGCTACTGATCTACCTTCTTGACTCAAGACTCCTCCTATTGCCTTCTTACTTGCATCACATTCTATGGTGAACACCTTATGGAAATCAGGTACAACCAATATAGGTTTCTCTTCTACCCTTCTTTTCAAATACTCAAACGGCTTATCTGCTTCACTAGTCCATGCAAACTGACATTCTCTACCCCCTTTTATAGTGTCAATCATAGGTGCACATACACCACTAGAATTATTAATAAACTTCCTATAGAAGCTTGCAAGACCATGAAAACTCTTTACCTCACTTGCATTTCTAGGTGTAGGCCAATTGAGGATTTCTTCCACCTTGGATGGATCCATCTTGAGGTTGCTCTTGGAGATCACAAAACCAAGAAACACTAACTCCTGTTGCAACAAGACGCATTTTTTTCCAAATTGATCTTTAACTGATCTTCATTCAAACTTTTCAACACCAAATCCAAATGTATTAGATGTTCACCTCTATTCTTGATAAAAATCATGATATCATCTAAGTATACAACAACAAAATGATTGATAAAGGGTTTCAAGACTTCATTCATGAGTCTCACAAATGTACTAGGATCATTTGAGAGGATAAATGGCATAACTAGACACTCATAAAGTCCTTCATTTGTTTTGAAGGTTGTCTTTCACTCATCTCCCTCTCTTATCCTGATTTGATGGTAGGCACTCTTCAAATCCACCTTGGAATAGTACTTGGTTCCTGCTAGACAGTCCATCAAGTCTTCTATCTGAGGCATAGGGAACCTATACCTGATTGTGATATTGTTTATGGCACTTGAATCCATACATAATCTCCATGTACCTTCTTTCTTTGGGGCCAATACTACAGGGACAACACAAGGACTAATGCTCTTCCTTATGAACCCTTTCTCTAGCAACTCATGTACTTTCCTTGCAAGTTCTTCATTCTAATTAGGGGTCAACTTGTATGCTTCTTTGCTGGGAAATGTAGAGCCAGGTATGAGGTCAATGCAGTGATTTACATCTCTGAAAGGTGGTAGGGTCTTTGGTTTACTTCCTGCAACTATACCCTTGTATCTTTCCAACAACTCTTTCACCTCTCTAGGACCTGGAGTCCTCTCTCGCACCTTGTCTTCTTCTTTCTTCCTCACTTCTTCTCTTGGCTTCACCACTATGGCAAAGCATGGGGTATCCTTCTCTTTGATTGTCTGCATAAACTCCTCCTTGCCTACTAACATGACACTAGTCACAACATGATTGTCTTTACCATCATCCGGTAGTGGGGTCATAGTGTATTGCACACCATCTATGGTCAACTTGTAGACATTTTTCTTCCCATCATGCCTTTAATCTACATCATATTTCCATGGCCTTCCAAGGAGAAAATGGCAAGTATCCATCTCTGCAACATCACACAAAATCTTCTCTATATTCACCTATTTGAAAGTCCACCCAAACTTGTTCACTTACCAAGGCTTGTTGCTCTTTTCTCAACCAGGAGACTTTGTAGGGGTAAGGGTGAGGGAGTTTCTTCAGCCCAAGTTTGCTGACCATCTCTGTTGAAGCAAGATTATTAGTTGACCTTGAGTCCACAATGACTCTGCATACCTTTCCACTTACCTTTCAAGTAGTTCTAAATAGTGCATTCCTCTGTGGTGGCTCCTTGGTGGTTGGTACCTTCAAGAGGGTCCTTTTGAACATTGGACACTCCCCTTGCTTTGGATCTGCATGCCTTGAAGGCGAGTTCACACTTTGGGTGTCTTCCTCTTGTTCCAAATGAACTCTTCTTTCTCCACCTCGACTGTTAGAATCTTGCTTTTACAGACATATGAATGATTGGTGGCCAACTTGATTACATGTGAAACATCTTCCGGTGAACACATTGGTTCCTCTACCTCCAAATCTACCTCTTCCATTTGTTCTTCTTCCTCTGAAATTACCCATGTGGCTTCGTTCTCCTTCTGGTTCTTGATTACTTGACTCTCCTAGTGGTTTAGGAGATGCTCCTCTTCCACCAAATCTACCCCTTCCTCTAAAGTTCGCTCCTCTTCCTCTACCTTGTTGGTCTCCCTTTCTTCTGAACTTTTCTTCAAGTCTTAATGCAATTTGATAACATTTATGAACTGTCTCAGGATTGAAGAGACTTAGTTCATCTTGAATGGCATACATGAGGCCATTCATGTATCTTGACGACTTTTGCTTCTCACTCTCTAGAACCCTTGCTCTTAGGGACAGTTTGTGAAACTCCCCTCTGTATCCACTCACATCCAAATCCTTTTGTCTTGGGCTGTGCAACTTCTTGTGCATCGTCACTTCATAATCCTCAGGTACAAATTTCTTTTTCACCTCTACAACCATCCTCTTCCATGAGGAGATGGGGTTCTTCCCTTCTTCTACTCTCTCATTTTGTAAGAAGTTCCACCAACTAACGACAAATCCCTTCATCTTAGACTTAGCAATCTTCATCTTCTGGTTCTCAGGCACATCTTCACACTCAAAGTGGTTCTCTAAGGCCTCCAACAAATCCATGACTTCCTCTGGGTTCATCTTCCCAATGAACATAGGTAGGCTTGCCTTGTCATCTCTGCTACCTACTCTCTCAACGGCCTCAAGGAAACTTCTATGATCTGCAGGTATCCTCTCTCTTGTCTGCAAAAAGGCATATTCATCATTCCCTTCTTCTTCTTCATCAGAGTCTCCTTAATTCTTGTCCATCTTACCCTTCAACTTATCCAATTATTTTCTCATCTCTTTGTTTGTTGCTACCTGCTCTCTTACCATCTTGACCAATTTAATGTTGGTCATCCTTCTCCCATCACTGGTGTCTTCTCCCTCTGACATATTGTCAACCTTATTCTTCCACCCTCAAGAACCTTCTTGGCTTTGATACCATTGGATGCAGAGTGGGAAACTAGAAGAATAGAAGACCCAAAAACACCCCTCTATGCCTTGTCCAAGGCCTAATACAACCCCACAACTAGGGTTCTAGACACACTATTGACAACTAGTCACCAATTACACTTCCTAGGGAGGATTAGGAGTGTTTCACACCAAAGAAAACTCACCCTAACTTTCCAATCAAATTTGGAACTCTCCTTTATGCACCCTGGTCAAGAAACCTCTATTTAGGCCTAGTTCTAGTAGCGCTGCCAGACCGGTCTTTCTAACTTTTTTCCAGATTTTTCGAAAACACCCTTAGAATAATTTACAGATTTGAGTACCCTTTTAGGGCTTACATCCAACCCTAAGAGATTGAGTCTTGACTCTTCTCTAGAACCCCTAAGCACCTACTGTGGACACGGACCTAATAGGCCTAATTAGGCTTGATTTCCAAATCAACTACTTGAGGATGGGTTTCCAATGGAAATTTTTGAAAATATCCACAATCAATGCATGTACCTTTTATACATTGTATTTTGAACTCATCTGAATCTTCTAATTTATCACATAAAATAGATTTCACAAATTGCGTTGTACTTGTAGGAATGACTAGATTTAGATTAATTCTTGCCATGACTTTTGTATATGATTGCAAGTTTAGATTAAATTCAACATGATTTTGCCAACAAGAAGTTTCATGTACTTTATTTATGCATACAAAGAAATGACACAATCTCTCAAACATCCTTTGACAAATCTTCACATCTGAAAATTCTTGCTTGAATGCTTGAAACAATTCACTTTGTGTTGTATCTAGAAATGTTTTGGATGTGAAATTTTTTTACCATCATCATCTATCATTTGTATAGTGTCCCTTCTATTGGAAGAAATATGAGAGTGGTTGGTTGGTCCAATAATAAACGACCTATTTTTTTGCATCTTCAAAAATTCAGTCTTTTCGAGGAACCCTACAAATATTTACCCAATTGTTTTCAATGTTTTCATCTAACATATTTCTCTTCCTAATATATCTTTGAATAGTTATTCTAGATACCTGCATTAATTGAGAAATTGTGTGAACTTGTTTTTTAAGAGATAGTATCTTACTAGAAATCATAGTCATCAATGCTCTACGTGCAACACTTAATTCAACACCTCGACTTGTGTTGTCAATACATTTCAATTCTTGTTGCAAATTTTTAATTATAGTATCTTTTATTGATGCATCATGTGAGCTTTTCTTATTATCAACACCCAACAACTCCAAAACAGGGTTCATTTCTTTTTTCCTAGAAATAACTGAGCAAATAATTATGTCCTTCCAATAATAGACTTATTTTCAAAATAATCATCCCATATTTTCTTACAATGCAATTTTATTGTTCTTATAGGTACCATATCTTTAGAAGGAATTTCATTGAAAAGACTATATTCATCCATTTCTATTAAATTTTTCATACCTGAGAACAATTTTGAACTTGACGATATACCAATTTGATCTTGTACCTGAGTTGTCATTTCTTGAACATTAATAGGTTAATCTTGAACATCAATGTATTGTTGTTGACTACCTTTTGTATGACCTTTCATCTTATCATCCCTTTTTCGATCATACAACCTTGATCTAGTCCTCTTATTCCCCATTGCACAAAATCTTCAGATTCAATTTGAATTGAACACCTAAGTACACAAACACATATACATCATATATAAGAAATAAATCATAGATCATAACAATTAAAAAATGTTTTTCAAGAAATAATTACATAAATGAATCCACAAATAAAAGGTAAATAACATTTCAATGCAATTTTTTCTTTAACAAATTATGCATCCAAAAAATAAGGTTTAATAAAATCTGACAAAATATTTAGTTTAATATGACATACTTGAAAATGCCTTCTAATATTGGATATTTATTTAATTGAAAAAAATTTAAAATAACATACTTGAAAAAAGTAGAAGCCTTCAACCAAAATCTTCAAAAAAATTGGAAATCTTTGCTGCTTTATATCAATAATGTCGCTTTTATTTGATTTAATTAAAAAATCAATTATATTAATTCGCACTCCTTTATTTTTTGATATTTAATAACAAAAAATAAATCAGAGGTGTGGTCGTTGAAATGACCAATCGCATCGACCTCCAATGTTCCGGCCAGAAGTGCTCTGGCCGGAAAGTCCTAAGTGGCAGCCACATCACCAAATTTGACTAATTTCTGAAACTTCTGATTTCTGCAACAAAATTCTACAAGTAAAATCAATTTATTAAAAAAAAAAAAAAACCTTTTGTAGAGATCAAAGTCAAGAATATACTCATATAATTTTTATGATGTTTTGATTAGATTTTATTATATTATTTTAAAATACTACAAGTAGGTATTTAATGTTCGGTAAGAGGCTGGTTCGAAAAAAAAAACATTGAATCACCTCAAAAAAAATTAGGCACTGTATATTTATGTCATCTATTAAGGATATCAAAATGAGAAACAAATAAGTTGATTTATATATTTTTTTGGGTGGGAACTAAACCCCCTGATTTTCAGTAATAAAAAATTTGACTTTAAAAGTAAAAAAACACATCAATCCTTGACAATTGTTTAAACAAAAATAATAGACTCAAACTTCATTAGTTTACATCATCTTTAAATTCAAAATACAAATGCCACTTTTATTTTACCCTATAAATTTTAATTCATAATCTAAACTTGGGTGGTGCATCATCCTATCCTCTTTTTCAAAATAGATGTTATTCTTTCCTCTTTATTCAGAAAAGAATTTACAATATAGAGTAGCAATACTTATTACAATTTCAAATTTTCAAATTAACTCAAACTGTAAGTGTAGACACATAAAAATGACTTCTAAGTTAAATAAGTATTTTAATGTTTATTTAATTCACTAACAATTCTTTTATTAATTAATTCACCCCTTCCTCTATTAATTAAATAAATTTTAATTCATCTAGTCAAATTTAGTCTATTAATTAAATAAATCATGTTTATTTAATTAAATACCCCTTTACAATTAATTAAATACCTTCCACACATTTAAATAAATCAACGTTTATTTAAATTTATCAAATGCAAGTTGCAACCAATAATTGAAATAAATCAATTTTATTTTAATTAAATACTAAAAATCCTCCTACTTGCATTCTCCTACAAAATCCACTTGCATGCCTAGACCCCCTTCTAGATCATTCTAATCAATTGCAATTTAGTCCAATCCCCCTCATAAACATTTGCACATTCCTTAAGAAAAAGGTCACTTCTCAAAAACCTCCAAAGTTTTCAATAACCATTAAAGACTTTATATCTTCAAATAATTAACCTTTAAAGTCTTCCAAACCATTAAAGACTGTTACATAACCATTAATGGTTAATTCACCTTCTACCCCGGGTTAGAGGCTATCCTCTAAATTAACCATCCTTTTTAACGTGTGGGTCTTTTCAAGCATTCATTGCTTTGACCATGGTTATCCCTTTAACTCTTTCACATTCTTTTATCCTTATCCACTAACTCAACCATAACCATACCCCCTAAGATAACCACCATGTCTTCTCTGACATTTAATGCCTCTTCTCTCTCCTCTCAAGCCATCTCATATTGACAATTGTCACCATTTCATTGGCAAAAATTGTAAACATGGATTGAAACTTATTCAATCTTAGACCTTGTTAAGACTATTCAATCTTGACCATCCAATTGTTGATTTCTTCTATAAATAGGCCTCACTTCTCTCATTATCCATCATCACAAGTTTAATGCATCCAGGTTATAGTTTATCAAAGTCTTAAGTTTTGCCTCTCTTTGTTGCAAATCATCATCTTAATCATTTGGAAGCATTGTTAGTATAGTATGTTATCATGTTAGCATATATCATATTAGCCTAGTATATTATCATTACCATACCATAATCCTCATCTTAATAAGTTTATCATATAGATCTTAGTTGCATATTGCATATAGATCATTTTTATCCATTATCACTCATTCTTGGAGTTGTCATTCCAAATGTCAGTTTCTTAATGATCTGAGAGCAACCATTGACTTGACGAATCTTATGAGATAGAAAAATGAGAATCTTTTGAAGGATTAGTTTGTTTAACTAGTTTACTAAGTCTTTATATCTAACGTTTCATTGGTATGTTAGTTTATCATCTTTCTGATTAATCAAATGACACCACTATTATGACATACATTTTTGGCGCTCACTGTGGGGCCCGCCCTCAAATTTATAATCGTTTTGTACGCAGGTTAAAGACAAATTATCTAAAGAATCCCATAATAGCACATCTGCAAGTCATTTTAGCGCATATAACTCATTTTCCAGTACATCTTTCCTATACTCTAGAGCACATCTAACAAATACACCAATGTGTAAGAATCCTATTCCAACGCATAATGATTCGATCTATCTTTTAGCGCATTGTACCATCAATATAGCACGTATGAGTTCCAGAGTAGCACATTTTCTCTGAATATTAGCGCATATATTCTATACTATAGCACATACACTCTGACTTTTAGCGCATAGGTGACAGATAGAGAAGCGTTTGTAAGACAAAAAAAAAATGATGAAAATTTTAGGCTTGTCAGCTCACAATCGTAATTAAATTTTTCAATAGGTTTTTGCAGAAAACTAATGTTGGTTGCAGGTCCAAGGGAGATAGATTAAGTTATCTTGGGATATGGAAAATTAATGAGTAGTTGTGGATTTACATGGAATATATGACTCTTCAATATGCAGTTGTCCTATGGTGTTGATTTCTATGTATTAGAGATATTACTATATTACGTTGACTTGTAAATGTGGAATATGATTATGTACATATGTAACTTGTACTATTAAGCATTAGGATGGAATGTAGAAAAAGAGAGTATGTGCTTGTTCCATGTTCTCTTATGTATTTAGACTTGATGATGTAGAACTGTTCTCTTGAAATAAGATGATGTCTTATTATATGGTTCGTGTTGTAGAAATGCTCATTGTGTTGGGAATGCGATCCTATGTTTAATTAAGGAATCAAAATGTTAGAATGTGTCTATTCTTGTAGCATCGTATGACCCTTGAATTTGTTTAGTAGCTTGGAATCCTATTTGGAAGTAGATAAGTTCTTGCTTTTATAATCTTGCATATGAATATGGATAGTATTTTTGATGAGTTGTTTAATGATTGTGCTTAAGGAAATAATCTAGTTCCATATGTAGGAGAAGGTTAAATGCATTTATATTTATGAAGTGTTAAATGATTGATGAATAAAGAAGGGTATTAGGAACATTTGGTTGGTATTCTAAAATGAACCTAAAGAGTAAGAAATGTGGTAGAGTTATACATATATGTTAATTATTTGTCATATATGTATGGGAGGTAAATGATCAGTAGAATGATAGTGTAAGATGTTCTAGATGGATATGTGATGCGTTAGGTTTATGTCAAGTAGTGACGTTGAGATACCCTAGGAAATGGATATAATGTATGAGTTTGTATAGAGATATGTTAATGGTTAAATGATAACTTCGCTTGCATAATATGTTCTATGGTTATGTTCTTGTTGATTCATATTTATTCTTGTAATTGTTAAAAGATGAATTGATGCATATTGGTTGTAATGTTGCAATAATAAATGCAAGAGATAGTGTAGCAGTGATGGTTGACTGAAAATAATTTGTTTTTTTTAATCTCCTTTCGTTAGTAGATTATGGTTTATTTCTCTAAGTATTTTGGCAGGCATTACAAAGAGAAATTACATTGTTTAGAAGATAAAATTCATAACCCATAAGAAACCAATGAATAATCATCCAATTATTTAATGTAACAATGGGTTGACCATGAACCAGATATAAGAACTACGTATTGCAGTCCAAATAGTAAGTGTTTTCACATGTGACTAGGGAGCTAACAATGCACACCCAACATGCACACCCTTTTACTATAAATGACTACAAGAAAAAGGAACATAACTGCCATGTACGAGGAGAGTTGCATATATCCAAACTAGATGTTCATTTCACCACTATGCAAGAATCAAACACATGAACAACTCTAAGAGGAACATGTTGGCATTTGACTTAACCGGTAAAGATTGTTGGTGATATGCAACCAGTAAATGATTGGTTGGTGAATGTGATGAAGAGATTGGGATTCATGTTTCATGAGTAAGTCTTGTGTTGTCATTGATGGCAACAATGTTTTTGTAGTCATCTAAGTCTTGGAAGCTGCCAACCACTACAAAAGACAGCTTAATAGAGAATGGGTAATTAGGACTCCTACAGGTAAATAGGAGCAGAGTTGCATTCGTGCATCTGGTACAGGTGAATGATGAAGAGTTGGATGAAGCAGTTTTAAAGTAATGATGGAGACAGGTATTTGGAGCTATGTTCATGACCGCATTGGCATATTCAACCAGACAAGCGAGATTTGATGTATCGAGTAGGAATTCTGATGAACACTCAACCGGTAGTGATAAAGTCACTTAAATTGGTAAACCGACACAAATTTTGTTATATTTTTAGTTTGTTATGTCAGTGGCTGACATAAGTTCGGCGTGCAATATTACTTTGTCTAGATTCATTGAACCTACGAAATTGTTCCAAGGTTGTAACTGACTAAGTTGATGTCTATAAAAATGTGATGAGTTATGAGATAGACATGTGTATGTTGATGAGATCAAAGGTGAATAAGGCGAAGTTGACTATGTGGTGATTAGTGAAGCTATGTATTGATGTATTGTTGAAGTTTTGAGGATTTGAAGTGGATCTTATCAGACACAAAGGTGTTACATGAAGATCATTTGATTGTTGTTATCCTAACAATTACATTAGCAAAATCCCTTAACCGGGTAGGTCCTAACAGGTCTTAATTTGTAAATCCCCTAACAGGGTAGCTCTATATAAAAGTCTTAAATCCTCTTGCAAGGTTGATCCTAACAGATCAAAGCTCCTAACATGGCTCATCATTTAAATCCGTTAACCGAGTGACTCCTAACCGGGTCTTCTCCTAACATGGCATATTTGTAAGACCTTAACCGGTCAAGATTTCTATTCTGCAGATAGTGAATCTTGTGGGTATCAACTCCCACCGTGGTTTTTCCCTTTTGGGTTTCTACGTATAAATCTCTTGTATTATGTGGAATTTGTTTTATTGCGCATTAGCTTATGTGGTGATATTCCTCTTATGCTTGTTAAGTTTTAAGTTGTTTAAGTCAAGGTGATTAGATTCATATTATTTTTGCTTGCACTGATTCACCCCTCCCTCTTAGTGCCTTATAGATTTCTTTGACAAATTCCATTTGAAAGTTAGATTTTGTGGCTTCCATTCATATAGATTTTGTGGCTTTCATTCATATAGTATTTGTTGATACAAAGAAAATTGGAAATACATCCACCAAATCTATTTGTTGATACTATGGTGATGGTTGTGGCATATCTGGAGAGAGTCAAGTAAAGAAATCAAGCTCATATAAAAGGAACCAAAAAGAATTGCTTAAAATGCACGAGCTTAAATCTTATTGTTCGAAACGATGAACTTTCTCTCAACTACTTTAAAGACAAGTTTTATAGAGCATTCTTTACTGTCTCATGGAATGAAATGATTTCAGGATCCACACAAAATTGCTACATTGAAAAGGTTTAGAATTTTTTAAGCGAATGCAATTACCAGTAGTAAGACCAGTCTCCCCAACCTTTTCTAGTATCTTTCCACCCTATGCAAAAAATGGGTACTTTAGAACTAGGTATGGATATCATATAACAATAATCCAATGTGGACTTTTGTTAGAATTCTTCATCACAAATGTCCTAACAGATATTGAAGTTAATGATAAACAACTTGAAAAACAAGTGCTACTATGCAGAAGCCAATGAATCATGCTCACAACCAACATATGGACACAAGCAAGTCTTGTAAATGAAACCAAGATGACCCAAAATGTATACCAATAATACCTGTATTGTTAAATTACTGTCGGCCACCATGGACCCAAAATGACCCAAGATGTATACCAATAATCCCTATATATCGCTAGGTAATCAAAGACAAATACCACTCACAACAACAAAGAATCCATCTCAATGATCAACAACAAATACATTCAATGCAATCAATTTCTTAAGTTAATTGATTTTTTATCCTACAATATATTATTTAGAGCATAATTTACTATTGGCCTAACTATAGCACCTCTTTTTAGTGCATAAATAAAAGATAAAGATTTAACACTACAAGCCTCCTTCGTGGACACACTAAACTCTACACAAAATGACATGCATAGAGTTTACAAAAATTATAAAATACAACAGATTTTCAGAAATTAAATTTTCATGTTTGCATTTCCATTATTGTTAAATCACAAAAAGATGTTTTATTTTTACAAATCTAATTTTTTTTATTTGAAGTACCAGTTTATGCAGAGATTAGCCTGTGCCATTCTCCATCGCTGTGGAAACGCGCATGCCATGAGGTCCCTCTACCGTCAGAATTAACTATGTTGTCCTCTAACTTCATTGTACAACTTGATTATCTCTCAAATTGAATATAAATCCGTATCCAAACCCTGCTTCAAAAATAAATGCAATATTAGGTAGGTAAACCTACCGACCAAAACAAATCCAGACAGACAATGAGGCTGCCTCCATGGAGGACACTAGAGAGTACTTCGGAATCCAATTTAGATTTTGGAAAAAGATTTTAGCGTATCCAATTTAATGCCCATTAATTGAGATATTTACAATGAACTGGATGATTATGTAGACGGGCATTGGAATTTAAAACAGTTAATGATGGATCTATCATTAAATGGCCTTTTTCCTAACTTGATCTTAATTAAGTATGCATCGCTGGCAAAAGGCCGGCTGCATCTTTACTTCACCTTAGGTAAATATTACTTAAGTACTTAAATGGTTAATTACTTAAATAAATGTGGAATACACATACATACATACACCTTAGGACACTTGAACACATATTAGAACAATTGAAGACTCTATTAAACATTGAATGATCCTTAAATACATCTTAAAACATATTTTGACCCAATTTAGCCTCCTCACATGTATAACATATAAGACCCTATATGACACAATAAGACCCCTTAAGATCTATTCTGACTATAAGGACCTCTTATGATTGTAATGAAGCATAATAATACCTTAATAGATAATACCTTATGACTCATAATGACCCCTTTAGACCCAATTTGACCTCATAGAACCCAATAGTGTCCTAAGGGGTCATGTGTGGTCATAAGGTGTCATGCATGTGTTCTAACACATGTGTGAGACCTTAGGAGCACATATCACCCCTTGTAACATTGTAGTTTATAAAACATACCTCGTATGACCCAATGGAATGCACAACGTACACGCTAGGATGCTATAAGGGTTCATGTGTGGTGCTAAGGGGTCATGCAACACATTGGTGACCCCTTAGCACCACACATGACCCCTTATAGCATCCTAGTATGTATAATGTACCCCTTAGCACCACATATGAACCCTTATAGCATCCTAGTATGTATAATGTACCCCTTGGGATTGTGTTGCGTGACCCCTTAGCACCACACATGACCCCTTATAGCATCCTAGTATGTACCTCTTAGCACCACATATGAACCCTTATAGCATCCTAGTATGTATAATGTACCCCTTGGGACCCCTTTTCATCCCATAGGATCCAATAGTGTCCTAAGGGGTCATATGTGGTCCTCAGGGGTCACGCATGTGTTCTAACACATGTGTGACCCTTTAGGAGCACATATGACCTGTTGTAGCATCCTAGTTTATATATAACATACCCCTTATGACCCAATAGCATGGACAACATACACACTAGGATGCAATAAGGGACATGTGTGACCCTTTAGGAGCACATATGAACCGTTGTAGCATCTTAGTTTATATAACATACCCCTTATGACCCAATAGCATGGACAACATACACACTAGGATGCTATAAGGGGTCATATGTGGTCCTAAGGAATCACGCATGTGTTAGGACCACATATGACCCCTTATAGCATCCTAATGTTTAGGGTCCTAAGGGGTCACACGTGTGAAGAACACGTGTGACCCCTTAGGACCATGTATGATCCCTTGTAACATCCTACTTTATATAACTGTTGTCACGAAGGATGCACCCTCTTCTGCAAAACAAATAAGTACTAGTGCTTATACAATCATGTGTAATATAGAAATGAAACTCGAGTTGTGGGTAAACTTAGAAAGAGAAATGAATTGTCAGGTTATGGGCCGATTCCCTTTGAATTACCTCCTAAAACTAACGATGGGTATAGAAAAGAGTAAAAAGAGATTGGATTGGCTTAAAATTAAAACTATTCGAGGAGGTGATGCAATAAAACCGTGATGATAAAACTGTCATGATTCACAAAAATCTATCAGAAATTCTCCTTACACAAAATAATTAACTTCCTTCTCACATGAGCATTTTTCAGAAAGGTTAAGTAATTAATAAACTTGTAAGGAAAGTTAATTTCTCAACACATTTACCAAAAATTGTAAAACAAACTAAGACGTGATTGTGAAAGAAGTAATCATGCATTCACAGTAAGGAAACACAAGAATCAAGGTTTCAAATGAAACACAAAAATACTTCTATCAACTTTGTCATGAACAGACACAATTATCAAGACAAACTTATGAAATTTTGCAAATAAAAGAAATCTTATTAAAAACATATCTTTGAAAAAACAAATTGCTGCAAATCTCTATATATCAATGTCTGAGCTACAAATCTCTGAAATTCTCTTAAGGCAAGAAAAAAGCAAAGTCAAGAACCGAGGAAAAAAGATATAATTCTTGAATATATTATTCTTCATTTGATTTCTTAAACTAAGAAATTCATTGTCTCTATATCAAGTCTAATTTAAGTTCTTGTCTTGATCTTCAATCATGACTAGAGGAGCCATTTGAAATCTAAGTGATTTGTTGGACTTAATAAACAAGATATACATTTGAAAGCTATCTCTTTCTACTATTTTTTTTTTACTTCCAAACTGAATCATCTATATCTCAAAAAACCAATTCAATAAATCTAACTGAAACTAGAAATTGAAGAGCCCCTCTCAAGAAATTACTGAATAAGAGGCATCAAGGGCCTCAAAATTGAGTAAGGAGTTATAATAAACACATAGGCCTTGCATGAGCAACTTTTCCATATTGGTAAGATATTCAAAGAGCAAAAAAGAATTCTAGTGCATATGGATGTATACATATATTGTAAAAGAGCATTGGAATTCATTTATGAGAAATTAAATATTCAAGAGCAGCTAGGCTTAAGCAAAATTGTAAAAGCACCACATTAAAGAATTTTCATTCTCATCTTTTAATATTTAATATATAATAATTGAGATCAATATTCAATGACTTGTGCTCAACCATAGAATGAGCTCTGCGTGAGTTGCATGAGCACACCCAAGGAAAGTAGAGGTGAGATTGACCAATGAAAGATTGAATTTATTGAGGCCACCATAAAATAGTGGTTTTTCATTTTGGTGATTTTCCAGAATCCTCTACATACGCTATCTCAAGAATAGAGGTAATCCTCAAAGTCCTAATGGTGTGCATGGGCTTTGTAGAAGAGAATGCTAACTACTTAGGATTTTGACTTAAGAGGCAATTTGGTAAGGGAGCTATGTAGCCAAAATTAGAAACCCAATGAATTAGAGATGAAAATTTTATATTTGTTAATTGAAGGAGACATAGTAGTCATTTGTTCACAGGCAATAATGAAGTAGTGAAATTTGGTATCATGTATTCATTTAATGTCTATTAAAAATATAAATAATATTTAGATTAATAATATTAAAATATAATATAAAATCATTTATTTAAAATTATAATATCATAATGTTATTATATTTGATAACACAAACATAAGTATTTATGGTTAAATATTTGTTTTAATTCAATTATATGATTAAGCTTAAAATCTTCAATCATGACTAGAGGAGCCTTGATCTTCAATTATGACTAGAGGAGCCTTTATTTGTTGGAATTAATAAACAAGATATATATTTGAAAGCTATTTCTTTATAATAAAATTTTCTTCCAAACTAAATCACCTACATCTTAAAAAACCAATTCAATAAAAAGAGTATTGGAAATGTATGCATCAAACCAAGATTCATGTGAATGTAAATTGAGTGCCAAGCTAACTAAAACTAGGAATCAAAGAGCTCCTCCCAATAAATTACTAAAGAAGAGGCATCAATTTACAATAAACACATAGGCCTTGCATGAGCAACTTTTACATATTGGGAAGGAATTTAAAGAGCCAAGAAGAATTTCTAGTGCATACACATGTATAAATATATTGTAAAAGAGCATTGGATTTCATTTTTGAGAAATTCAATACACAAGAGCAGCTACGCTTAAGCAAAATTGTAAAAGCACCATGTTAAAGAATTTTCATTCTCATTTTTTAATATTTAATATATGATAATTGAAATCAATATTCAATGACTCGTGCTCAAGTATAAATATATTGTAAAAGAGCATTGCACTTCATTTTTGAGAAATTCAATATGCAAGAGCAGCTACGCTTAAGCAGAATTGTAAAAGCACCATATTAAAGAATTTTCATTCTCATCTTTTAAAATTTAATATATAATAATTGAAATCAATATTCAATGACTCGTGCTCAATCATAAGATGAGCATTGCATGAGCACTCAAGGAAAGTAGAGGCAAGATTGACCAATGAAAGATTGAATTGTTTGAGGCCACCATAAAATAGTGGTTTTTCATTTTGGTGATTTTCCACAATCCTCTCCAAATGCTATCTCAAGAATAGAGGTAATCTTCAAAGTCCGTAGTTGAGCAAGTTCCATTTCTTGTGATAGAAGTTGTTGATTTAATACCCTCATACTTGCTGATTGAATATCCAACTTTTGTACAACATTGCAGGGTGAATTCACAAAGCTGGTTCCCACTTTTGCCAACGAAGGAATTTGGCGAAAGTGGGAACTTCGATTTTCTAGGTGTTCGAGCGAAATAGTGGTATTCGCTCCAACTACCCTTGGGAGTTCGAGCGAATACCACGTTGCGGACCTAGGTTCGCTCAAACCGCGGGTGACTTTGTACGAGCCGAAATCAAGCCTATTGGTTCGAGTGAATGGGGGTTCGCTCGAACCATAATGGATTCGAGCGAACCCAATTCGCTCGAAGTACTATTCATTCGAACCCTCTAATTTGAGGTTTCTCCCAAAAATTTTCAGAATTCTGAAGAATTAATGACTTCGGAGCTTTGGTTCAAAGCACGAATGAAATAATCTTGATAACCCAAAAATATTAGATTGTAGTACTCGGAGCAAGCTTTCCAACGAGTATAATTTTGTTATATTTTGAATTTATTATGTCCTTGTTTTTTTAATTTTATGGAAAATTGATTTTTCATCGAACATGAACTTCTCTGTTCAACGCATTGGGAAAAATAAGAAACTAATTCAAAAAAATTCTGAAAAATATCTATGCCCCTGGTATTGATGTCTTCTTTCTTACAAAAAAATAATAATTGAATTTCGATTTATATAGAACAAGTTATGTGTTCAAACGTAAACCTATGTCTAAATTATGACTAGTCGGACTTCAAAACTTTATAAAATGACAAATATTGAACATATCACTATAAAACCAAATGCAAGCCCTGGATATTGATGTTACAAACCAAAATTTGAAAGAATTGAGTTTTAATCATTTATAGAAAAAAAGTTATACGTTTCGGGAGGGACCTCACTCTTAAAAAATGTAGTTTGTTGTAAAAAACTACTTTTCGAGGGAGATGGAAATTTTTTTTTAAAATCCATCAAAAAAAATTGAAAAAAATGTATATAGAATCTACAAACAAAATGCTAGAAATCACTAATTTACATCATCTTCAAATTTTTAATAGTTTAAAAGTTATAGTTCTCGGAAGTTGAAGATTATTTTAAAAATGTACATCTCAGTGTCAAAAGTGGCAAAAAAGTGGGAACCATTATTGTGAGTTCACCCTGCACCAATAGTTGATGACAATTACCAATAATTGAACAAAATATACCATTTGTTGTGAAAAGTAACCAATCATGCGATGCCACATCAGCTGCACAAGTATTGGGGGTTTTTTGTTCATCTATTGGTCTCATTTTTTTTTTGGGCTTTTTGGACATTTGATGTGGCATCATATTTGATGATGTGGCTTTGAAACCTTAGTTATAAGTAGGGTACTTGCCAAGTAAGCTGCTGTAAAAAAATTGGAGTGATTTGAAATTTCCACGTAGAATTTTGAGAAGCGTGAAGTTAGGGTGCACAATTACTGGGTCCTCTCCTATACAGACAAAAATGAAGTAGTGAAAGTTGGTATCATATATTCATTTAATGTCTATAATAAATACAAATAATATTTAGATTGATAATCATGCATACAATCTTGTAAAAATAATAAAAGATTTAGTTAAATTTTGTTCAAATAGTGGTTATTAAATCAAAATCTATATTTCATAAATGCTTAAAATCATAGAAAATCAATCTAACATATAGTCGTACGAATGAATTTTACAACTTGAATTCAATGGGTTTCCTAAATAACAATACAAGTTTCATAGATGTTTAAAATCATAGCCAAGCAATCTTAACATATCTTCACAAATATATTTTACAAATTAAGTTCAATGGGTTGAGATGATCTAACATTGATCTAACCGTATAGATAATAGGTTATTTAAACTATTTTTATATATCTAGTAATTATTGATAGTATAAACATGACAGGCATTACATCTTCCCCCTAAACAAGTGCCCCATCTTAGCACATATACCAACATGACTGCGAAAAAGGGACATGCATCTCAACTAATTTTCTAAGTAGCAATCTCTTCGATCTACTCAATTACTTTGTTATTCATTTGAAAATGGCAAAAATATAATAAATTCTAAGATCACCACTATAGACACCCAAATCTGTCCACTTAATCAAATCAATACTTAGTTTTTATTTGATTATTTAATCATAGATCAACAATTAAGTAAATTAATTCATCTTAACCCTCTTCTCCTATTAATTAAATAAATAATTCAATTTATTTGATTTAATTCACTTAAACCATATTCTCACTTTTAATTAAATAAACAAATTGTATTTGTTTAATTAAATACCCTCTCACACATTTAAATTCCTAAAAACCTCACCACTTGCACTTTTTAGAAAATGCAAGTTGCACTACTTTTTAAAAAAATAAATTATTTATTTAAAATCATATTTATCCTCACCCACTTGAAACTTTTAATGACTTCCCTTAAAGCCTTCAAACCTTTAATGTCCTTCTAAGAGTCTTCTCAAGCTTTTAATGGTTTCCTTTAAAATCTTCAAACAAACTTAATGGCTTCCCTTAAAGACTTCAAACCTTTAGTAGCTTCCTTCTAGAGTTTTCTTAAGCCTTTAATGGTTTCCCTCAAAGTCTTCAAACATTTAATACTTTATCCCCCTTTTTCTCATTTAAATAAACCAGCAATTTTACCTTGGGGTGCAATAGGTACGCCGAAGAGGTTTGGAAGATTAGTTAGGAAAAAAATGTCTATTTCTTTGTATACAATTATGCATTTAATGAGATCGACTATTATGTCATTTAACAAATCATTTTGTTTGTGTAATTAATGTCTAAATGGAGAAGTGATATTTTCAAACCAATATGTATCCACTTAATAGGGATCTAAACATGAACAAAACAAAAACTAATAGTTTTCCTTCGAAAAACATGTTAAAACCATGGCTTGCATATAATCATTCCATAGACCTAAGCATAATTTTGTTGTTTCAAAGATGTTTTTTGAGCTTAACCTTATTATTTTAGAGTTTGGGTTATGCTTATAATATATTAGGTTATAAAGGAGAACATATTATGTTTAATACGTGATTGTAGATATAATATATGGTTGAAGATTGATTACAAGAATATTATCCTAAATTGGCATCCTCATGATACACTTGAATATTGTCAGTTTATATAATTCTTAGGGATATTGTAATGCCCCGCCAGGAAACCCCGAAGGGATAAGCCACAATTACGAGAATAGAGTGCAACAATTTTTTTTTTAAAAGTTACAACACATAAGATGCAACAAGACATCAAAGATTCAGATTACATAGCGGAAGACATCAACAACAATCTCCTAAAGAGTTTCCCAACGAGATTACTTAAATTTTCACAATTCACTTAACTCACACAATTAGTCCAAAAGCTGAAAATCTTAATAATGAGATAATTCATAATCAGGATAATTTGTTTCAAAGATGGAAATATAAATCACAAGCAAGGATTCATCATTAAGATCCATTCATGATTCTCATTCAATCTTTTCATTTAAAATTACAAACCATACATATAACATTCTAACACACTAGGATTTTCATCGAAAACATAAGAGATCTTTCCAAGCATATTAAATTTCCTTAACATCAACTGAGTAAGATTCATTACTCTAAGTTACATTGTTCCATATTCTAACTTATTGCATTAAAAGGACGATTTCACACATGCATTATGATAAATCGCATCTCAACCAATTATGCATTCGATCCACATGGCATTCAAGTTAGAATTGAATATAAGCATTTCAAAGTTAATTCCAATTATCCACTTAACCATTCAACATAAATTAAACATACATGATAAAGCTGAATAAAGAGACCGAAGAGAATGCATCACATAACACCATAATGATCTCGGAGTTCACCCCTAAAGGGCTACATCTCCGGGTCTGCTCAACTGCAAGACCCCCTCGAATAAATAATAAGGTTAAGAGTACAAGAGGTTACACTATACAATCCAGCCATCAAGGCGATACATAAACATTATACAAGCGACCACATCGGTCAATAAAACATAAACGATCCTTACAAAGAACAGGATCCAGCTGAACATAATCAAAGCCAATAACATAAGAGTTCATGAGGGCATCCATAAAACTGAACCATCACCACCCAAGGGTCTAACATGGAACCGATACTCACAAGGGCAGCGACAAAGGACGACTCACAAAGGTACTCAAAACAGGACAAACAACAACACACTAGCGAACGTAGGGACAAGTGTCATCACACAACCTGGTATGGATACCATGGCAAGTCTTCATAGGTCCCGGCCCATACACTGGTAACCCTGGCAACCTAATCCGAACTTCCGGCCCATCCAAGCCTCATGTGGACCCACACATCCTCTCGTGATGACAAGGAAGGTAGTTTGCCATTTCAGGCCTTCTCACAGCATGTCGAATCTATGATAGCACTCGTCTCATGTGTGAGGCACAATTATCTTAATTAAAGATTTTATTCTAATCTACTTAGGTTATCACTTATTAGACTCACTTCCGACGGGTTATCCAGCAGCCACTTTGGGCGCGGCCCCCAATCGAAAGCCACTTTCCCATACGACACTAGACTGACTCAAACGAACTCAAACCACAGAATACACATGGTAAGATGAACGGAGTTCAAGAAGATACAATCGTCAGGTCAAACACGACTCAAGGGTAATCACTTACTGACGGTGCTCTAACTAGAGACCTGACAACTAAGGTTAACCACGGATCATTATTCGACTCACTCAAAGAGGATATAACCAACTAAGACAACATCCCAATACCATAGTCAACTCAAAATTCGAGGACTGAAACAGGAACACCAAATCATCCATACGACAGGGTCTTTTTACACCAAGCAAAACATGCCATTTCATAATTAAAGCGAATACAGTAATTAAACTCGCAAGACAATAATCAGAAAAGACAATGTTCCTCAAATTGATTTAATCGTTACAGACGATCAAGTTTTCTACAAGATCTAAATCCGATTACAGTTATCTATCTCAACTGGGGATAAGATGTTCTTGGTTTTCTAACTCCTACGGTTCAAAACATCGAACAGGAAAATTAAGCCATAAAGAGTCTTAACCAATTCATATTAATAAATCTCAGACAACCATTAATCACTAAAATAAGATATTTAATTTCCAACAAACATCATCAAGTAGAATTTACATCGTATTCCAACGATTTCCAATAAAATATTATTCTCTATTATTTTTAAACATTACTACATCAAACGGCCACATGCTCTAATTAGCGAGAAGGTAAGATCTAGACTTATTACTCCAAGATCAATCAGAATATAAACAGCAAAATTCAATTGCAAAATAACAGTTGTAAACTTAGTTAGGAAGAGGGCATACGTCACAACATGACGTTAAATGCAATTAGCCTAAAACTCCCTTATAAGGTTAATCAATATCCAATCCACTCTTATCAGGTTAATGCTACCTCATTCATAATTAAAAATTTAAATAACGCTAATCATTAAATAACTTTCACTAAAATGATATAACGTATCATATGCCCCCTTTTTTTTTTTTAATACTAAAAAGAAATACATTAAAAAATGATTTTTAATAAACTACGATTAAACACCACAAATCAAAATGCATTTTAAAAAAAAAGAGGATGGAGGCGAGGGCGGGCCGTGCCCTAACCCTAACGCCATCCAACACCACACAGCAAGGGAGCCCATGCGGGCGGCGCCACTGCGGTGCCCGCAGGCTCCGCAGCGCCCTGCGGCCACCGCAGTGAGCCGCGGCCGGGGCTTTCAACGCCTGCAGGTAAGGGGAGAGCCGAGGGAACGAGTGGGGAGAAGGGGGTGCGAGCGGGGGAGAGGGGAGGCGGAGCGGGTGGAGCTCCGCTCCCCGCCTCCAATCCCCAAAATGCAGCTCGTCTTTAATATAAGAAAAAAATTCGCCCAGTCCAGCAAAACAAAGAAAATTATGTTTTAAATTTTAATTCGGACACACAGTCCGTTTAAAGAGATAAAAACGCACAGTTGTAAAACACGAAATACGTTTAACATTTCGTCGAACACACAGTAGATGATACGATTAAATGCTCTCATTTTCCATAAAAAACACAGTTCGAACAATTATAAAAAAACAAAACACCCAAAACAGAGCTTGGTCATGGGTTTCAATTTAATATAATTTCGGTTTTAAACAAACTGGGATCGAGATCACATTTTTGAATGGGGGTTTTTTTTTTTTCATTCTTTCCAATAACAAGGGGTTTCAATCTCCCAACAGCAATGATGAAAACACATCTCAATTAAAATCTCCAGCCAAATTCAAATGGACATAAAAATTGGTTTTGAATAACCAGTTTAGAACCCTACCTCAATTCGCAATCCCGGTATGGCTGAGGGAGAGCCCAATCCTGTCAGATCAAAACCAACAATCTTCCTCTCCAAAACCTCCAATTTTTTTTATTTTTTTTCCAAAATTATTTCCCCCAACCAAAATTTCTCCCAAAATGTCCCTCCTTCCAATTTTCCCAAATTTGGGTAATATGGAAGAGTTGACCCAAAAATTCCATTTTTGGAATAAAAAACTTTTATTTACCAATAATACTCAAAATTTAATCCTTTTCAACAATATCAACAGTTCAACTTGTTTTCAAATCAAAAATTCGATTCCTCAATAATCAAATTTAACCTTTCTAATTTAATAATCCAACAGAATGCAATTAATCTATTGCGATAAAATATCAGACTTTTCTTTTCAACAGCATAAATAAAATGCATTTAATCTTCCAAATCAATCATTACATCGAATCTACTCCAAATTAAAAACGAGCAAATCAATATCAATGAAAATCGCCTAACGGAAACCAGATTAATTAATCCATTAATCATCAATGCACTAACGCATATTTAATCACGATAATTACTCAGGACTAATTAATCAATTTAACCAGGCACACCAAGCACGCAAACTGAGGAGGTCAACCAAACAGACGACTCGCAAACCCAAGCAAGAAGGGATTGCCGACGACGACTGGCGATGCTCACTAGAGCACGACTAAGGTCGACTAAGGTCTTACGACCACCTAATCTGACTCTAGGGATTAAAAGGGTATGCTCAAGCCTGCAAAACCAGGTGACGACGAACCTCGCACTCATGCGACTTCGTACCTGAAATCTCCTGCAACCAACGATCATACATGCATACATATATAATAACTTAATGAATGCGTTAGCTCGATGAATACCATGAAATAAAAACACTAAACAACTAGCATAAAACTAGTGAGAAAACCACATCAATAGCTATGCGTAAAATCAACATCTGATTATAATCATAATATCACGATAAACTAATCAAGATTAAACCAAGGTTAGAGATCGATTACGGTAGGGGTACTACATTCTCCCCCCCTAGGTTCCGACTTACTCCTGGAAGTCGTAAGGCTAGATGGAGAACATGTCGTACGCATCAGCCCTGAAACTCATTCAACAAAGATCAAATTGCACATAGAAAACTTTCCATAAATAAATGAAATATAATTGCAAAATCCTTTGCAAACGCCATTATCCATTGGCAAGATACATCTAAACCATACGTTCCTTAAAGATATTCTAGGAATCATCCACAATCATAGCAGAGAAACAGGAAATTCCTTCCTTTCATTACACCAAATTAAAGCATTACAAAGAGGTAAACAACAATTACCATAATCATCGATCAAAAATGACAGAAAAACATGCCATAAGATCAATTTCCTTTACCAATCCATCTTTATCATAAAATTTTATTGAATAGAACTAGCTCAAATTATCAATTTCTACAACCAAATTAGCTTTCATGAAATAAGAGCAACGTAAATAACTCAATTGATTACACTTGCCAGGCATAAGAAAACCTTTCCAAAGACTATGTCCCATAACATAGTGACAAGTTAACACAATTTACTCCATGATACAAGCAATAACCATCCACATAACTGAAATGCATAATATAAAAGGCCACATGTGAGCATGTCTAATGCTCGGTCAAATGTAACATGCACGATCAGCATCTCTATGCCTGATCTCAGAACCACAATATGATCATAAATATCCAATATCTCACTCGAAGGCTCGATGGTGCTAGGCACACCATAGCGGTGCTACCTTCCATACAAGACCTTTGTGAATATCCCTTGTTGTACAAGGTGGTTAGCCTCCAAGAGATAGTCACCACACATAGGTAGGTAGTGGATACTAGCTGCATCACAGCCTCACATACGCCCATCCTCACGGTTCCCTACAACAACTTCCTCGCACACACTCTACCAATTCCGTATCATACGTCCTTGGAGAGGAATTTCACATCTCGACACAAGACCAGCATCCAAAAACAATAACAATAAACCAGTTTAGCCACCAAAGTATAGATGAATAAAGATAATAAATCATCAATTCCAACAATAAGGTAAGAAAATAATCCGGAATTTCAACACCAAATCAAAAGTGCAAAAGATCACAAGATCGTGGCCAAACCTTCAAAGTCAAGGTAAAATAAATTGCTGATCCCCAAAGAAATATAAAGAATATCACAACTGCACGTAACATCACTGTGTGACTAGCATCTAGCCACCAACGAGGAAGGAAGGAACAACTGACTAGCTATTGCAGTAGCTCATCATGTGGTGCGACATAGTCACACTATCCACATGGCATAGCGGTGTGCACCTCGACATCACCCCGCATCACGTCGTCACGTGGCATGGCAATACCCCAAGTGGAGAAAACACACAATGGACGTATCTCGCATGGTAGTGCACCTCGTGGAAAAAGCACGCGCAAGCCACATCCCGCATAGCGATGTATCTAGAAGGATACTCGCCGTAAGTCAGAGGTATACATGACTCTGGTCCACCCACATGCCCCCACCAACACAAACTAACTGGCAGCACATGCGAATAAACCTACCTTTCATGAAGACAAGGCAAAGGATCCTACAAATAATACCATCATGATATACAAGAATCACCATTACAAAATGCTCAGATAAGGAAGAGAATAGGCTAACACACATAAACCTATAAATAGGTTCATCAAAGGGAAAGTATTGAGTACACCTTGATACAGTTTAGTAGTACAACTATATCATTCCTCGAAGTAGAGAAGCTAAAGTCGCTTCGCGTCGACATTACTCGCACGCCAATCCATACTATTCAAGGAACGGTCGCTTCGAATACTACCCCTTAACATACCGAGTTACCCGCAACCCGAGGTTTGGTACTCAGTAGGGAAACAAATAAGCAACATCACGTAAACAGTATGGTCTCCCATACTCATAAGCAACATATCCTCCATGGTTGATTACTTCACCAATCCATGGGCACATAAAATAAGCACTGGTTTCTTACAATACACACAATTACACCAGTACTGGTTTAATCACATTTACGGGGAGTACTTTTCAGTACGCTAACATCTATACAAGGAAGATTTCAATTACGCTTTCTATATAAATAACTGAATCACGTTTACTCTAGATTCAAGTACTGAAATTATTAACAATTCACAATTACATAAGGAAATGACATTATTCCTACATCTTTCTCGAATCTTACTAAGCATTCATAACTAAATTACTAGCTAAGCAAATTCACTTCTAAAATTCTTACGATTAGGCAAAGAGAAGGGAAAAGGAGTTTGATAACCAAACCATTTCCTACAAAAACGCAAGATCAACAGATCACGCTACATTATAAAATTTCCCACTAAGCCTATCATTTCAATTACACGGTTTTCATTTCGTTGCCGATTTAGAAGGATGACAATCAGCCGAACAAAAACATTTCCAATATTTATGGTTGCAACAGGAGGTTCTAGTTTATAACCAAAACGGAGATCAAGAGAGGCACTCTTTTCGATAATGAAAGGCCTCATAAGAACACTCACTTAATAATAATACAATATAGACACAAGTCATAATTTGCAACCTACTAGAGAAGATCACATTACGATCAAAGATAAGCAAGAGCTATTACTCCAAATAACACATATTAATGCATGCACATCAAACAAGCCTTTCATTCGCACTTTCTAAACACATTAAGGTAATTACACACACCCAAAAGCGAGTTCAATGGAGCATTTGCTAAAATAAATCTTCAATCAAACTGGTTTAATGAAACACATAAGACAATCTTTCGGAAACACATAAAACAATCTTTCAGAGAACACATTAATACTCTCTTGGAGCTACAATAACATGCTCTTTTATAATACTTCTTCTATAACCAAGCAGTTTCACATAATTCATCTATTCGCATATTAATGCACCTTACTAAGGTAGAATTTAATCATGCTACTCCTACAACATACACATGGAGAATTCTTTAAACATACACATACAGTTTTCTCCCATCACCCAATATAAATTTTTAAACCCATAGCCCTCTTTAATGATCTAAAAGCATAGACGACATAAGGCTCACACAAGGGTACGAGAAATCACAACCTTTTCTCTTGCAAACAAGAAACTCAAATCAAAGATAATTACACATATCCTAATCATTTCAATTTCCAGAAGAGAGAGAGGAATGGTGATGATCATTTAATTTTCTACAAAACAAGCATACAATAATTGCCATACTAGTCCTTCAAGTGGACCACATAAGCTAGATCATAATCTTTTTAAACAAATGCAATTCGCACTTTCAGATTCAAGACAAGCACGGACCAATCCAACTGGGTTAGTCTAAAGAGTACGACACTCAATAGGGAAGGCACACAATGCACACATAAGCACTCAACACCAACATCAAGAAGGCGAAGACAAGGTGTGAACACACACACGTTACACACCAGCTAAGGTCTGCTCAATCACTCACATGCAAAAGGAGGACAAGCATACACATAAGGTCGATACACCTCACACAAATAGAGGGCACACGCGACACCAGAGATCCCAATGTTTGCAACACTGGCTCTGATACCAAATGTAATGCCCCGCCAGGAAACCCCGAAGGGATAAGCCACAATTACGAGAATAGAGTGCAACAATTTTTTTTTTAAAAGTTACAACACATAAGATGCAACAAGACATCAAAGATTCAGATTACATAGCGGAAGACATCAACAACAATCTCCTAAAGAGTTTCCCAACGAGATTACTTAAATTTTCACAATTCACTTAACTCACACAATTAGTCCAAAAGCTGAAAATCTTAATAATGAGATAATTCATAATCAGGATAATTTGTTTCAAAGATGGAAATATAAATCACAAGCAAGGATTCATCATTAAGATCCATTCATGATTCTCATTCAATCTTTTCATTTAAAATTACAAACCATACATATAACATTCTAACACACTAGGATTTTCATCGAAAACATAAGAGATCTTTCCAAGCATATTAAATTTCCTTAACATCAACTGAGTAAGATTCATTACTCTAAGTTACATTGTTCCATATTCTAACTTATTGCATTAAAAGGACGATTTCACACATGCATTATGATAAATCGCATCTCAACCAATTATGCATTCGATCCACATGGCATTCAAGTTAGAATTGAATATAAGCATTTCAAAGTTAATTCCAATTATCCACTTAACCATTCAACATAAATTAAACATACATGATAAAGTTGAATAAAGAGACCGAAGAGAATGCATCACATAACACCATAATGATCTCGAAGTTCACCCCTAAAGGGCTACATCTCCGGGTCTGCTCAACTGCAAGACCCCCTCGAATAAATAATAAGGTTAAGAGTACAAGAGGTTACACTATACAATCCAGCCATCAAGGCGATACATAAACATTATACAAGCGACCACATCGGTCAATAAAACATAAACGATCCTTACAAAGAACAGGATCCAGCTGAACATAATCAAAGCCAATAACATAAGAGTTCATGAGGGCATCCATAAAACTGAACCATCACCACCCAAGGGTCTAACATGGAACCGATACTCACAAGGGCAGCGACAAAGGACGACTCACAAAGGTACTCAAAACAGGACAAACAACAACACACTAGCGAACGTAGGGACAAGTGTCATCACACAACCTGGTATGGATACCATGGCAAGTCTTCATAGGTCCCGGCCCATACACTGGTAACCCTGGCAACCTAATCCGAACTTCCGGCCCATCCAAGCCTCATGTGGACCCACACATCCTCTCGTGATGACAAGGAAGGTAGTTTGCCATTTCAGGCCTTCTCACAGCATGTCGAATCTATGATAGCACTCGTCTCATGTGTGAGGCACAATTATCTTAATTAAAGATTTTATTCTAATCTACTTAGGTTATCACTTATTAGACTCACTTCCGACGGGTTATCCAGCAGCCACTTTGGGCGCGGCCCCCAATCGAAAGCCACTTTCCCATACGACACTAGACTGACTCAAACGAACTCAAACCACAGAATACACATGGTAAGACGAACGGAGTTCAAGAAGATACAATCGTCAGGTCAAACACGACTCAAGGGTAATCACTTACTGACGGTGCTCTAACTAGAGACCTGACAACTAAGGTTAACCACGGATCATTATTCGACTCACTCAAAGAGGATATAACCAACTAAGACAACATCCCAATACCATAGTCAACTCAAAATTCGAGGACTGAAACAGGAACACCAAATCATCCATACGACAGGGTCTTTTTACACCAAGCAAAACATGCCATTTCATAATTAAAGCGAATACAGTAATTAAACTCGCAAGACAATAATCAGAAAAGACAATGTTCCTCAAATTGATTTAATCGTTACAGACGATCAAGTTTTCTACAAGATCTAAATCCGATTACAGTTATCTATCTCAACTGGGGATAAGATGTTCTTGGTTTTCTAACTCCTACGGTTCAAAACATCGAACAGGAAAATTAAGCCATAAAGAGTCTTAACCAATTCATATTAATAAATCTCAGACAACCATTAATCACTAAAATAAGATATTTAATTTCCAACAAACATCATCAAGTAGAATTTACATCGTATTCCAACGATTTCCAATAAAATATTATTCTCTATTATTTTTAAACATTACTACATCAAACGGCCACATGCTCTAATTAGCGAGAAGGTAAGATCTAGACTTATTACTCCAAGATCAATCAGAATATAAACAGCAAAATTCAATTGCAAAATAACAGTTGTAAACTTAGTTAGGAAGAGGGCATACGTCACAACATGACGTTAAATGCAATTAGCCTAAAACTCCCTTATAAGGTTAATCAATATCCAATCCACTCTTATCAGGTTAATGCTACCTCATTCATAATTAAAAATTTAAATAACGCTAATCATTAAATAACTTTCACTAAAATGATATAACGTATCATATGCCCCCTTTTTTTTTTTTAATACTAAAAAGAAATACATTAAAAAATGATTTTTAATAAACTACGATTAAACACCACAAATCAAAACGCATTTTAAAAAAAAAGAGGATGGAGGCGAGGGCGGGCCGTGCCCTAACCCTAACGCCATCCAACACCACACAGCAAGGGAGCCCATGCGGGCGGCGCCACTGCGGTGCCCGCAGGCTCCGCGGCGCCCTGCGGCCACCGCGGACCTGCGGCCACCGCAGTGAGCCGCGGCTGGGGCTTTCAACGCCTGCAGGTAAGGGGAGAGCCGAGGGAACGAGTGGGGAGAAGGGGGTGCGAGCGGGGGAGAGGGGAGGCAGAGCGGGTGGAGCTCCGCTCCCCGCCTCCAATCCCCAAAACGCAGCTCGTCTTTAATATAAGAAAAAAATTCGCCCAGTCTAGCAAAACAAGGAAAATTACGTTTTAAATTTTAATTCGGACACACAGTCCGTTTAAAGAGATAAAAACGCACAGTTGTAAAACACGAAATACGTTTAACATTTCGTCGAACACACAGTAGATGATACGATTAAATGCTCTCATTTTCCATAAAAAACACAGTTCGAACAATTATAAAAAAACAAAACGCCCAAAACAGAGCTTGTTCATGGGTTTCAATTTAATATAATTTCGGTTTTAAACAAACTGGGATCGAGATCACATTTTTGAATGGGGGTTTTTTTTTTTCATTCTTTCCAATAACAAGGGGTTTCAATCTCCCAACAGCAATGATGAAAACACATCTCAATTAAAATCTCCAGCCAAATTCAAATGGACATAAAAATTGGTTTTGAATAACCAGTTTAGAACCCTACCTCAATTCGCAATCCCAGTATGGCTGAGGGAGAGCCCAATCCTGTCAGATCAAAACCAACAATCTTCCTCTCCAAAACCTCCAATTTTTTTTATTTTTTTTCCAAAATTATTTCCCCCAACCAAAATTTCTCCCAAAATGTCCCTCCTTCCAATTTTCCCAAATTTGGGTAATATGGAAGAGTTGACCCAAAAATTCCATTTTTGGAATAAAAAACTTTTATTTACCAATAATACTCAAAATTTAATCCTTTTCAACAATATCAACAGTTCAACTTGTTTTCAAATCAAAAATTCGATTCCTCAATAATCAAATTTAACCTTTCTAATTTAATAATCCAACAGAATGCAATTAATCTATTGCGATAAAATATCAGACTTTTCTTTTCAACAGCATAAATAAAATGCATTTAATCTTCCAAATCAATCATTACATCGAATCTACTCCAAATTAAAAACGAGCAAATCAATATCAATGAAAATCGCCTAACGGAAACCAGATTAATTAATCCATTAATCATCAATGCACTAACGCATATTTAATCACGATAATTACTCAGGACTAATTAATCAATTTAACCAGGCACACCAAGCACGCAAACTGAGGAGGTCAACCAAACAGACGACTCGCAAACCCAAGCAAGAAGGGATTACCGACGACGACTGGCGATGCTCACTAGAGCACGACTAAGGTCGACTAAGGTCTTACGACCACCTAATCCGACTCTAGGGATTAAAAGGGTATGCTCAAACCTGCAAAACCAGGTGACGACGAACCTCGCACTCATGCGACTTCGTACCTGAAATCTCCTGCAACCAACGATCATACATGCATACATATATAATAACTTAATGAATGCGTTAGCTCGAGGAATACCATGAAATAAAAACACTAAACAACTAGCATAAAACTAGTGAGAAAACCACATCAATAGCTATGCGTAAAATCAACATCTGATTATAATCATAATATCACGATAAACTAATCAAGATTAAACCAAGGTTAGAGATCGATTACGGTAGGGGTACTACAGATATATTCAAAATTATCCTAAATTGTCATTTATGGAGCATTTTGATGAAGATGAAGTTGAGATGCCAATAAAATTGTATCATTAGATAATAGATGAATCAACTAGAGGTATCATGTTAAGTTAGTAGATGCTTACTTTTTATAGTCATACCATTTCCAATTTACGTTGTTACAAGCTTCCTCCATAGAGAGGGTAAGAAATGAAAAAATATATTATTGTCATCTTAATTGTGATGTAAAAGATATGAAAACATAAAAATAGTTGGAGATCATTAAATATACTTCTCAATACAAAATAGTTTGATTAGTATGGATATACTTTAAAATATATTATCTAGATGTGTGTTTTGATGTGTCCAATTTTATCACAATTACATTTTTATTTTAAATTATAAATTTCTAATGATATCAATGATGCCTAATCCCCTTGGTCAATATATTAGTTTTTTCATTATTTCATAGTCATGCATGTATATCCATCCCACACATCATAATAATGTTGGTGGAAAAGAGAAATTCTAGAAAGGTGTAACACTTGAAACCTATAAACAATGGAGGTCACAAACCTTGCCAAAAGGTTTTTATAATGATTAAATCTAAAGTCCATCAACTACATGGGATTCAACAATGATATGATAGATCATTTTTTGTCTCTATCTTTGGTACTTTTTTGTTGCACACATTAGTGGTATGTCTCTCGATGATATGACCTCTAGCACTTTGGCCATTTGTGGCAATATTATCCATTGATGCTCTTTACACACCATCCCATAAATAATCAACATTATTTCATTCACCTAAATTTAATGTTAGTAGATTTCGATAAGGGAGTCCTATAGACTTTAAGATTGTTAAAGCTAAATTTTAACTTTTATATTAAAAATTATAAACGAACCCAAATTTAAAAATTAATAGTAAAATGAAATATATTTAAAAAATAAAAAGTCAATTCATAAGTTATTTATTTAATTGATTCAACTAATATGAATAATAATTACTAATATCATTATTTCAAAAATAATTATATTTATCAAAAAAATGTTTGATATTTATATAAATTGAATAATGTTATTATTAAAAAAATTATATAATATATTTAAACTAATTATTTATATGATATATTATAATATAATAATTTTTAAAATAAATTAAAATTAAATAAAAAATAAAACATATAATTTATTATTTGTATATTTCATACATTATATATTATAATAACTAAAATATCTAATAACAAAACTTCAAACTTAAAAAAATTTAAATGGGTAATATAAATGATTTAAACACTTATCCCACGTAGCACTGGAAAAAGTTTTTAAAAAATAAAAATAAAAATTGAATAATCCGAAAGTTCCTTTTCCCTAGGATCGTACACGTGAAAAGATTGTTGTCTTTTTAAAATATATTAAGCATAATAAAATCTCTGCCAACTTTGAACTGGTGCGCAGTAGCTGTTGGGACGAATCTGTTTCTTAAAATTATGATTTCTAACGTTTTTTTTAAATTTCCGTCTCTCACGCATGAGAAAAGAGAAACAGATGAAAACCAATGCAAATCATATGACGATCACTATCGGTCCAATTGTCGTGCAAGCCTCTTGAGAAACGTACATCGTCGATTTGAAATATAAGCTCATTCATTCCAAATAAAGAGACTTTGATATGATGAATAAGAAAAAGGGACGAAAACGAGGAACGATGACGATCATTCAAATCGTCTTGCAACTTCAGGGAGCATTTCTGAGCGTAATTAAGATTTATTCAAATAAAATCCAAAATTCACTTTCACATTTAAATAAATTAATATTTATTTAAATATCTATCTAAATAAAAATTGCACCATTTAATTAAAATAAATGATTTTATTTTAATTAAAAATCTCAAAATTCCTCCCACTTGCATTCTCCTACAAAATCCACTTGCATGCCTAAACCACTTCTAGATTCTTCTAATCACTTCCAATTTAGCCTAATCCTATCCTAATCATTGTCACATTCCTAAATAAAAAGAAGTCACTTTTCAAAAACCTCCAAAGTCTTTAATAACTATTAAAGGCTTTATGTCTTCAAATGGTTAACCTCTAAAGTCTTCCAAACCATTAAAGGCTCTTACAAAACCATTTATGGTTAACTCACCTTTGACCTTTGGTTAGAGACTTTCCTCCAACTTAACCATCCTTTTGACTCATGGGTCTCTTCAAAGCATTTATTTCTTTGACTAAAGTACCATTTAACCCTTGCACATTCATTTATCTCTTGGATAAAAGGAATATCCATTAATCTAACCCTGATCCAACCCCCTAGGGTAACCATCATGTCCCCTCAAGCATTTAATGCTCCTTATCTCTCCTCTCAAGCCTCCTCATGGTGACACTCGTCAACATGGGATTGGGTTGAAAGTCTCACATGGATTGAATATCTTCAATTCTAACCCTTATTAAGATTGCTCAATCTTAACCTTTCATTTCCCCATTTCTTCTATAAATAGAACCCTTCTCCTCAATCAAAGAAGGAAGCATTAGAGTATTGTTACTATACTAGTATTAGCATAGAGCTTTCTCATAGCATCACTATCTACACTTGCATAGCATCTGTTTATCATATCCAACCATCTTGAATCTCCATATGGCATCCATGGCTAATGCTAAAAACCGAGAGCTACACTAATTTGGGACTTGGAGAGGGAAGAAACAAGGGAGAAACATCAAAAGGCATCATGGAAGCATCTTAGGGAGACTTTTATCCTTTCTTTTCTTTTGTTAAACTTATTTCATGCTTTTTGAAATCTCTTTCGATATGTTTGGAATGGTTCTTAGTTATTTGTTTTGGTTTTATGGTTGAAACTAACTTATTAACATTGAATTTTGTTGTTACCTTGTCCCCATTTCCACAACATCATTTGGTGAACCCAACGTGAAAAGAAAATCTCTAAGCACGTCTCATTGTTCTTTATCTCCAAGGATCCTTCAAATCAAGGTGGCTCTCAACTTGGAAGAGCATTTCATCTCTAGGATAACTACTTAAAGAATGAGGGATATATGATAAAAGATCTAAATTCAAGTGCAACTAAGATATTAGCATGATATGGATATGAAAAGCTATGATTGAGTGTAAGATGATGAGATTAAAATGAATATTATGCTAGTATGATATGCTATCCTAACATGATAATGCTATGATAATATTAAGTTATGATAAATAAACTAACATGCTATGATAATGCTATTATACTATGCTAACATGATAATTCTAATACTAGAATGCTCCTAAATGCTTAAGCTTGAAAAGAGAGGCAAATGAGACTTCTTGATAACCTGCACACAAGAAAATAGCATAACTTGGATGCAAAAACTTGGGATGATGATAATGAAGGAAATGAGATCTATTTATAAAAGAAATGGGGAGTTGGATGGTTAAGATTGAGTAATCTTAACAAGGATTAGGATTGAATGATCTTCAATCCATGTGAGACTTTCAACCCAATCCCATGTTGACAAGTGTCAGCATGAGGAGACTTGAGAAGACAGATAAAGAACATTAAGTGGTTGAGGGGACATGATGATTACTCTAGGGGGTTGGGTTAGGGTTAGGTTAATGGATATTCCTTTTATCCAAGGGATAAATGAATGTGCAAGGTTTAAATGGTTACCTTAGTCAAAGAAATAAATGATTTGAAGAGACTCATAAGTCAAAGGGATGGTTAAGTTAGAGGAAAGTCTCTAACCAAAGGTCAAAGGTGAGTTAACCATAAATGGTTATGTAAGAGCCTTTAATGGTTTGGAAGGCTTTAGAGGTTAACCATTTGAAGACATAAAGCCTTTGATGGTTATTGAAGACTTTGGAGGTTTTTGAGAAGTAGCTTCCTTTTATTTAGGAATGTGACAATGATTAGGATAGGATTAGGCTAAATTAGAAGTGATTAGAAGAATCTAGAAGGGGTTTAAGCATGCAAGTCGATTTTGTAGGAGAATGCAAGTGGGAAGAATTTTGGGATTCTCAATTAAAATAAATTTTATTTCAATTGAATGGTGCAATTTGTTTTTGGATAGATATTTAAATAAAAATTAATTTATTTAAATGTGAATGTGAATTTTGGATTTTATTTAAATAAATCATAATTTATTTAAATGAGAAAAAGAGGGATATTTAAAGCATTAAATGCTTGAAGACTTTGAGGGAAACCATTAAAGGCTTAAGAAGACTCTAGAAGGAAGCCATTAAATGTTTGAGAAGACTCTAGAAGGAAACCTTTAAATGTTTGAATGCTTTAAGGGAAGCCATTAAAGGTTTCAAGTGGGTGAGGATAAATATGATTTTAAATAAATAATTTATTTATTTAAATAGTGGTGCAACTTGCATTTTCTAGAAAGTGTAAGTGGGTGAGGTTTTTAGGGATTTAAATAAATATTGATTTATTTAAATGTGAGAGAGGGTACTTAATTAAACAAATATGATTTGTTTATCTAATTAAAATTTAGAATATGGTTTAAGTGAATTAAATCAAATAAATTGAATTATTTATTTAATTTAATAGGAGAAGAGGGTTAAGATGAATTATTTAATTAATTGTTGATCGATGGTTAAATAATCAAATAAATACTAAGTATTGATTTAATTAAGTGGACATATTTGGGTGTCTACATTTGCCCCTCTTTGAGACGGTGTGATTTATCACATCGTTTCAAAGAAAAACAAGTAAGCATAGTACGTGCCCCAGCATGCACCAATTTGGTGGTGAGGTATACCCCCTCAAGGGATGGGACAAAATTTTAAAAATTTGGGCGATCTCTCAAAACTATTAAGAAAATTAGGCATGGATAGAATGGAGGATTTCGGAATGAAGGAGGAGAAGGGTAAGCCAGTGAGTACCCTTAGGTCATGTAGGAGATATAGTGCAAATGTAGTGTTGTGATTTTGATTGATGTTGTACAATTGATCAAAATCGGTTGGGCAGTCTAGTGCAATTGGTTGAATTGCCCCGATTGAGTCAAAGTGTGACAATTGATGTTAGTTGTTTGCTTGGACAGGATAAAGTCTGAGTAAGTGAGTCAAATTGACTTGATGAGACTTAGACAATTGATTTAATTATCCGATGAAGCAAAGGTATCTGAAGCAAAATACTTGTTGAGACTTAGACAATTGATGTAATTGTTTGTTTTGATTGTGTTTGATTGGCTGATCAATTGTTAGTGTTTGCGTTAAATTAGGTTGTTTGTGGTGTTTTATGGACTTAGCGTACCTATTGAGACTAGGAAATTGATGTAAATGTCTGTTGTAGTCTAGGTGTGCGTGAGTCGATGTACCTATGAAGACAGAGTAACTTGCTTTGCTTATAGGATGACCTAGGTAACATAGGCTACACAACCCCTCATTTTAGAGATGGACGGTGATGAACATGGCTTGATTGGTTTTATGGGATATGATGTAGGGTATGTGATGCTGATGATCGAGATGGAGAGGGTGAGGTGGGGAAGTCAATTTTTGATAGAAGGTATGGAGGACCTAGGACTAATTCCTATGAAAAAGGATCAAAATATAGTTATCTATTGACATGAATGGGGTCTGTATCCTTATACTTAGTCATGATTTTAGGGATAGTCCTTCACACATAGATTTCTCATAGAAACCCTATTCCTTGCATATACATGCATACAAAAAAATTACAATGTATGAATGAACATATGTATGAGAAATATGCAACCGAATGCAATATAAATAGATGAGATGAAATGACGATCGATGACTTATTTATAATGTTTTATTTCCTCATCGAGCATGGTAGTACTGATCTTGGCTGAGGTATCAAAAACCAAGGTTAAGCATTTTACCTATAAGCAAACATCGTAGACAAGGAAAGTTACCCTTGATTCCGGTTCCTATACAAATGGTCAAGGTATACGTTGTAGTCAGTAAGCCATAATGATCCATGATGTTATTTTTGCATAGGATCTCGTAGCTTAGTGAACTTACCACGTAGACACCATTAGTAAATGCCCCAAAACTTCAATGGAACAATTCGTAGACAGAAGAAAAAAAAAATATCATGAACCATCCCGACCACTCTAATCACTTTTGGATATCCCGGAGTAGCGTAGGAACTTGATATAAATGTAAAACATTCGACCAAGTGTCTATCAGTCGAACATAATTTTCTTGTCAAAAAAATATGGTACCATGTCTTGTTTGTAAGGAAGGATGCATTCTTGTTAAGAGGGTTGTGCTTAGATGTTTGGTTTGTTGGTTGATTTGATAGGTGGTCATCGTTTGAGTAGCTTAAAATGTTGTTTTATGTCTTTGGCAATGTTTATGTATAAGGAACAATTTTTTCCAATGTTTTTAATTGTTTTTGATGTTTTTGTCATGTTTTTGGATTTTTGAATGTTGTGAATGTTTTTCGTGTTTTCTTTAGGACATTTTTCAAACGTTCTTGGTATTTTCTGAAATTTTATGAATGTTTTTTATATTATTTTAGGATGATAACTCAATGAATCACAAGAATGGTTAATCCACTCCTATAATTAGGTTAAGAACATTGCCCCCAGTAAAGTGTTAGTATGAAAGTGTGACATGGGACACATGAGGCAACAACCTTGATTGCAGATCAATAACAAGCCATGGTATAAATGATGGATGAATGGATGCAATGGATGTGATCGCAACAAGTATGAAAGACAATGGAGCCATAGCCTTTACGAATGGTGCCTGTTTACTAGGTTTTTACTACCTTACTTACCCAAGGCGCCACCGGAGTGGTTTTCACTGTTTGGATGAATGATATTTCTTTATTATTTTCTTGATTTTTTTATTTTTTTGTATCTTGTTCAAGACTTTTACTGAATTTTTTTTTGGTATTTTTTGATATTTGATGGCCCTAATGCTCTGCACAACTTATGTATGAATTTTTTTGAAACATATGTTGTTGATTGGATCTACCAGTGGTTCTCCTTCTGAAGTTTCTAACTGATATGCCCCAAACCTGAAGACTATAGTGATGACATATGGACCCAACCAATTGGATTCAAAATTGCCTCCATGTTCTCGACTTGGTTGATTGTGAGGATTCTCTCTGAGAACAAGATCTCCTACCTCAAATGTGTGAGGTTTGACCCTATGATTGTAGATTTTGCTCATGCATTGTTAATAGGCTTTTAGGTGATTGTAGACAACTTGTCGCTTTTCATCAAGCAGTTCCAAGTCTCAAAGATGTGAGACCCGGTACTCTTCATCAATAATCAAATTGTGCAAGGAAACTCGTAGAGATGGTAATTCAACCTCAATAGGCAAGATAATATTTGCTCCATATACAAGTGAGTATGGGGTTGTGCTTGCAGGGGTTCGAATACTGGTTTGATATGCCCATAGTGTAAGATTTAGATGAATATGCCAATCACGACTGACATCATTGACTGTCTTCTTGAGGATCCTCAATATGTTTTTTTTTAGGCTTCTTCTTGACCATTACCTTATGGGTAATATGGGGTTGATAAACAGTGTTGGATATAAAATTTCTCACAAAGTTCACGAACATCTTGATTTTTGAAAGGAAGCCCATTATTTGTGATGATGGACATGGTTACACCATACCAACAGATGATGTAATTGAGGATGAATGAGGCGATCTGTTTGTCAGTGACTTGGGTAAGCGAAATGACTTCGACCCACTTTGTGAAGGATTATGTGGTGGTAATGATGAATTTGTGACTGTTGGATGAAGATGGATGGATTTTACCCACAAGGTCAATTCCCCAATAACAAAAGGGCCATGGTGTTGTGATAGGTTGCAATTATTGCACTAGGGCATGTATCAGATCTCCGTGAACTTGGCACTTCTTGCACTTTCTGACAAAGTAGTAGGAGTCTTTTTCCATAGAGGGCTAGTAGTATCCTACCCGCATGATCTTTTTAGCCAATGAAGGGCCACTTGAATGAGATCCGTAGATACCTTCATGTAATTCTTCTAAAGTAATGGTCACCTCACCTTGCTTTAGACATCGAAGGAGAGTACCATCAAGACCTCGTCGGTATAAGGTTCAACAATGATGGTGTATCGAGCGGATTGGTGTATGAAGGTTTTTCATTGGTTACATGGAAGGATTTGATCATACAGGTAAGCATAAAATTCTCCATACCATGGGGAATCAAGATTGATGAGTTGAAATACCATCTCAGATTCCATCATATCATAAGCAGGGATCCAAAGATGTTCAACTAAGAACTCATAGCATGTTGAATTATGTGGTAGATCGAGGAGAGAGGCTATTGTAGCCATTGCGTCTGTAACTCAGTTTTGATCTTGAGGAATCTACTCAAAAGTGATAGTTGTGAATATTTCTTTGAAGCTATCAACCATTTTATTATAAGGCATGAGCTTATCATCCTTAGTTTGGTATTCATCATTGACCTGTTAGATTACCAGTTGTGAATCGCCATATACCTGTAGCTCTTTTAAGTTCCATTGCACTACCATGCGTAGTCCTGTGATCAAGGCTTCATATTCTACTATGTTGTTCGTGCACGAGAATGTAAGCCAATATGATTTTGGAATGCTATCACCTTGAGGTGTGATAAAGAGAATGACAGATCCTAAACCATGTCTGGTGTATGAGATATCAAAATATAATTTCCATTGCCATGTTGGCAGGACTGTGAAGATTTCCTCATCTGGAAAATTTGAGATGAACGGATGGTCTCATATGAGGGGTACTTCGGCCAACTAATCTGCAATGAATTTCTCTTTGATTTCTTTTTGGTCCACATACTGTATGTCAAATTCGCTGATGAGCATAACCCACTTTCCCAAATGGCCTGTTAGTGCTGCTTTACTGAGTAGATACTTGAGTGGATCTATCTTGGCAATGAGTTGTATCTTGTGTGTCAACATGTAGTGCCTCAATTTGGTGGATGCCAAAATTCTTGCTAGACAAGCTCATTCAATAGGGGTGTAATTGAGTTCATACCCTACCAGTGTTTTGGAAATGTAGTATACTGCACATTCTTTTCCTTCTGTATTATGTTGTGTGAGTAAGATTCCTAAGGCCTTAGTTGTAGCTGATATGTATAAATATAAGGGCCTATCTAGAGATGGCAGCATCGGTAATGGTGTTGTCATTAGGTAGTCCTTTAGCTGTTGGAATGCTTGTTGGAAATTCTCTTCCCATTTGAAACAAACATTCTTGTGAAGAAAATGTGTGAAGGGATGACATTTGTTGGCCAATTGTGCAATGAACCACCAGATTGATAGTAGCCTTCCTTTTAATGTTCTTAATTGACTGATTTTCCTAGGAGGTGGCATTTTCATAATTGCTTTAACCTTTGCAGGATCAACGTCAATTATTTTGCTTGAGACAATGTATCCTAGGAGCTTCCCGGAGGTTACCCCAAAGACACACTTATTTGGATTTAGGTGTACATTATATTGCTCCAGGTTGCTCAATATTTTGTCCAATATAGAGAAGTGACCCTCTCTAGTTAATGATTTATCTAGTAAATCATCCACATAGTCTTACATCAATGTATGCATCATATCGTGGAAGATAGTAGCCATTGCCCTTTGATATGTGGCACCAACATTCTTGAGACCGAATGACATTACATTCCAACAATATGTACCCCATGGGCATGTAAAAGATTTTGTGTTGATCCTTTGGAGCAATGTTTATTTGGTTGTATCTTGAAAAATCCATCCATCAGTGATAGCATTGCATGCCCTGTTGTGAGATCCACGATCATATCAATGTTTGGGAGAGGGAAGTCATCCTTAGGACATTCTTTGTTTAGATCTCTAAAATATGTATAGATATGGATGCCCCCAGTTGGTTTTGCCACTAGTACTTAGGTTGGAGATCCATTCTGCATAGTCAATGGGTCTTATGAAACCCACATCTAATAGCTTTTTGAGTTCAACTTTTACTAATAGTGTGATCTGAGGATGCATCTTTCTAAGCTTTTTTTTTACTAGTTTGGCTCCTTCTACTACTGTTAAGTGATGCATTACTAGTTCTAGATCAAGGCCTGACATGTTTGCATAGGACCACGCAAAATTGATTTGTCTCTTGCGAAAGAACTCTATAAACTCAAGATCTTCTACTGGAGTCAGTGATTCTGCTATATGTAGTATGTGTGGATTTTTTGGTGACCCTAGATTGACTTCCTTTGTTTCTTCTATGAGAATAGATTATCTCTCTTGAATAGTTCTAAAGGGGAGAATGTCAAACCTTCTATCCATCCTTAGGCACCTTAGAGAGGTTTTCACCATTGGATACGTCCTTTGTTTTTACTCTTTTTATTTCCACAAGTGCCACAATGTGGTTTTCACTTGAGGATCATGTTTGATTGTAATATTTTTGCAACTAAAAGGTTTGACATTCTCTCCAAAGTAAGTTGCATTGTTAAGCTCAATAGCATACCCAACTTTGTGATCACCGCTTGGTATGTCCTCCCGTAATTCAAGAAATTCTATGATCGCGTCATAGTTTTGGAAGGTGTCAAGGTGTGGAGGATTTTGCTGGATCCACTTAATGAGTTCAGGGTGAATAATTGGCATTGCTTCATCGATCAGGTTAAGTTCATAGGATGCGTCGGCTATGGTAAGTATGGAGGAACCAAGGTCATCATCAGTACTATCCTCGTCATAATCAGGTTCAGGAGGTGACCTATCTATTGTTGAAGTGTCCACATCAACTGGGTAACAACAAGTTTTAATAAATGCATCTCCTTCAGCTTTCTTAACCTCAAAAGTGTCCCCGTTAGATGATTGTGAAAATGAAGAATCCCACTCGTATTCATGTGAATCCATCTCGGAATCACTCAGTAGAACTCTGTCACTATATGTTATAGGGATATCTGCTGATGTGAAAGTTTTGTCGATAGTTGTTGCAGGGGTTTAATCTGACAGGGTTGTTGATGTTGCTTGGGTGTCTTAAGTAGACATGAGTTTTATCCCAGGAGTGATAGTTTGGCGGGCAACATAACTCTTTTGTTTACTTGCTATAAATTGAGAGGTGTTTTAGAAACTTGAAAATTTAGACCTAGTAGGTTGATTTGCAATAGACATGTTTTAGAAACTTGAAAATTTAGACCTAGTAGGTTGATTTGCAATAGACATTGTTCTACTTCTAGAAGGGGTGATCTTAGAAGTGGTCCTTTTATGTTTGCTTGGAATCCTGAGCTTAGAAGAGCCGCTTGAACTAGGGTTGAATCCGAGTCCAGTTGTATCCAGTGGTTGTAACAATGGTTGCAATGGCTCTTGTACACCTTTTTTGTGGAATCCCAATGCCCTATGGCGATCATAGAAGAGATTACTTTAGTCGCGAATATTCGCCAATGGCGAATTATTCACGTCGGCGACCTAGGAAATGGCAAATATTTTGTACTGACTGGGGGTGGCCATGTCGCCAGAATATTATCAATTTTTTGTCAAATTCACGGCTCGATTGCCATATGTTTTATGTAATTACATGTTTCCATGTGAGGATTTGGCCAATATAATATACGGTGAACAAACGATAAATTTAATTTTTTCACCTACACTCTTTGAGGTTGCCTTAATAGATGACCATAATTCGCCTATAGGCATATGAAGATTTGTTAGTCATGAGGACCCAATTCGCCCAAAAATTTTCTGACGCATGTCTCCTTTCTCCCCAACTTTTTCCAACTATATTGTGTTTGCCAATTATTTGGATGACCCAGAATTGCCTCAAAAATTACATAAGTTGTGTTATAGTTATGCAGGATTCGCCAAATATTTGTATACCATATAAAATTCCCGCAAAATTCACCATATAAGGATTGGTATAAATACATTCAAAGATCAAATCTATCTCTACACAATCTGGTGGGTTCTAGGCTCTGAATTTAGATCAATAGTAAAGTTTCAGACCAAGGAAAATTATTGATGTTGATTGCATTGGCAACTGCTAGTGACCTAAAGGTGAGCGATCATATTTTTGAAGTGTTATAATATTATTCAGAATTTATCTATATTTGTTTGCATTTTTGAGTTCATTCTTATTCAGTGGGGACCCGTTAGTGCCAAGTGGTCAGCCAAGAGATTCATACCTCAAACATCTAGATTGTAGGTCATAGGGCCAATGAAACATATATTATACTTCATAGTCTATTATTGCTTCTTCAACAAATTGATATTTTTTTGGCAACCTTTTATTTCCTTGGAGATGTCGAACAAGAAGAAGGGTAGGAAACCTGAATGTGGGGAAGGCCATGAGAGGCCAACAAAACGCAAAATGTTGTCTTCGTACTTTGGCTTTGGAAAATATTGTAGTGAAAATTAGGAAGGTACATCATCACAAGTATAAGTATGAAATTCACAATCTACACCGCATGTTGAAGATGGCGGCGAACCTGATATCTCAGATCATGATGATATTGAAGAAGATTATCTGGTAGATTCCCAAGTTATCTGGAATGATATAATCGACTTGGGTGATAATGTCATTGATGATAATGCACGGAAGGGGAAAAGAAAAGCTAGATCAAAAAAGGGTGAACCACAATCAAAAAAGGATCAGGAGTGGGATATGTCAGTGAGGAATTTTCAAATTAATTGGGCATCAAAGTATCCATTAATTGAACCAGTGGAGAATCCAATTGAAGGCGAGCCTCCAATAGAATGCAAGTGTAAGATTTTCACTTGGAAACATAATAAGGAAATTAGGTTGCACCTAAAATTTGACATCATAAAAAAGCATATGGGTAAAGTTTATGAAAAATAAATGATAGACAGAGACGAAAAATCAGTGATAAGATGGAAAACAAAGGAGGAATGTAAGCATGTGAGGAATGACAAAGAGTATTATTCTCATGAGAAAATGCAAACGAAGCCTACTGAAGTTAAAGGTTCCATTGAAGCTAGTTTTTGAAAAGAAATGTAAATAGAACAATTGGGAAAAGATGTTCAGTTAAGTGTTGTTTTTTATATTTTGAGCAAAGGGCGTGCTACGATATATTTCACATCAATTAGTGGTTTATTACACTTTTTGAGAGTTCGTAACTATCCTAATAGACACTGGTCAGTAAAAAGTGGATGGGAATGGACAAGTTGTTTTGCTGACGTTGAAAAAGAAGATGTAAATGAAAAAATAAGAGAGTCAAACTTTATTGCATTTTCTTTAGACGAAGTTACGACAGTAGATAATACTTCATGGGTATGCATGCTTGTTTATACTGTACAAAATCATGCCCACCAACCTCATCTACTATATGTTGCTAAAATGAAGGAGAGTGTGACAATGGAAAATTTATTTCAACTAGTAAAGAAAAGTTTAATTGAATATGGAGGTATGGATGACATGACAGTTGCCAAAAAATTGGTGTGTGTTGGAGCAGATGGAGCTTCAGTAATGCAAGGTCATAGGGATGATCTTTGTACAAAGATTGAAACTTCATTTGCACCGTACATTACTGCAATTCACTACATAGCTCACAAAATGAATCTAGCTTTTGGAATTTTGAGCAAGTATGCTTCTGTAAAAAAATTGAAATTTTAATCAGAGAGCTCTTCTCACAGTTATGTCAAAGTCCCAAGTGATTTATGGAATTTCAACACTTTGCTGATGGAATAACTTATGGGAACAAGCTTCTCAAGGATAATGGTACAAGATGGATCTCTTTGGATGGTCCAACGCATCAAGTTTTTCCAGAATATCCATCCTTGATTGGAATATTTCACACAACGAATCCTTGCAACCAAAATTTCCTGACCTTCTTCAGAGGTTAAGTAATCTAGAGACACTCTTAACTTTAGCAGCTCTTCTTCCCATGCTAGAGGAAATGAGGAATATTATGAAGGCTGCCCAAATAAGAGCTTTATATATTGCACATTATGTTACGCTATGTAAGATGACACGCATGACCCTCGACAATCTCTATTAAAATCAACCAACACGATCTGATGAAAAAAATGTTAAGTGGTAGAAACTCACAGATTTGAACAATCTTGATATTTTTTTACAAATCGGTGCAAACGGGATGGTATGTGCCAATGTACGGGGAGTTGAGACACCAATGCACTTATATGCCACAGTCAACCCTGTGGAACCAAGAAAGCGCCCCAGGAAGCAACTAGAAAGAGTTACAAGGGAATATTTCAACAAGATTGTTGAGTCTGTAACTACTTTTGTGAAGAAAATTGCCTATGATCTTTCCTCACAAATTAGAAGCAGATTCCCTCCTGAAAACCTACTCAAATCCATGTCTATTGTGTTTCCTCAATATTAGAGCCTCAACAGTGCAGCTAATTTTCAATGTAGGCTACTGAATTTGATAAAACAATTTTGTATATCCAGAGAATTGAATGGAGTAACTATAAATGGAATATTAGACAAAACTCTTCTTAGAGAGCAATCATCTCATTTTGCATACACTATGAGGGAACAATATGGCACAATGGAGAACCCCGACGAAGAGGGATCAGTAACAAGGCTTTGGAAATATATAGCTAAGAATGCAGTGTTGCGTGATTCAATGCCAAAATATTTGAAGCTCTCTGATTTATGTCTTACCATGATATTGGGTTCGGTGGAAGATGAGAGAGTTTTCAGTGCTTTGGGGTTCCTAAAATCAAAGCTAAGAAACAAACTAGACAAAAATTTGGAAAATTGCTTGAGGCTCTATACATCTAGGTATGATGTCCACACTTTTCCTTACGATAGGGCACTACAAATTTGGAGGTCCAAATGTGAAAGAAGAGGTTTGTGAAATAATTCAAACCAAAGTGCCAGTGGGACTATTGACTCATGTATTGGACCTACTGGTAGCATTGAGATGCAGTTCAATGAAGGTATGCAGACTCAGAGTGAAGAAAACACAAACAAGAATCAAGAAAGCCCTAAATTTGATGAGGATGAATGTCAATTGTAAGAGATTGGTATTTATTAATATTATTATTGTATCTCATCATTCATATTACAAAAGCATATTATTATGGTTGATAACTTGATGATATTTTTTGAGTGTCAATTTTTTGTAATTAGAATTTAATATTGCTTCGTAATGTATTTTTCAACTTTCTATTTCTAGATTTAAAATAGCATAATAAAATACCATAGTGTGTTTATTGATACAAAGATGTTTATTTAGATATGTTGAGAACTTAGATTTTCATTAATTATTTCAAAATATAGCCATATGATACAATTCATTCAATACACCACTCTATATGATTATTCATGCAAAATTCAATACAAAGTTTCAGAACCCTTTGCAAATGACCCTGAATTCTCTTTTATAGAAATAAGGGAGCAACAAAAACTTTAGGTCGATTTGCAACATGTGAAGACTCAACATCAAAATCACAAACTCAACACAAATTTACATGGCCATCACAGGCCGCATTAGCAATTTAACAACTGCTACATGTCCGATGTCTCTTATTCAAAAAACAAAGTTCAAAACTCATCACAAATTAAATATAGATAATAGCAGTGCCCAAAACCTAGTAATCAGAAATAGAGAAATGCACAAATGTTAAAACTTGGGATAATTTTAGAATACAAATTTACAGGCTGAAGGTTTGCATTATGCATCATAGGTTCATAGGTTGGATTAGCAATAGCGAGTGCTGGTTTTTTCCTATTCATAAAATAGAGTTATTTCAAGTGATGCCAAATTCTAAACAGAAAAAACATAAAACCTTGAAATTAAGAGTAAAAGCAGAAAATTGTGCAATACATACTATGATTCTTAAGATTTCTATGCTAGTTTTTTTAGGGTGCTCCACTCTTCATCTGATGGAAGGTCAATATTCTTTAAACTATGGAAAGTCAACAGCAACTTCGTCAACAATCCATATTTAGAAGAGTGACTTGACATCACGGTTTCACCCAATACCACATTCAGAGTTGTAAATGGTTGGATGAATTCCAGAAAACTTTGGGGATTTGTGTTCTTAGGAAGCAAGTATAAATCATACTTCATTTTTATCTCCTTGTTTTTTTGTAAGCTTCTTTTCCAATTAATTTATTTGATGGGTAAACAGTCTTAAGCAAACCAAGTTTAATCAAAGTAGTTGTCTTTTCTTGCAACTTCAATATCTTTTTGCCACATTTATCCATAACTTTCGATGTTTCCCTTAGTTTCTAGCATTTTTGAAGGATAGATGATGTCTTAACTGTGGCATCAATGCGGCTGTTAATTCGCTTGGATGCGAAATAGCTGTCATTGGTATTGTAGACTACTTGCAAAATATGTTTTTCCATATCCTCTTTTGAATAAACATGCATGCTCTTATCAATGTGCCCTTTGATTTTCATATAAATTAATCTCAGACTTACATTCAATTCAAACCATTCACACAACTTGCCACTCCTTTGCATTATTTTCCCCCAAATGTTTCGTTGTATATACTTCATTGTATTTTTCATATTATCTTTCAATCTATCTTCTAAAGTTTTAATTTTATCATTTGCATTGTGCAGGTACTCTTCATTTGTGCACATTTTTTTCTTTATTCCTCTACTTCCTCTTCCAAATGTTTTTCTTTTTGTTTCTCATGATCCAATAGGTCTTGTATTTTTCTTATTTCAGAAGGAACAAACTCATAACTTTTGTATAATTTTTTAAAACTGGCTCTTTCCTCATCAATTTTTTTACCACTTTTAGCCAGTTTCTCACTTAGGTCCTTCAATTTTGCATCCATCTTTTCCTGCTCTGCAATTTCTACTGCAGAGCCTAAATTTTTTATCCTTTTTTCTGTAAATCATTACACTTGTTATCTTCTACTTTCCTCTTTGACTTTTTTCGTTTGCCAGGTCTGCCTATACGTTTTTATTTGTTTCTCCAATTTATTTTTTCTCTCTCCACCTTTAGAAATGAAGTGTAGACCACTTTGTTAGTCCTTTTTGACACACTAATTTTGTCCACATTTTGTATTTTGCAAAAATCCATTTGGAGGGTGCTAACTTGAAATTCAGAGGGATCTATTAGACCGTGTGGTGGATTTTTATCTTTAGTTGGGGGCATAACAACCATGAACTCCATCATACCTTTGTGTGGCTCATATGTTGGAAATACCCTGTTCCTTGTAGGTTGTTCGTCTAAAACTTCTGTCATGGCAACCCTATGTAATGCTCTTTTTTTTTCTTTATTTATACTTGTTGTGTGTTCAAATTTTTCATAGTAATCATGAAATTGAAAATCCGGGCTTGCTAAAGCAATTGAATGTTTGAAAGGTGAAATAGCAGAGGCTCTAGTTCCACCTATGCCTATGGTTTTAACTAATACATTACGAGGGTTACCAACAACCATTCTTGATCCTGTCCTACTGCCACTTTCATGTGTAGTTTTTATAGTCTTTTGAGGGGTTTGATATGAAGCTTTGTAGTGTCAGTGACACTTGATATAGGATTCTGCATAGTATGAGTATCTAGCACTAGTGGCCTTTTGCGAGAGATATTTGTTGTTTCACTTGTCCAACACCAAGACAACGAGTATCAGTAGTAGTACCCATGTCAACGCCACCAATCGTAGTGGCACTTGACTGAATACTAATAGGAATACTATCCTCAAATTCCCCACCAGTGGCAGTGGCACTTGATTCACCACCAATGGGAATACCATGATGTGGTGGTGGTTGTGAATTTGAACCTAAAACAAATGCAGGTGGTCCCTAAGTGTAATGAGTAGTACCTTTCCAAGATGAATCTGAAGAATCAAGTCCAATGACTGGTTTAACAAGAGCTTTTGATTTTGAATCTGATGGAAGTTGTACCTCAAGTGGATACCAAATGCCTTCTCCTCTGGGACCTAGACCACAACCTTCAAAACCCATTTTTTCCACAATGTTTTCCCCTTTGTTATATTTTTCTTTCATGGAGTCATTGACTCCACCTAATATTTTAGGGATTGTAGTAGTTATTGGAGTGGGCTCAACCTCATACTCATTTTCATCTTCACTCCTGTCATATGTTGTTTTGGGATGCTCCATATTCCACAATTTGCTAAACTCTTCATCCTCGTCGATGGACTCAAATTCTGCACTGGTCTTTGGTTCACCGAGATTCTTCCTCATAGTCCAAAAATCATTTATTTTGGTTTGAGTCCAATAACTGTCTTTACATTCTTGCAGAATTATTTTGGGAATAGATTTATTAGATGGATTAGCAGATTTTTGGTAGAAATTGTAGGACCTCCTATTTTGGATGCCCTCTTATGTTGTCCTCTGTGTGTTCAATGCCATAATTTGTGATGATATTTCTTCTGCTGAAATGTTATTGTTAGCGGAAATTTTCTCCATCTCTTTTTTTACCTCATCTCAAGAGTCCATGTTTCTAAGCTTTTCTAGCATTGGTTTACTTTCATGTTGACACAACACTGAAGAGTTCCCATTTTTCTTAAGCCTTTCTTATACTACATCGATTGGATCATACTGCTAGAGACCCTCATCACCAAAGCTAAAAAATATAAAAAAAATCATGTGCCACATTGAAGGATTTTCTCTCAAATGTGAACCCTCCACATGAGAAAGGCAAGGAAGGAAATATGCTCTTCTTTTGCTGACCATGGAAGTGCCTATTTGTGCTCTCCAACTACCGTACATATTCCAATGCAAATACCCGCTCTGTCACATGTATTGGAAGTCTGTAGGGTTTTATTGTTGATCCGTAAAACCTTAACACAGTGTATTCTTCCATGAAGAACCAGTCAACCAATTGTATTTGACTTTCGAGTCGAATGCAATCTCTACAAGACACATACAACCTAGGCATTGGAGTGCTTTTAATTTCATTATACATTGGTGCCAAAAAGAAGTCTACAAAATGGTTGTAGTTCTTTCTGTTATCATGCATCCTTATCTTTGGTGTCCATTCATATATTGGACACTCTATTCTGTTCTGAGTCTTCTCATCAGTATTATAGTTCATAATGTGAAGATTGTTTGTCTTGAATATTGCACGATACTTGGATAGAAGGAGATGGCACAAGTAGGATGAGAACCTAAATGTCTTACAGGAACCTTTTTTGATCATTAGTAATTGTTTTTGCATGGATTGAACAACGTGCTCAACAAAATTATATCTTTCTAGTTGACTTACATAATGGATATTAAAAATCATTTCAAGAAGGCTAGAAACCACTTCCCTATCATTTTCAATCCCAGGAAAAATGTCAGCAAGGAAATAGTATCTTGAACCAATGAAACAAAAATATTAGAATCATAATTAGGCTTATGATTCCGATCCAATACAGTACCATGCATTATTAGAGCTCTGATAAATGAATCTCTACAACTTGGATCGAGACTCTCATAATTCCCTACCAGTTTTCCTAGGTCAATGTGGACGTTTGAGTTTTGTGCTTAAACCCTAGGTTCAACAAACGAGCAAATTCTCCCACGTTTATGGATAGAATTTCTTCTTTTGTATTTTTATTGACAATTTATTTTTTATCTTCATCATAATTTTTGGTACGGGCCATGACAAATTAAGGGCAAGAGAATACTTCAGGTAACACCATGATTCCCAATCCAATATCCCACAATGCGATTTTATTTGTTCTTTGTTTTAACATTATGTTGAAAATAGTAAAATTTGCCCTACTTGGATCTGCCACCTTATTAGACAATGCATATCTAATATCTATGATACGCTTTTCACTATGGATAGCAAGGTCATAAATATCATGGTATTCATCAGTGAAACTTGGTGTTTTAACCAGTTCGGTTAGATCTATTTTTTTTCACTTGGATTCCTGTTGAACTACTACTTCTCAGTTTCCCCATCGTTGTTATTGTTAATAATTCAAAATAATGTTAGATACAAGCCTACAAATGCTAACCCTCAAATTGAACCATGAGATTAAAAAGGCAAAAACACAGGATGTAGGTGTTCTAGATTTTACCCGAAATTTCTATTTCAATAGATTGGCGCAGACAAACTCTATTGCAACTTGCATTCCTCAATCTAGTAGTTGTTCTTTAATCTCCCTTGATTTACTAGTTTGTCCATGAAATGAAATACGATTATAATTTATGAGTCACTTATTTTGAAAACACTAAAAAGTACAAAAGTAATACCTAAAGGGCAAAATATCTAGAATCTTGTTGTAATTTTATAAATTATTATTAATATCTATTCGTCGCCGAAGGATAAAAAATTCATCCCTTCAATCTAAATTCTGAGGATAGTGAACACATCACCAAACTCAAGTGACGAGTCACTTTTCTAGACTGTTTTTGAAGTCTTTTTTATCCTTTTCAACTTCTGCCCAAAATAGAGCTTAATTATAGATAATTACATGTAAAACGTTCAATTCCAGGTCAAGTTGTCAAAAATGTGTTTACTTCCCACATTCAGGCTGAAATCCACTCTAAGTCATTGATTTGTTCTCATCCAATGGACGATGGTATCTGTTGTCAGTTGTTGTGGCTCCCATGACTTTTGCCATTTTTCGGGCATGTCACCACACTCAAGTCACTTTTCCGGACTGTTTTTTAAGTCTTTTTAATCCTTTTCAACTTCCACCCAAAATAGAGCTTTATAGACCTTAATTATATTTAATTAATTGTAAAATGTTCAATTCCAGGCAAAGTTCTCACAAATGTGTTTACTTCCCACATTTGGGTTGAAATCCACCCTAAGTCATTGATATGTGTTCATCCAATAGATGATGATATCTATTTTCAGTTGTCGTGGGTGTTGTTATTACGGATGACTTCGTCTTGTGTTGCATTGGTTTTGTCATTGATGTCAACACTTATCTTTGTGGAGGTCTACATTGTTGATTTGGCACTTTGGTTATATTGGTTTGTTGTTGAATCGACACATTGTGGTCCCGGTATGGATATTGGCTTATGCACAGTTATCGGTATATGTTTCACCAGTAGCTCACGAAGTTGATGATGACTTGTTATCATCTGGAGATCATTTGGTTATGTTGAAGACATGGATTGGATGTTTGCATTTGGCGTTTTGCATATTGGTCTGATCGGGTTCACATATTTTCCTTAACCGACAGATAGGTCCAGGTTATGAACCAATATGAGAAATCATGTTCTAGATTAGCGCGACACATTTTGGAAATGGTTTATTGATTTGATAATATGTAAATTTATTGAGACTGACATATTATTGCACCCAGACTTATTTTGTAATTGATTTAAATGTAATATCTTTTAGGAGCCGACATAATGATTAGGTCTTAGGTTTTGTATAAATAATTGTAAGATCTTATTTGGAAGAAGTGTGTGAGTGTGTGCGAATATTGAAGATCATTGTGAAGAGCGAAAATAAGCAGATCCTTGTACGAATCACAGATATTATCTGAAGGTTGAAGGAAGGTTGTTAAAGGTCATGAAGGTGTTTGGCACTCATGCGCAGAGCTTAAACCAGTATTGAATCCAATATTGTAGATGCTATATTGAAAAAGTACATTGATTATTGGATTTAACCATCCAACTGTGTAGTCAGTGTGACTCCTATTTTGTGATTGAGCAGTGAGCTCTAGGTGGTTGGCCTTTATGCATGTGCAGACCCCATTATTGTATTCAATTACTATTTGTGTAGTATCATCTGATTGTGGGTAGGGTTTCCCACCGTGGTTTTTCCCCTTATAGATTTTCCACGTCAAAATCTATGTGTCATGTGTTGTGGATGTTGTTTTCATTTCTCTTTCATGCATTAAGTTGTACCGGTATTGCTATAATTGTTAATCTATTTTACCGGCACTGAGTTTTAAGTTGGGTTAATTTATTTTGGGTTGCAATTTATTGACAACTGATTCACCCCCCCCCCCCCCCCCCACTCTTAGTTGTCCTTCTCGGTTCCTAACAATTGGTATCAGAGCCTAGTCCTCTTTTTGCAGAAGCTTAACAAATTGAGGAGATCCTATGGTAGCAAATATCTTCAGGAAGGACAGTCCCAAACTTGATGGAACTAACTATGGTATATGGAAAATCAGAATGGAAACACATCTGAACTGCATTGGAAGAGATATATGGGATGTTAAAAAGAATGGCTATGTTGCTCCTAATCCAAAGAACCCTTATCCACCAACCTTGGCTAAAGACTTGGAGAATGATTGGAAAGCAAGAGAATCACTTTGAAGCGCATCATCAGATCAACAAATCATGGGATTATCAGACAAATCTACTACAAAATCTATTTGGGATAAGCTGGAAACATTGAATGAAGGAGATTCCACTGTCAAAATTGCAAAACTGGAATGTTACCGGGGCAAGTATGAAAATTTTAAAATGGAAGAGGATGAAAGAATTTATGCATTTATGGAAAGAGTTAATGAAATTTTTTTAGGAATAAAATGTTGTGGAGGATCTTTAAGTGAATATGAAATTGTTTCTAAAGTTTTAAGAGCTTTGCCACCGGCTTACAAAATGAAAGTGACAACTATTAATGAGTTGAGAACAATGCCTAATACATCAGTATCTGGAGATACTTTGGTTGGAAAACTTTCAACATTTGAGCTTGAAGAATTTGGTTCCGTTGCTATAGTGAAGACTGATATAGCCTTCAAAGCATCAACATCATCATCATCATCATCATCATCATCATCCTCATCATCATCATCTGAAAAATCTGATTGGAAAGCACTTTATGCAAAATAACTTGAAGATATCATAAGAGAAAATGAAGAACTTGAAGAACTTGAAGCACTATTTGCAAGGAAGATGCCTAAAGGTCCAACAGGAAGTAAGTATGAAGGTAAAGCACCTTTCAAATGTTTTAATTGCAATAAAGTTGGTCATATGGCATCTAGGTGTCTTGATAGACATTCAAGACTAAGAGTTGAGGCAAAAAGAACATATAAGCCTAACCCTGAATATCAAAGATACAGATTTAAGAAAAACAGAGAAAAGTCATGTTACTATGCACATGAAGGTGTTACAGATGATTTTGATGATGATCCTACAGATAGTGGATGGGCATTTGTTGCAATAAAAGAAGATCAACCAACACCCATTGTCAAACCAGTAGAGTAGGCATTGACAACAAAAATTGAAGAAAAGGATGAATGGATCATTGATAATGGATGCTCACATCATATGACTGGTGATAAAAGCAAATTCTTATCATTACGAGAATGTCATGGAGGTCTAGTAAGATTTGGAGATGATAAAGCTTGTTTAATCAAAGGAAGAGGTACTATATCTTTGAATGGTAAGCACAATACTGACAATGTTTATTATGTCGAAGGTTTAAAGAATAATTTTTTGAGTGTTGGTCAGTTAATAGAAAAAGGATTTCAATTACAATTCAAGAATGGGAAATGCAAAATCATATGCCGAACTCGATTGGAGATTGCAACCAGTAATCAGACTAAAGGCAATATCTTTCATTTGAATACCAGTGATAAGACATGTTTGATTGCTCAAATTGATGAAAGTTGGTTATGGCATAGAAGACTTTGTCATGTGAATTTTGATTGCATTGTAAAGATCATTTCAATCAAGGCAGTAAGGGATTTACCTAAGATTGTGAAACTTCATAATCTGGTATGTAAGGAATGTCAAATGGGAAAGCAAGTTGGAACAACATTTAAGAGCATTTTCGAGAAATCCAATAATATTCTTGTTTTAATTCATACTGATTTATGTGGTCTAGCAAGGACAAGGAGTCCTCAGAGTGATAGATACTTTATGCTAATAATTGATGATTATTCTAGAATGTGTTGGGTTACTTTTCTCAGGGAGAAATCAAAAGCTTTTGGGAGATTCAAGATATACAAGGCAATGGTAGAGAATGAAACCGATAAGAAAATTAAATGTTTGAGATCTAATCAAGGAGGAGAATTCACATCTAGGGAATCCAGTGCATATTGTGAAGAGAATGGAATCAAAAGACAACCATCAGCACCCCAGACACCCCAGCAGAATGGATTTGTGGAAAGGAAGAACATAACTATACTGGATGTTGCAAGAACCATGATGATGGAAGCAAATCTACCTCATATGTACTACAGAGAAGTAGTAAATACAACGGTTTATACTTTCAACAGAGTTCACATCAAAGGTGAAACTGGTAAGACCTCTTATGAACTATGGTTCAGTCATATTCCTACTCTTAAATATTTGAGAATATTTGGAAGCAAATGCTATATTAGGAGAGATGAGTCTATTGGCAAATTTGATTCTAGAAGTGATGAAGGATTATGTATTGGTTATTTAACTAGAAGCAAGGCATATAGATGTTATAATAAAAGATTGCAGAAGATCATTGAAAGTACTAATGTGAAGATAGATGAACATTTTAGAGGAGAATAAAGATCTATAGGTTCTGAACTGGCAGTAGAAATGATTATAAATAAATCGGCATGGATTGCACCAGAACAGAATGAAGAACCAGTCACACTAACATCATCAGAAAACTCAACTGTGACTGAAGAACAACAACCTGTAAATGGAAATCAAAATAAACCCAGGTATGTAAGATTGAATCACTCAGAAAATCGGATATTTGGAAACAAAAATCAAGGTGTTATGACAAGAGGAAGATTGGCAAATGAAAAGGTATGCTTAATTTCTCAAGTTGAACCTACATCAGTTGTTGAAGCATGTCAAGATAAATATTGGATAAAAACAATGGAAGAAAAATTAGAACAGATTGAAAAGAATAATACTTGGACATTAGTTCCCTAGCCTAAAGACAAAAATGTAATTGGAACTAAATGGGTATTTAGAAATAAACTGAATGAAGATGGTGAAGTAATCAGAAACAAAGCAAGATTAGTTTGTAAATGTTATTCTTAGAAAGAAGGAATTGATTATAATGAAACCTTTACACCGGTAGCCAGAATTGAAGCAGAAAGACTATTTCTTGCATTTACAGCTCACAAGAACTATAAAGTTTATCAGATGGATATAAAATGTGTATTTTTGAATGGATATCTTAAAGAAGAAGTTTACATTGAGTAGCTTGATGGATTTTCATTACTAGATGAGAAGGATATGGTTTGCAGATTAAGAAAATATTTATATGGATTAAAGAAAGCTCCCAGAGCTTGGTATGCTAGATTGGATAAATATCTTCTAAAGCTTGGATACAATAAAGGTAATGCTGATAGTAATCTGTATTACAAAATTACCAATCATGACATTTTGGTTATTGAAGTATTTGTGGATGATATCATTTTTGGAGGAGAAGAGGGGCTATGCAAAGATTTTTCTAACAAGATGGAGGAAGAATTCAAAATGTCTATGATTGGAGAGATAAAAGAATTTCTAGGTTTGCAGATTTCTCAAACAGATAAAGGTATATTCATTTGTCAAACAAAATACTTGAAGGAACTCTTGAAGAAATTTGGAATGGAAAACTCCAAACTGGTAAGCACTCCTATGACTACAACTGATAAATTGACATTACAGGATGATTCAACTCTTATAAATCCAACAAGGTACAAATCTATGATAGGAGGGTTATTGTATCTGACACAAACCAGACCTGATATAATGAATGCAGTGTGTATTGTTTCAAGATTTCAAAGCAATCCTAAAGAAAATCATGAAACTGTAGTAAAAAGGATTTTTCAATACCTGCAAGGCACAACAAATCTTGGTTTATGGTATCTTAAGGATGACAATTTTGAGTTATGTGCATATATAGATGCAAATTGGGCAGGAGATGTGGATGACAAAAAGAGTACCACTGGCGACGCATGCTTTCTTGGCAGAAGATTAATTTCATGGATCAACAAGAAGCAGACTTGCACATCATTATCTACAGCAGAAGCAGAATATGTTGTAGCAACAACTAATTGCACTCAGGTATTATGGATCAAGAAAATGTTGAAGGATATCAAGGTAAAATGCAAAGAACTGGTAATTATTTACTGTGATAACTCAGTAGTAATAAATATATCAAAGAATCTGATATTTCACTCTAAAACAAAGCATGTTTCTATTAAGTATAATTTTCTGAAAGAAAATGTTGAAGCAAATGAAGTGAGATTGGTTTATGTGAACACTAAAGAGCAAATTGCAAATATTTTACAAATCCTTTTCCTAAGGAAACATTTGAATATCTCAGAGGGAAGCTTGGGGTAATCCCCCCACCAGCAGAGACTTAAATGATGAAGATTGGCATCAAACCGATAGGGACTAACAAAAAAAAAAAATTTCCGGTCTTGATGAAGGAGATCTACTACTCAAGAGGAGTAGTTAGTTGTATGTTATGTTCTGATTGTGATTCTTAACTACTTTGGCATTTGATGTTAAAGGGGGAGAGATGTCTATGGAAAAAAATTATACTTGGAAAGATGTATTTTGGTTTTGGTTATATTGTTTCTGTTTTTGGTACAAAACTTTGTATTGATCTATTTAGGGTAGATTGTTGGTATTTAGCATTCTGTTTTCGGCACTTATAAGTTTTTCCATCTATTGTTGTCATCAATGCCAAAGCGGGAGATTGTTGGTATTATGGATGACTTCCTCATGTGTTGCATTGGTTTTGTCATTGATGTCAACACTTATCTTTCTGGAGGTCTACATTGTTGATTTGGCACTCTGGTTATATTGATTTGTTGTTGAACAGGTACATTGTGGTCCCGGCATGGATATTGGCTTATGCACAGTTACGGGTATATGTTTCACTGGTAGCTTAGGAAGTTGATGATGACTTGATATCATTTGGAGATCATTTGGTTATGTTGAAGACATGGATTGGATGTTTGCATTTGGTGCTTTGCATATTGGTCTGATCGGGTTCACATATTTTCCTTAACCGACAGATAGGTCCAAGTTATGAACCGGTATGAGAAATCATGTTCCAGATCAACACAACACATTTTGGAAATGGTTTATGTTAGGCCCAATATGGAAAGCTAATGTACTGAGAGAGGAGGGGTGAATCAGTACTCCAAAACTTTTCTTGAATAATAACTTTACTGTTATGCATAAACAGAATAGTGCAGTAACATAAAATAAAGTTAAAACAAATAGATAACAATCATATATGATTCACTCCATAACACATATATTTTGGTTACGCAGAAACTCTTGGTTAGAGAGAAAAACTGTGTGGGGATGGCACCCACAACTTCACCACTGCAATAATAAAGAATGCGTGATTAGAGCTACATTTAGCTATTTCTGATAGCTTACCCTGTTAGGAGTAACAAGATCTGTTAGATCTACCTTGCTAAAGGATTTTACAACATTTATTCTAAATGTTGCACTTGGTTAGAGGCTTTACAATTTATAGACTTGATTAGAGTCTTTTACCCTATTAAAGGTTTCTCTTACAACTTCTCAATATTACAATAAAATCATTACAAATATCTGCAACTTTACATCTAAAATGTTATAACAGATTCTATGTGCTCAGAATAGATTACCTTGCTTATAGCATACCTCGGTAACCCATATAGTAACTCGGTAAACCCTTATGTTTACTCTGTTCTTTGACTGTTCTCTAAAAACCTTCTCGGTGACCTCTGTGTCTCTGTAACAGTCTTCTTTCATGCATACATACACTTAACTCATGCTGTATAAATAGATCTCTCAAAATGGTGATCCAATTCATTGCTTTGATCTTACAAACAAGATTCCTCGAATGAATAACTAAACAAAATATTTCATTGGTTAGATTGATCTCGTAATCATACACAATCTTCTAGTGCAATTTCCAATTTATTAAGGGTTAGATGTGCCTCGATCTTGTAACACGTTTTCATATGCATGTCCAGGTTCAATGTATCTGGTAACACATTTCACTTGGTGAATATCAACTTGGTGTGTCATCTTTACTGCTCAGTAGTCATAAAAAGATACTCAGTAGCCAGGTCGGTGTATACTGCGTTCTGTGACTGCTTTCTTCTGTAACCGACTAGATTGTGCATACTGACTTCTCTGTGTGTACCAATTGCATGATTCAGTAGTGCTAACTGACTAGAATGTATAGTATGACTTTGAATATAAAAGATAATGGCAACTTGATAAGTAGTAACAGTTTATTGATTGGATAATGTGTAAATGTATTGAAACTGACATATTATTGCACCAAGACTTATTTTGTAATTGGTTTAAATGTAATATCTTTTAGGAGCCAACCTAATGATTAGGTCTTATGTTTTTGTATAAATAATTGTAAGATCTTATTTGGAAGAAGTGTGTGAGTGTGTGAAAATATTGAAGATCATTATGAAGAGTGAAAATAAGCAGATCCTTGTGCGAATCACACAAATACTATTTGAAGGTTGAAGGAAGGTTGTTAAAGGTCATGAAGGTGTTTGGCACTCATGTGCAGAGCTTAAACTGGTACTGAATCCAGCATTGTAGATGCTATATTGAAGAAGTACATTGATTATTGGATTTAACCATCCAACTGTGTAGTCAGTGTGACTCCTATTTTGTGATTGAGAAGTGAGCTCTAGGCAGTTGGCCTTTTTGCATGTGCAGACCCCATTATTGTATTCACTTACTATCTGCAGTAGTATCATCTGATTGTGGGTAAGGTTTCCCACCGTGGTTTTTCCCCTTACAGGGTTTCCACGTCAAAATATTTGTGTCATGTGTTGTGGATGTTGTTTTCCTTTCTGTTTCATGCATTAAGTTGTACCTATATTGCTATAACTGTTAATCTGTTTTACTGACACTGAGTTTTAAGTTGGGATAATTTGTTTTGGGTTGCAAGTTATTCACAACTTATTCACCCCCCCCCCCCTTGGTTGTCCTTATCGGTTCCTAACAGTGGGTCCCATGTCTTTTTCCATTTTTTAGGCACCTTGCCACACTCGAGTCACTTTTTCAGGCTGTTTTTTAAGTCTTTTTAATCCTTTTCAACTTTCGCCCAAAATAGAGCTTTATAGACTTAATTATAGTTAATTAAATGTAAAACGTTCAATTTAGGGTGAAGTTCTCACAAATGTGTTTACTTCCCACATTTAGGATGAAATCCACCCTAAGTCGTTGATCTATGCTCATCCAACAGACGATGGTATATGTTGTCAGTTGTTGTGGGTCCCATGACTTTTGTCATTTTTCAGACACGTCACCAGACTCAAGGAACTTTTCCATATTTTTTTTGAAGTCTTTTTAATCCTTTTCAACTTCCGCTCGAAATAGAGCTTTATAGACTTAATTATAGTTAATTAAATGTAAAACGCTCAATTCTGGACGAAGTTCTCACAAATGTGTTTACTTCCCACATTTGGGTTGAAATCCACCCTAGGTCATTGATCTAATTGAGTCTAATCTTGTTCTCTAATGGAGTCTGAGAATCTTGAATTTTCTTCTAATGACCTTGGCCTTGAGTCTAATAATGTGGTGAATCTTATTGATAAACCTGCACCTCCTAAGGACCTATGCAATATGCATTACCTTTTATCTTAGTGGGACTATTGAAGCACCTGATGGCCTACTATATATCACTGCAAAGATCAAACACATAGTCTCACGAGGGGTTCTCTTTGATCCAACATGTACGGTGAATGTAATAACTTAAGAATATCTTTATACTTTACAATTGCATGAAGTAACATATGATAAATTTGATTTAGTGGTTAATATTTTTGATGGTTTCTCTAGTCCTACTATAGGTTCTATTTCTCTTCCCATTAAGGTTGGTACTAAGCTCTTAGATGTCATTTTTTCTATCATTCCTACATCAAATCAATTTTGTGTGAAGTTGGGACATCCTTGGTTCTCTTCCATGAAAGCGATCTCATCTATCGTTCATAAATGTCTCAAATTTCTTCATAATGACAAAATTGTAACTATAAATCATAGCATGTACCAACCCACGATGAGGCATGGAGATGTTAATCTTGCTTACTTTTAGCCTAAACAATTTGAGCCTCTTAAGACTCGAAGTGATGCTCTTTTTCAATCTTATAAAAAATGGAAAAATGATATAATCTTATCTTTGAGTGAGCCTAGAGATCCTAGACATATTCATCCTCCTCATGATGGACTCGGTTTCCTTCCTACACCTTATATTCCTCCTTTATATGTTGCAATACCACCTCCTACATCTTACAAAGGAAAGCATCCAACATCTCCTATTTTTCAGCCTAGTAGACTTTTCAATCCTTTTCAACTTCTGCCGAAATAGAGCTTATTAAATTTAATTAAGTATACAATTGAAAATTTAGAATCTAACTATACTTAATTAAATGTTTATCATTTATGGAAGTCTTCCATTAAAAGTTTGCAAAACATGTTTATTGTTCCTCCACATACACTAGTTCAAAACTTCAACAACAAGTTGGACTTTTAATTCACTTGTTTTTCGCAAGATAAACATCTTTTTTTTAATATTTATAAAATTATAATCAACGATAATTAATGTATAAATAATTAATGGAACGAATTGGATTTTTTTTAATATATTAAATAAAGACGAAGGAACATTACATAAAAAAGATCGCAATATTAAATTTATTTCCGTTGTTTAACAAAATATTGAAATAATATAGCTCATAGACAAAAAGAATTTGCAAAATTATCATTAATAAACTGAAATAGAAAGCATTTTTATATCCATAAGAGGCAAACTGAAATGAACTGGAATTTACAAAAGTATCATTAATATTTATGTTTCAGAAATTTACAATTTTTACATGTCTAAGACTTGGGTCCCTCAAAAACTTTAAAGCCAAAATGAGTGATCCTGTGAGGTTATGAGGACATAGCCAAAAAAATAAAACTACTCGGGGGTCAGGGCTAGGGCACATGTAGTGGACACATTCATGGTTTACCCTAAGAATCTCGCCCTCCCTCCATGTAGAATTCTTCAGACATTATAAGCTGAGAGAATTCTTCAAGCCAACTGTAGTTTAGAAAGTTGTCCAGGAGGAACCATTTCTGAAGAAAGTCCCTACCAGTCCACGCCCATTTCCTATGACGCGTCAATTTCTCCGCATTTAGATTCAAAAGAAATGGTTGCCTGGCCACTGGCACTATTTGGTTAGGGAGGAGAATCTTGGTTAATTCATTTGCCCAAGGGATCCCTAGCCCTACTTCTACAAAGATGACAATAGTAACATCGTCTCCAAGGAAGTCTTCTTTAAACACCTTCCTTAACAATATCAACATATCCACCTCATCTCCTCTGAGGTCCAGAAGAGATGCCAAGAACTGGGACGTAACATCCATGTTAACATGGTATCTATTTTGATTTCGTTGAAAGTCTCTGCCCATCACCATCCTCATAGCCTCATTAGTGAACATCCCAACTTCCTTGTAGACTGATTGGAGGGTTGGGTCTGTAACGGAGCCCAAAAAGGCCCTCTGGTCCTCCTCAGATATGATTCTCAAGCAGATAGGAGTGTCCATCTTGAAAAATAATATTACCTAATTAAACAGTCTGAGACTATATACCTAAACCAGAGGCAAAATTTAAATACTGCGAGCTCTGACGATTTATCTACCAAAGGCTAATTGAAGATGAAAGAATCAGAGATCGTATATAAATGGATGAAGCTCTGGATTGTAATAATACTTTCTCTAACTATATTAATTGTTTTAATTTTTAAAAATATTTCCTATATCTCTGCAAATCTTTCCCATAAATGCATAAGTGTGCGAACTTGGAAACAACTATAAACCAGTACCACATTAGAAGTCATGGGGACATAGTAGATTACAATTAGTGACTAGACATATATTAAATGACCAACATTATTGACTGTGACATTTGATACATGTCTATTGAATCCAATTCCATTTTGGGCACTTTCTGCTGAACTACGTTCTCTTTAGAAATTTGGGCCCAAATAAAACTTCAGCCATTGATCTACGATCATTGAACGGTTTAAAATCAATTATGGATTTTAGGTACGTGTCACCCTTCACGTGTCAAAGAGGTCGCGCTTATCGATACATCGTGTAGATTTTGGACTTAATGTGATGTATTGATGTGATGTGATGTGCCTTGTCTATTAATGGAAATGAATTCATAAAATTGCCAATAAAATATATATTTTTCCATAAATAACAAAATATTAGCCAAACAAATTAAATAATTTTCAGGCGGTGGATAAAAATAGCCAATACGCTTAAATAATTTTTCCTTCGGACTAAATTTTTTTGGCCATACAATTATATATTTGTTCCTTTAAACGAAAAAATATTCACCTCCTACAATATATATTTTCCCACAGAACAAGGTATTATTCGCCAGAATTTTATGTAATTTTTCGTACCCTAGGCAAAAATCGCCAATACAAAATAATTTTCTTTCCTACTTTGAAAGCCATCGTTATGAAAATTTTCCCCCAAAAATAATGTCTAATTCACCAAGATTTTACACTTTTGCCCAAGGGGTGGTTTCTTAAAGTTATCCCTGTATCATAGCCCATCTTTTGCATTAGGGTAAAACCTTTACCATACCTCTCTATCGGGATCCTGACTTGTTATCTAGCTATGTTGGAAGGGTGTTTGTAGATCCATCATGCCAAATATTCATCAATAGTTTCCTGTTCCTCTGAACTGCTTGGGATGAAGCCATCAAGTGTAGTAGTATGGGCTGCAACAAGTGGTTTGAGTGACTGTTGTGGTTTTCCATAAGTCCTAGGTGAGAGGGATAGTTGGCCAGCATAGAAAATCTGACTAATATTATACTCTTTTGGGCCTTATCTTGTACTTTCATTTTTCATCTTTTCTTGTTTGGGTGTAGGGATCGGTGGACTGGTGAGGTGAATGTAAGATGATGAGGCGGTGGCTTCTCTATTGCTAGGGACTGTGATATTAGGTTGATGCCTTATATTGTTGCAAAAAGCGAATGGGTTGGCATCACCAAGGATAGTAATCTCTACTTCGTTATAGCAAAACTTGATGCATTGATGGTAAGGTACTTCTTGCATGGTGTGAATCCATGGTCTACCTAATAGGAGATTGTATGGAAGAGGGAGGCCTAGGACTTGACAGACTACATTCTTCACCATGGGTCCTACCCTGACTGGTAGCGTGACACACCCTTTAGAGGCGTGGTCTACATCATCATAGACCTTGATGGTAATCCACTTTCTGGCATCTTCTGCATCCCAATGTTGTGAATAACTATAATGTGCAAATGTTAAGGCCAACTCCATTGTCAATCAAGACTCACTTGATTCCGTGTTTATGTATGAATCCCTCAATATGGAGAGGGGTGTTATGCGGTTGTTGAAAGGATGCGTCGTCATTCTCTGCAAAAGTGATACATGGTGATGATTTGAGACTACCAACCATGGCTTGAAATTGATTTGTATTGAGGTTGGGTGGAACTGACACTTCTTAGAGAGCTTGATCTAAGATGGTTTTATATGAGGGTGATATGTGCAAAATCTCTAGTATGGAGATAAGTGATGGTGTCTTATCTAATTGGTCCACAAGATTATAATGTTTGGGCACAAATGTCGCTCTTGATGGTGCACCTGGTAAGACAAGCTTTCTACAGTGGTAAACAACATTGCATGCAGGATCTTTGCCTTTGATGGTAATGGTAGCAACTTGTTCATTGGCATCATAAAGATTATTGACAATATAGGTATAGGTTGCGCATGTATAGTTTGTTGTGTTATCTTGATTATTACCTTGATGGGAGGGACCTCCTTTCTCATATGATGGGAGTGGATTTTTTAACATGGTATGATCAATATTGGAAGTTTTTGCATTGTGACCATCCACTTCTATGTCACCTCGATCAATGAGGCCTTGAACAATATCCATTAATCGATGACAGTTATTTGTTTTGTGCCCTCTTCCTTTATGAAATTCACAATACTCATTATCTCTCCACCAGGAAGGTTTGACTTGTGGTTCATAGTTTGATGTTTTAGGTAATGTGATAAGATCAGAAGAGGAGCTGGCGTAAAATATTTTCAAGAGATTCTCCCAAGGGTGTTTAGGTGCAATTGGGTTTGTAGGTCGGGTACCTGTTTGTAGATAAAGAACAATGAGACGTGTTTAGAGCTTTTTTTTAACATTGGGCTCACCAAATGATGTTGTGGAAATAGGGAAAAGGCAACAACAAATTTCAATGTTTATAAGTTAGCTTCAACCATAAAACCAAAACAAAGAACTAAAAACCATTCCAAACATATCAAAAGAGATTACAAAAAGCATGAAAGAAGTTTCACAAAACAAAGAAAGGAGAAAAGTCTCCCTAAGATGCTTACATGATGCCTTTTGATTCTTCTCCCTTGTTTCTCCCCTCTCCAAGTCCCAAATGACTATATCTCTCATCTTTTAACACTAGTCACGGATGCAATATAGAGATTCAAGATGGTTGGATATGATAAACAAATGCTATGCAAGTGTAGATAGTGATGCTATGAGAAACCTCTATGCTAATACCAGTATAGTAACAATACTCTAATGCTTCCTTCTTTGCTTGAGGAGAAGGGTTCTATTTATACAAGAAATGGGGAAATGAAGGGTTAATATTGAGCAATCTTAACAAGGGTTAGGATTGAAATATATTCAATCCATGTGAGACTTTCAACCCAATCCCATGTTGACAAGTGTCACCATGAGGAGGATTGAGTGAAGAGATAAGGAGAATTAAATGCTTGAGGGGACATGATGGTTACCCTAGGGGGTTGGGTTAGGGTTAGGTTAATGGATATTACTTGTATCCAAGGGATAAATGAATGTGCAAGGGTTAAATGGTTACCTTAGTCAAAGAAATAAATGCTTTGAAGAGACTCATGAGTCAAAAGGATGGTTAAGATAGAGGAAAGTCTCTAACCAAAGGTCAATTGGTTTGTAAGACTTTGCATGTTTTTGAGAAGTGACCTTTTTCTTAAGGAATGTGCAAATTATTAGGAGGGGGATTAGGCTAATTAGAAGGATTTAGAAGAATCTAAAAGGGGGTTAGAAGAATATAGAAGGAGATTAGTGAGCAAGTGAATTTTGTAGGAGAATGCAAGTGGGATGATTTTTAGGATTTTTAAATAAATAAGTGTGCAAGTGTATTTTGAATTTATTTAAATGAGAAAAGGGGGGATAAAGCATTAAATTCTTGAAGACTTTGAGGGAAATAATTAAAGGATTAAGAAGTCTCTAGAAGGAAGCAATTAAAGGTTTTAAAGACTTTTATGAAAATCATTTAAGGTTTGAGAAGACTCTAGAAGGAAACCTTTAAAGGTTTGAAGACTTTAAGGGAAGTCATTAAATGTTTCAAGTGGGTGAGGATAAATATGATTTTAAATAAAAAAATTATTTATTTAAAATAGTGGTGCAACTTGCATTTTCTAGAAAGTGCAAGTGGGTGAGGTTTTTATGGATTTAAATAAATATTGATTTATTTAAATGTGAGAGAGGGTATTTAATTAAATAAATGTGATTTGTTTATTTAATTAAAAGTCAGAATATGGTGTAAGTGAATTAAATCAAATAAATTGAATTATTTATTTAATTAATAGGAGAAGGGGGTTAAGATGAATTAATTAAATATTAACTTAATTAATTGTTGATAGATGGTTAAATAATCAAATAAATGCTTAGTATTCATTTAATTAAGTGGACAGATTTGGGTGTCTACAACCACTATTCCAATTTGTGAACATAAAATGAATGACAATAAAAAATAGATGTAAACTTAAAGGTTATACTTTTTAACAAGGACACATGAAATACATTATGGATATAACTCAAACCTAAAGATAATATTGACCAATATATTACAAAATTCATCTCTTCAATCACACCAAAATGACACAATAAGACCCCTTAAGATCTATTTTTACTATTATGACCTCATATGATTGTAATGAAGCATAATACTACCTTAATACATAATACCTTATGACTCATAATGACCCCCAAAGACCCAATTCGACCCCATAGGACCCAATAGTGTCCTAAGGGGTCATGTGTGGTCCTGAGGTGTCACACATGTGTTCTAACATATGTGTGATCCCTTAGGAGCACATATCACCCCTTGTAACATCCTAGTTTATATAACATGCCCATTATGACCCAATATCATGCACATCGTACACTCTAGGATGCTATAAGGGGTCGCGCAACACATGCATGACCCCTTAGCACCACATATGACCCCTTGTAGCATTCTAGTGTGTATAATGGACCCCTTAGTACCCCTTTTGATCTCGTAAGACCCAATAGTGTCCTAAGGGGTCATATGTGGTCCTCAGGGGTCACACATGTGTTCTAACACACATTTGACCCTTTAGAAGAACATATGACCCATTGAAACATCCTATTTTATATAACATATCCCTTATGACCCAATAGCATGGACAACGTACACAATAAGATGCTATAAGGGGTCATATGTGGTCCTAGTTGGTCACTCACGTGTTTTGTCCTAGGTGGTCACGCATGTGTTTGAACACATGTGTGACCACGTAGGACCACGTATGACCCCTTATAGCATTCTAATGTGTATAATGTACCCCTTAGGAACCAATTTGACCCCATAGGACTCAATAGTGTCCTAAGGGACCATATCTACTCCTAAGGGGTCACACATGTGACCCCTTAGGACCACATATGACCCCTTGTAACATCCTAGTTTATATAACATACCCCTTATGACCCAATAGTATGCACAATGTACATACTAGGATGCTATAAGGGGTCATATGTGGTCCTAAGGGGTCACACGTGTTAGAACACATGTGTGACTCCTTAGGAGCACATATGACCCCTCGTAACATCCTAGTTTATATAACATATCCCTTATGACCCAATAGCATGCACAACAAACACACTAGGATGTTATAAGGGTTCATATGTGGTGCTAAGGGGTCACACATGTGTTCTAACACATGCATGACTCCTTGTAGCATCCCAGTGTGTATAATGCACCCCATAGGACCCAATAGTGTCCTAAGGGGTCATATGTGGTCCTAAAGGGTCACACGTGTTAGAAAACATGTATGACCCCTTAGGAGTGCATATGACACCTTATATAATCTTATCATGTGTATAATTCACCCCTTAAGACTCAATTTGGCCACAGAGGACCCAATAGTGTCCTAAGGGGTCATATTTTCTCCTAAGGGGTCATGCATGTGTTCTAGCACATGTCTGACCCCTTAGGATCACATATGACCCCTTATAGCATCTTAGTGTGTATAATGTACCCTTTAGGACCCAATTTGACCTTATAGGACCCAATAGTGTCCTAAGGGGTCACACATGTGTTCTAACATATGTGTGACCCTTTAGGACCACCTATGACACCTTATAGCATCCTAGTGTGTATAATGTACCCCTTAGGACCCAATTTTACCCCATAGAACCCAATAGTGTCCTAAGGGGTCATGCATGTTTTCAAACACATGCGTGACCCCTTAGGACCACATATGACCCCTTATAGAATCCTAGTGTGTATAATGTACCCCTTAGGACCCAATTTGACCCCATAGGACCCAGTAGTGTCCTAAGGGGTAATATGAGGTCTTAAGGGGTCACACATGTGTGACCCCTTATGACTTCCTATGACCCCTTATAGCATCCTATTGTGTATAATGTACCCCTTAGGACCCAATAGTGTCCTAAGGGGTCATATGTGCTCCTAAGGGGTCATATCTCCTCCTAAGGGATCACACATCTATTCTAACACATGTGTGACCCCTTAGGATCGCATATGACCTGTTATAGCATCCTAGTGTGTATAATGTACCCCTTAGGACCCAATTTGACCCCATAGGACACAATAGTATCCTAAGGGGTCACACACCATTTAGGACCACCTATGACCCCTTGTAGCATCCTAGTGTGTATAATGTACCACTTAGGATCCAATTTTACCCCATAGGACCTAGTAGTGTCCTAAGGGGTCATATGTGGTCCTAAGGGGTCACACATGTTTTCTAACACATGGGTGACCCCTTAGGACCACATATGACCCCTTATAGAATCCTAGTGTGTATAATGTACCCCTTAGGACCTAATTTGACCCCATTGGACCCAATAATGTCCTAAGGGGTCACACATGTGTTCTGTGTGACCCCTTAGGACCACCTATGACCCCTTAGGACCACCTATGACCCCTTATAGCATCCTAGTGTGTATAATATACCCCATAGGACCCAATTTGACCTCATAGGACCCAATAATGTCCTAAGCGGTCATATGTGGTCCTAAGGGGTCAGACATGTGTGACCCCTTAGGACCACATATGACCCCTTATAGCATCCTAGTGTGTATAATGTACCCCTTAGGACCCAATAGTGTTCTAAGGGGTCATATGTGGTGCTAAGGGGTCACACATGTGTTCTAACACATGTGTGACCCCTTAGGACCACCTATGACCTCTTATAGCATCCTAGTGTGTATAATGTACCCCTTAGGACCCAATTTACCCTCATAGGACCCAATAATATACATACTGTACACACTAGAATTCTATAAGGGGTCATATATGGTCCTAAGGGTCACACATGTGTTCTAACACATGTGTGACCCCTTAGGACCCAATTTGACCCCATAGGAACCAATAGTATATAAAGGGGTCATATGTGGTCTTAAGGGGTCACGCATGTGTTCTAACACATGCAGGACCCCTTAGGACCACATATGACCCCTTATAGCATCCTAGTGTGTATAATATATCCCTTAAGATTGAATTTGATCACATAGGATCCAGTAGTGTCTTAAGGGGTCACGCATGTGTTTTAACACATGTGTGACCCCTTAGGACCACCTATGACCCCTTATAGCATCCTAGTGTGTATAATGTACCCCTTAAGACCCAATTTGACCCCATAGGACCCAATAGTGTCCTAAGGGGTCATATGTGGTCCTAAGGGGTCATGCATGCTTAAATATTTCATTTTATGATTTTAAATATCTTTTTATATCTTTTTTTATGAACTTTAATTTGTTTAAAATATTGAAAATACATGTATATGTATTTATATGTATTTATATCTTTATATGATCATATTAACTTAAAATTATGAAAATGTATGTTTCTGTGTAAATTTATTTTTATATCTATTTATATATGTTTAAAATGATGAAAATGTATGTAAATTAAACATGTATATTTTTTGAAAATTGCACTTTATTTTGTTCTACAATTTTTAGATTAAAAATTGAAATTATTTTTAATTATTGTTTATATTTTTTAGTACAATTTTTTTAATATAAATTGCAATACATATTTACACACACACACACACACACACACACACACACACACACACACACACACACACTCACACACACTCACACACACAAATATATATATATATATATATATATATATATATATATATATATATATATATATATCATGTCTAATCACCCTAGTTCACATCACACTGGATCTAAGCCCAGTGTTATTCCAGGAGGGAGGGAGCAGACATCATGTAGGTCTGCAAGAACTCCTGAGAATAGGCAACATCTTTATGATCAGACATCACATGCATTACAATGTTCTCTAGATCACTTGAACAACACATTGGAAAGCACCCCTAACCATATAAATAAGGAAAGGGAGAGATCATTAGAGATGAGCTACGTCATATGATTGATGTAGTTGACACTTATAATCCATATGATGAGATTAACACTACTTTATTCATTAGTTCCCTTTCACGTAGTGTTCGTGGTACCGTAAAATGGGAAACAATCAATGAGAAGGTTTCTACCATTGACGTGAAGATCATGTCCCCTCATTATCAGTCCATGGGTAGGGTGAAGGGTTATATGCCTACCAAGTGCATAGATGTACTAGTGGCACCATTTATATATCCTAGATGGTTGACCACTCATCATATGTGGCCCCAAAAGGATGATTTGCCCCTTTTTTTGTGCAAACAATCATTTCCAGAGTTCCATTTGGGGTTTGATGTTGACTAAACAGATTTTCCTACACATGCTGGACCAGGGAGAGGCATATTTTCAAATAAGTTTAGAAGACCTGATGCACCACAACCCGCTAATAAGTGGACATTGATTGGTCCAAACCTTTTGGTTCTTCCTAAACGTTTGGAACTGGCATGTGTAACAAATAGTGCACCAGATGACACTCGATAGTCTATTTTTTCTAATATTTCTACAATAGCTACACAAGTCGACGAGATGACATCAGGTCATGTGGGTAGATGTTTTCTACTCTCTCATACTAGGATTCATGCATCTGATGATGCATCATAAAGTTATGATCCCTATGTTCAAGAAGACATACAATCATCGATGGATGTTGCATGCATACGTGAGATAGATCCTTTATGACAAATGATTGCATGTTTTTCAAGTGATTCCTTGGATGCATATCAGATTATTGCTATGGAGCATGGGATCTCTCTAGAGGAGGCCTCAACATATGTTAGACGTGTACTTGGTAGACTGACTGTTTGTAGCCATGGTGGTGAGACTATAGATTCTCAGCATGATGCTACTGCACATCCCACTGGCCCTCCCTAACATACATCAGTTGGCCAGGATACACCTCCTCCTCCTATTCATACATCCATTGATCCCACAACACCTGGTACTGGAGTTTGGGGGTTGTACACTAGTCTACTTATGGAGTCAGACATTGAGGTCGATGTTGCAGTGGGCTCCTTGCATGATTCTAACATGAGCAAGATTAGACGAGCATTAGATGCTGCAGATCAGGTATGAATTTTTTTTAAATAATTTTAATTTAAAAACTATCTCTACTTGATTGTAGATGTTTAATTTTTTCATTATTTAATTATAATTTGTGAACTATAGGGAATTTTGTTAGGATCCATGTATGGAGATTTGCACACTGCCATTGACTCTATTCATTAGGAGACACAAGTATATATAACTTTCAATTGATTGTTTATTTTTAAGTTCTATTTAAAGGGATAGGTATTGATCTTAATTTCAAGTTATTTATATCTAACTAAAATTCAACATTGCAGGATGAGCGACTATCACTCTGGTTGAACTCTTCATCACATAGATGTTCTAGAGTCCTACATGCACATGGTGGAGATTTTAGAGACCCTGAGGTATGTTTATCTAGAGCGTGTGTACATGTATGTTCTTAATCTATGTTTCAAATTATATTAGATAAATTGTATGTATGAATGTTTCAAATTTCTTAGATAGATAAATATAATTCTTAAAAATTTACTATTATGAATGTTTAATGTATGAGTTCATGTGTACTTTATTGTAGGCGCAGGGATCGGGACATGGTTCAGGACATGGATCCGACTGACCCATTGTTTATATATGTGCATGTGCACACATTTTCTATACATTGTACTAGACATATTTTATATATATCTATATATATTTATTTTCTTAGCTTGACATTTTTCCTGGATGTATATTTTAGAACATGATATGTACATGTATGTATGTGTTAGAGATCTAGACATTTCATACTGTAGACACCTAAAATTGTCATGTCTAATTATTTATCCTAATTTTATTTATTTAATTAATTCATTTATCCTCTTCTAAGCCTTTCCTCATTTAAATAAATACTTATATTTATTTAATTGATCCCATTTCCTCCTTGGACATAGATTCTTTGCCCTTTTCTACCCATGACACATGTCATTCATTTCTTAATTCCTACACTACCTACCCCTTTTATCATTTTATGATTTCCTCTACCTACCTTTTAATCCTAGCCGACCATTTATCTTTACATCTCTTAATCTTATCCCTTCATTTTCCAAAGTGTTCTCTATATAAGAGGATACTCTCCTTCATTATCAAACCTAATGAGCATTCTAATCATCTAATCAGTTAACCAAGGTGTCTAATCAATCTTATGCAATCAAGTCTTTTTATGACCAAGCTATCAACCACATTTTCATTCTTTGTTGAGTTCTTGTGTACACATAAAATCTGAGAGCAAATATATCAAACAAGATCAATGGAGATTGAAACCCTAGTAGACATGGGAATAGTAATATTGCTTTATTTTGTTGATTTACATGATCTTAGGTATCTTTATTGGTATTGGTGAATGTTTCATTGTAGGATCTAGATTGTTTGTGGTTGAATCTTTATGGTTTTACAATAACATATCATCACTTTTCACCACACATTTTGGCACGCCCGATGGGACATGGATTTTTGTTAGATCTATATTTTTTTCAGGTTTTTCTAACCTTATATTGTTGTTTTGTAAAATAATTTGGAGAATAACCTTGTGCAACTAGGGTTTTGGACACAAGATTAAGATCTTGGAGAGATTTGATCTGATCTCACAAACGGGTTGGAATGTTTGCACCAAATTTTGTTTGAAGGTTGGGGATAGTATCAAGAGATCTCAATCCAAAATTTAGAATTTTTGGAGCATATTTGAATTTGTTATTATTTTTTTATGAATTTTCATAAATAATTAATTTTGAGAGAAAATGAGCAAATTTTCCAGGTTTTCTTACATTTCTAGAAATTTCTCAGAATTATCCAACAGGTCTATTTTTTGTGATTTAAATTTGGGTGCAAAATCTTTCATGAAAAACTGGATCTTTACAAATAAAGGTTTTGCATTATTTTGATTAGATCAGATAAACTGCTTGGAAGTTTTGCATCATAATGTTTTGACAGGTTGAGAATAGTATCAGAAGTGCAAAACTTTTAGATTTTTTGGAGCATATTTTAATTTTCTATGAATTTTCATAAAAAAATTATTTTTTGAGAGAAAATGAGATTTTTTTTGGATTTTCTTATAGTTTTGGAAACTTCTTAGAATTATACACAACATCTATTCTTTCTGATTTTAATTTTGATGCAAAACAATTCGTTAAAAATCAGATCTTTAAAAATTAGTGTTTTGCATTGTTTTGATCATATCTCACAAACTTCTTGGGATTTCTGCAGGAATTTTTTTATGAAGGTTTGTAATGGTATCAAAAGCTTTTATTAAAAAATTCAGATTTTTCAGATCAATTTTTTATTTTCTATGAAATTTTTATGATTTTTTATAAAAAATAATTTTTGGAGCAAAATAGGAATTTTTTTGGATCTTCTTACATTTCTCGTAATGTATTAAAACTTTACAGGTGTTCTATTTTTTATGATGCAAAAGAACTCATGGAAAATTGGATATTTGAATCTATCAAAAAACATCTTCTCGAAGGCCCCTATTTCACAAAGTCTTTTAGATCTAAAATTTACCTAACTTGTGTGCTTGCAGGAGGGGTATAATTTCAAAATTACTAATAATATTGGTGCAGGAACTTTGACAAAGATTTTATTTTAAAATTGCTTTCTTTGTCTTCTTAGTCTAGCAAACACTTCAATTGGTGCACTAAAATTGAACCCGTGTCTTTCGTGTTTTGAATATTAGGCTATTTTGTGTTTATCTTTAGAGAGCTTGCCTCCTCGTGTGGTCACTAGGACTACTAGTGATGAGGGAATGAGCCAAGTGAATACGGCTAGAATCCAAGCATTCCAACTCACTATAATAAATAGCCCTCTTGGGATGAAAATTTTGGAGGTTGGAGCTATCTACGATTTATCTCATATTAAGCACGTTGTAGGGCCCTTGAGGTCTAAATCATGCTTGCATGACTACTAAAGTTTTTGGAACTTTGTTGGGCTATAACCCTCAATTGTGCTTGCGTGACCTCAAAGGATAGTCTCCTAACAGAAACCCTTACTAGCACCTTTTTTTTTTTTAGAAAGACCAAAAACCTTCTAGTTGTTGGCACAGGAGGTTGGACCTTTGAAGCGGCTCACATTCGTATGGTTCTTAGTAGAGATACAAAGTTCGCTATGGGGAGTTTTTGTGGGGACTGGTGCTTGTCTTCCCCGGTGAAGTGAGTGTTGAGGGTGGAGACAGTGGGGTCAAGCACCTAAGTGTCTGCTCTGAATTGCGTAGCTCGGGGTAACCCCCTAAGTGAGATTCAATAACTATTATCCCAGCCAACCCTAGGATTTGTGCTTGCATGATAAAAACACTCAAAAAGTTTCAAACAAAACAAACAAACATTATTGTTTTCAAGTGTATGCAAAAATATTTCACCCACACTTCACATTTGGAAACATTTTGGATCCTTAAGACAAAATACCTTCACACATTGGGTCTTCACTATTTTGTTGTGTTTCCTTGCCACAAAAAGTCAAAACATTGAGATTTGGTCACATTCAACAACTTTACAATTGGACTATATTGCAAAACATTTTTAGAATCACGTCTGGGTTTGTTAAAACTGCGTCTGCGATTCACAGTTGAGAGATTACAAGAAAACTCTTAAGAACAAAAAGGACTTAAGTTTTCAGATTCAAAGAGCTTCTAAGGTTGCTTCCGATAGGGCTTCATTTTCAGTCAACATGTCTTGGTCATACATAGTCAATCATTTTCCTTCACTTGCATTGCCCTGATAATATATTTTCTAAATTTGAGTCAAAAGGTTACTTTGCTTGTCCTCATCAAACTTTGAAAACATACTACAACACAACACTAGGTGATTCTAGTATCAAGATCTATCATCTTAGGGTCTCATTTGGTCTTCTTGAGTCAAGGTCAACTTACCTCATCAAGAAATCCATCGTCTCTTTGGAAGCAACACCTTACTCTAAAAACATACATACCTAGAGTCAAGGTCAACATACCTCATCAAGTGATCCATCATCTCTTTGGAATCCACACTTTACTCTCCTACTTTGGTCTTACACTCTTGGACATTGCAAGTTTACCCTAGATTCATCTACATTTCATAAACCTCTTGGTCTTCCATATTCTTTGCATTTTCATACTACCTTTCATTTTGGTCAAGACTTTAGTCCATGGTTGAAACTCATTCACAAAGGTCTAAAATGGAAGTCAAAGAAGCTTTAAGGTCTTTAAACATGAGTACCTATGAGTTTGATGGAGACGAATTCTACAATCCATTTGAACACCGCAGTAATATACCAGGCAATGACAATGCATCTGTGGATTCTACAGAAGTAGAGGAAACTATCATGGATCTCCATTTTAACAAATTGGTTCAAGAAATAATGAAAAGCGATAGAGAATATTTCCTAGAAGTCATGGCACAAAGTGGGACAAGATTACCCCATGATTTTGATATGTCACAAATTTTGGAGGATGATCCAAATCAAGCAAATCAAGTTAATACAAGACAAAGGAGGTCCGATAGTGGTGGTAAGAAAGAGAATCTTGTGCTTGAGTCACCTTCATCCCTACTTCAAAAACCTGAGATTCCAAACAAATACACTCATTCTCATACCAATTATGATATGACCTCTCATGAACAACCCTGCAGTCATCCTTTCCCATGGAGAAGAACTACCACCATGCATGACCATAATGATACCCAAGATAATACCAATGCATACATTTACACTCAATCAAACATTCAAAATCATGACACGAGGAGACCTAGTACTCCTCACTATAATACCATACCAAGTGGTTCATATGCAAGTTATAAAGATATGTCCTTCCTCCATCTAAACACATCTATGATCAATACCATCCATATATGCATTATATCCCTCCTCCGGCCAATGGTTCAGGCATGGGACTAGCTCAAAGAGAAAAGACACCACCCAAGAATGACTTACAACAACAGATAAAGGACTTACAAAGGCAAATGGAGGACATGATTACACCAAAGCAATAGTACACAATGAAGGATATATGTCTTTACCCATTTGATAGAATCATTCCAATGCCTCCATTCCCTCCACATTTTGTAACACAAAATTTTTATAAATGCAAAGGCAAAGGGGATCCTAAGGCATACATAAGATAGTTTTTCAGAGCTTGCATTGAGGTACCAGCAGAAGAAACATACTTGATGAGATTGTTCCCACAAAGCTTAGGTGAATAAGTAATGAAAAGGTTCTCCCAACTTCCACCTCGAATTAAGTCATGGGGTAATCTAGCAGAGGCTTTCATACAACACTTCTCATACAACATTGAAACATATGTGTCAGTAGCCACCTTATGCAATACTAAGAAGAAACATGGGGAATCTTTTGCTTCATTTTTACAACGATGGAGAGGTCTTGCTAGTCTATGCTCTTGTGATATACCACAAAATCAAATGGTAGAAATATTCACACAAAATGTCAAAAAGGATATTGGATATGAGCTAATAAAAGCATGTTTGTCTACATTCAAAGAGGTCATTGAGAAAGGAATGGCGATAGAAAAAGTCCTTATTGAACAAGGTGTCATCAAGATATTCAAAAATAACAAAGAGGAATCAAATGGGAAAGACAAACCTCTCTTTTGGAACAAGAATAAGAATACAATCAATGACGGGGTAGTAGATGAAAATATTATGAAACCTAAGATAACTTTCCCTTGTGCAAGTTCTTCTAACTCAAACAATCAAGTGAACAATCAAAGGCAATCAAAACCTCGAAGAAAATACACCCCATTGGGAGAACCAATTGAAAGCACATTCAAGAAGTTAGTGGTAAACAAGCTCATAACACTACCAGATAATCCACCATATGAGCCAAAAGTGAAACCAAATTGGTGGATGATGATGAATATTGTGAATATCACAAGAGTAAAGGACATCTTACTAGAAGCTCTCATAGATTGAAGAATATCATTCAGGATATCATTGACAGAGGTGACATAGAGGTGGATGGTCATACCTCCAATCAAGAGCATGCGATGTTCAAGGAGCCATTTCCTTAACATGACAAGGGAAAAGCAAAAACTATCGATAATCAAGCTAATTATACGAAGATGCTTTATGACTATGATTCCACTATTAACCACATTTCAATGGACAACCATGTTTCAACCATCATCATCAAGGATAAAACTCTTGAAGGTCCTACCCAAAGGATTAAGGTTGTCCTAAAAGGCATTGGACCATCTTCCTCATCTTCTGAAAATGATACCTCTGAATGTAATTTCACAAACCGTCGAGGAAAAGTCACTTTACAAGGTTTTCCATCTAAGACAACAACCTCATCACCCACAAAGAATGTGTATGACCTTGTAGATCAATTAGGGAAGACACCCACCCTCATTTCCATCCTTGAGATTTTAAGCATATCACCTGCATATAAGGCCATCCTTGACAAGACTTTGAGAGAGACTTTCGTACCCACTGATTTGAACGTGGACCAGTTTCAAGCCATGGTGGGATACCTTTCTGTTCCACATACCCTCACATTCATAGAATTCTATGATGCCTCCATAACCCAACCTCATAATTCACCTCTACATATTAAAGCCTTTATCTATAAAAACCGCATCAAACGAGTCTTGATAGATGGAGGAGAAGGTCTGAACATTTGTACATTAAGCACTATTAAACAATTGGGATATTCTAAAAAGGCTATGAATCCTACATATCCAATCATCATTAAAGCATATGATGATGAGGAGTGTTCATCCAAAGGCACAATCACCTTACCTCTTAGATTTGGGCTAGTTACAAAGGATGTGGTTTGTCAGGTCCTTGATCTAGATCTCACATACAACATACTTTTGGGACATCCTTGGATGATGGTATGATGAAAGAACAAGGATCTAGTCAACTACTGAGAGGGGGGTGGGTGATTCAATAGATAGAAAAACTGATATTAACTTCACCAATCTCACAAGTAAACTTAGAACTATAAATGCAATATCTATATCAGAATAAAACTGTCAAGGTAAAACGGTTGACTGTTACAATAGATTAACAGTAAACAACTTGTAACTCACAAATAGCCAAATACTTTTACTGACATAAGTAAAACTTCATTTCATATTGTTGTTAGTTATCATGACTTATCTAAGTGAAATAAGTAGTTAAGCAATTCAACCATAGAAACATAACCACAAAGACATTCACCACTTGACACAATATTTTTGACGTGGATACCCAAATGGGAAAAACCACAGTGAGATGAGACTCACAAGATAACTATCTGAAGTTCTCCCTATTAGGAGCCAAGCCTATTAAATATTTTACAAAAATTCATGTTAAGAACAGATCCTATTAGGGACCACCCGGTTAAGGGATTGACTATAATGCCTTGTTAGAAGCAATACCCTGTGAGGAGTAACCTTTGTAACAGATTTAGAATCCAAGCTAACAGATCACCTTGTTAGAGGATTTGAATAACACCAAGCTTGTTAGAGCTTACCTCGTGAGGGGATTTAACTATTGTAATTGTTAGAAAACAACGAGAGTTTGCTAATATTTTTGAATAACACTTCACTTGCTTGTCTAGATCCTTTTCATGCTCCTATCTGCCTTTACTCAAACTGCAGATACATCATTTGGTTCGGCGACCACACACTCAATTCAACTTTGCCAACACTTAAACTAAAACAAATCATCAACATTATAAACAAATCAATTAGGTTGGTAACACAACAAAAACCCAATTCTCTCATAGAGATTACAAACAAGTCAGCTCACGTATGATCGTTGGATTACATAACAATCTCTTCACATCATTCAAGAAATCCTTGATCGCTCCTTGATCACCACTTAATCGAACTTAGTAACTCATCATGCGCTATGTATTACATGCAATAGACTTGCTCATTCCCTAGACAAAAAAATTAACTCAACGTACCAAAAAGTCTTTGAAACTCTCTTCATACAATATGCATACGTGTCATAATCATTACCGCTCACCATCAGATCATAAACCAATATAACCAATTCACCAAACTTAATCAATTAAGGTTTATCAAAACAACAAGTAGGGTTTACCAGTTCAACTCTCCAATACTTATCAATACTGGTTCACTCCACAAACTTACCTAACGGTTACAATTCCTTCCACTTAGCTCATCCTACTGGTTACAAAACATCATTACAACAATATCATTACTGGTTAATTGACATCAATGACAACATAAAATTTCATTAATGCAATTTTCATGCAAATACCAACAGTTTCCCCCCTTAGCATTGACAAAAATACAAATATCAATACCATTGATTGTTGTGATTGTGAATAGGAATCTTGGTTTAATTTTTACCATGTACTTTTGGTCTTCAGCTTGTCACTAGTTCTTCTCCCTATAATCACATAGTTTTTCTCCCCCTTTGACAACAATGCCAAATTGAAAGTAAAACATGCAATGTAAAAATTCATTGTTTAGCATCAACAACCTACAACTTGATAGTCCCCCTGTGGAATAACTCCACTCCTACATCAATCCTACTATAAAATTCTACAAGTAGCTCTGGGACTGATGTAATCTACATCATGCTTAATTTACCTCATGAAGGGGTACAACCCCTAGCTGACTTCTAAGATACTCGAAAGTAGTCTTAGGTAGAGGTTTAGTAAAGATTTTTGCAACCTTCTCATTGGTAGAAACATGCTCTAAGATCACATCTTTACTCTGAACTTTTTCCGTTAAGAAATGATACTTCAATTCAATGTGCTTGGTTCATGCGTGCAAGAGAGGGTTATTTAAAATATTTATGGCACTAGTATTGTCACATAAGAACTTTACAGGTTCTATAAACTTTAGCTTAAAACCTTCCAAAATGTGCCTTGTCCAGATAGCCTAGGTACAATTCATATAAGCAACAACGTACTCAGCTTCAGTAGTAGACTGTGAAATACAACTTTGCTTCTTGCTACTCCATAAAACAAGTCTTCCTCCCAGAAAGAATGCTCCACTGGTTGTGCTTTTCTGGTCGTCAACATTACCTACCCAATCTACATCATTGTACACCTTCAAGTCAAAGTTTCCTTCATATAGATACCATAATCCATAGTCAACAGTACCTTTCAAATATCTAAATATCCTCTTGGTTGCTATCAAATGTGTTTCCTTCGGATTCTTCTAAAATCTAGCAACTAGACCAACTGGATGAGCTATATCTGGTCTACTGTGAACAACATAGTGCAATTTTCCAATCATTAACCTATACTCCTTCTCATCAACAGATGTGGCTTCATCTTCCTTAGACAATTTACAACCTGTAACCATTGGTGTCTCAACTGGTTTATAGTCACTCATACCAAATGTCTTTAATACTTCCTTCACATACTTAGACTGTATGGTGAAAATACCACTCTTCATATGCTGAATTTGCAAGCCTGTGAATTTTTTATCTCTCCAACTAGAGGCATTTCAAACTCACTTCTCATTTCATTTGCAAAGTCATTTCTCATGTCATTATTTCCTCCAAAATATGATATCATCTACAAATACTTCACTAACTAGTATTTTATCTCCCTCAGATTTGAGATATATGTTGCAATCTTCACTGGTTCTTTGAAAACCTATCTTCATCAGGTGTGAATGAATCCTTTCATTCCATGCTCTCAGTGCTTTCTTTAATCCACATAGTGCTTTGTGCAACTTACATACCATGTCCTCCTTAGTAGTTAAAGCATAACCATTTGGCTGCTCAATGTATACTTCTTCTTCCAGTATTCCATTCAAGAATGTTGACTTTACATTTGATATACTTTGAGTCCTTTATGAGTTGCAAAAGCCAATAAAGTTCTGACACCTTTCAGTCTAGCCACGGGTGCAAAAGTCTCACCATAATCTTCTCCTTCTTCTTGTTCATAACCTTTGCAAACCAATCTAGCTTTGTTGTGAGCTACAACACCATCTTCATTCATCTTGTTCTTGAAAACCCACTTAGTACCTATCACATTTTTATTTACTGGTCGGGTACTTGATTCCATGTGTTGTTCTTCTCAATTTGTTCAAGCTCCTCCTTCATAGCTTTAACCCAATGATCATCTCCAAATACTTCCTTAGCAGTTCTAGGCTCAATAGTGGAGATCATGCAAGAATTCTCTCTGATTCTTCTTCTGGTTATCACTCCAGCATCCTTATCTCCAATAATTTGTTCAATATTATGATTGAGTCTCACATACCTCAAAATAACACGATCATTATCCTCAGGTTCTTTTGCATTATCATCATCTTCTGAATCTACCTATTCCGGTTGAACTGGTACATCAGTATTTGCTTTACCGATTTCAGGTTTCACAGGATCAGGTTCCAAAAACAAAATGCAAGGATCTTCATCCTTTTTCTCCACACCGGTTCCCCTGAGACTTTAGGATACTCATCCCCTCAAACATCAACACTCTCAATGATTCTCTAAGTCTGGTTGTTATAACATTTGTAGGCCTTACTCTTGGTGGAATAACCAAGAAATATACCTTCATCACTTTTAGCCTCAAACTTGCTAACATAGTCACTTCTTTTAATAAAACATTTACTGCCAAAAATCTTGAAATAACAAACATTAGGTGATCTACCATACCAGCATTCATAAGGGGTATTGTCCTTACCTCTTTTTACCAAAATCTTGTTCATTGTTTAGACAACTTCTCTCCAGAAAGTCTTCGCTACACCTCCTTGTATCAACATCATCCTAGCTGCTTCAACAACTAATTGGTTGTTCATCTCTGTAATACCATTTTGTTGTGGTGTCCTTGGTGTAGAAAGCTGCCATTTGATACCATTCTCTTCACAATTTCTAGTGAATTCTTCAAAAGTGAATTCTCCACCTTGATCAGTCCTTAGACACTTTATCTTCTTACCTCTCTCCTTTTCAGCTAAGGCCCTGAATGCCTTGAACTTACTAAATGGCTCTATTTTATCTTTCAAGAATGTGACCCACATCATTCTTTAACAATCATCAATGAAGATCATGAAATATCTATCCCCTTGTATACTTTTGGTCCTTATTGGTCCACATAGGTCTATATCAAATATAACAGATGCTCTGTTGAAAAAGACTTGCTCTTGAAAGTTGAGGATGTCATCTTTCCCAACTGACATTCCTTACATAGAGCATTAACCGGTTTGTCCAACTAAGGAAAACCTCTCACCGACTTGGACTTACTCACTTTAACAATGTTATAAAAATTTATATGACAAAATATCATATGCCAAAGCCAACTATCATCTATTTTAGCAATTAAACAGTTGTTGACTTTAGGATTCAGGTGAAACAAGTTACCTTTAGTCTGCTTCCGGTTGCAATCAGATCACCTTTGCTCCCATAGATTTTGCACATACCATTTTTAAACTCCAATGGATATCCTTTGTCATTGAGTTGTGACACACTCAAAAGATTATGCTTTAGACCTTCAACCCAGTAGACATCATCTGCACCACTCTTTCCATTAAGAGAAATAGTTCCCTTACCTTTAACCAGGCAGGGTGATTATTTGCTCCGATCACCGGTCGTGTGATGTGAACAACCACTATCAATGATCCAATCATCAGAATTATCCATGCGAGAAACTAAAGCTTTCTCATCAGATATCTTCTCTTTAATGGCTACAAAGACAATGTCTTCACTAGCATCACCATTAGATTCCTCATCAGTGATACCACCATCAACTATAATAAGACAATCACTTTTACCTTTACCCTTGTACTTCTTGAACTTGTCTCGCTTGTGCTCATTATCACCATTAGGACAATTAGTAGCTATGTGTCCAATCTTGTTGCATGCAAAACATTTCAAAGGTAATTTACCTCTATATTTACCGGTACCTCTTGGCAATCGCTTGGACAACAATGCTCCAAGCTCAACTAAAATGTCTTCATCATCAACTTCTCTGTTGGATCTAGATTCATAACTGTGACTGACATCTCTACTTTTCCTCATAGATGGGTTAGAAACAGAAGCTCACAATGTTGATTCAGATTTCTAAATACTACCATCATAACCATTTGATTCAAAAGAAGTAAGCTTACCAATGATGGAGTCAAGGGTTACCTTGGTTTTATCAATAGATTTTAGCTCCTGAATGGCTGCAACTCAGATAGAGTAGACCGGTAGTAGGGTTCTTAACACCATACTAATCACAATGGTATCATCCATTTTACCACTAGCACATTTGATCTCACCAACTATGTCTTTTATCCTCTAACCATACTATTGGATATTATCACCTTTATCCATTTGCATGTGATCAAACTTCCCTCTTGGACCTTAGAGGACTTGAGAAGATCTGATACCAATTGATGGCATGATGAAAGAACAAGGATTCGGTCAACAAATGAGAGGGGGGGTGAGTCAGTAGATAGAAAAAGTGATATTAACTTCACCAATCTCATAAATAACCTTTCAAGTAAACTTAGAACTATAAATGCAATATCTATGTTAGAATAAAATTTTTCAAGGTAAATCAGTTGACTGTTACAACAAATTAACAATAAACAACTTGTAACTCAAAAAATCCAAATACTTTTACTGGCATAAGTAAAACTTCATTTCATATTGTTGTCGATTATCATGACTTATCTAAGTGAAATAAGTAGCTAAGCAATTCAACCATAGAAACATAACCACAAAGACATTCACCAATTGACACAATATTTTTGGCATGGAAATCCAAATGGGAAAAACCACGGTGAGATGAGACTCACAAGATAACTATCTGAACTCTTTTGAAGTTCGCCCTATTAAGAGCCAAGCCTGTTAAAGCTTTTACAAAAAGTCTTGTTAAGAATAGATTCTATTAGGGACCACCCAGTTAAGGGATTGACTATAATGCCTTGTTAGAAGCAATACCCTGTGAGGAGTAACCTTTGTAAAGGATTTAGAATCCAAGCTAATGGATCACCTTGTTAGAGGATTTGCATAACACCAAGCTTGTTAGAGCTTACCTCGTTAGGGGATTTAACTACTATAATTGTTAGAAAAAAATAGGAGTTTGCTGATCTATTTGAATAACACTTCACTTTCTTGTTTAGATCCTTTTCATGTTCCTATTTGCCTTTACTCAAACTGCAGATACATCATTTGGTTTGACAACCACACACTCAATTCAACTTTGCCAACACTTAAACTAAAACAACTCATCGACCTTATAAACAAATCAATTAGGTCGGTAACACAACAAAAATCTAATTCTCTCATAGAGATTAGAAACAATTCGGTTTAGGTATGACTGTTGGATTACATAACAATCTCTTCACATCATTCAAGAAAGCCTCGACCGCTCCTTGATCACCGCTTCATCGAACTTAGTAACTCATCACATGCTTTGCATTTTATGCAATATACTTGCTCATTCCCTAGACAAAAACATTAACTCAACACGCCAAAAACTCTTTGAAACTCTCTTCATACAATATGCATACATGTCATAATCATTACCACTGACAATCAGATCATAAACCAATATAACCAATTCACCAAACTTAATCAGTTAGGGTTTATCAAAGCAACAGGTAGGGTTTACCAGTTCAACTCTCCAATACTTAGCAATACTAGTTCACTCCACAAACTTACCTACTGGTTACAGTTCCTTCCACTTATATCATCCTACCAGTTACAAAGCATCATTACAAGAATATCATTACCAGTTAATTGACATCAATGACAACATAATATTTCATTAATGCAATCTTTGAACATGAAAATTCCAACAATGGATTTATGAAGTGAGAGTTTTTCCATAAACATATCATCAGTGTATTAAGCTCCCACACAATGGAGTTGAAGTGACCATCAAAGGTGATCTGAATCCATTCATATATTGCAATAAGCTGCAATGTAGATCAGAAATAACAATCCCAGTTAATCGAGAGGCTATTCCTTCTTCAGCATATGTGGATCGAAAATCCTTGAAATATTCTACATCAAAACAAGAAGAGTTAAAAGAAAAATTCAAGTTTAAATACCTGGGATGTGGTGAGTATATCTTTCATGTTGATAAATTCCCACTATCTCCTAAGACATTTAGTCGACATAAACAACTACAAACAATTTGCAATACCAAGGAATTGGGTATGAACCACCTAGTGTTGTGGCTACTAAGTCTGGATGCAAATCTCCTCTAGTGGTGCAACCAACTCTTGATATCAATAGTCGTAAGAGTGGTTCTGACAAAGAATCTATTGAGCATATCACCAGCCCTCTTGAGAACTCACATAGATTTACCATTTTATCTGTTCATTCGATTTCCACTCCTCTCCTAGACTTGGATCAACAAAAATTAGAAAATCGCTTACTAATTGGGGATAAAAATCAAGATTTGAAAAGAAAAATATAAAATTCAATAATAAAGAAAAGTCCTTTAGTCCAAATCAAAATCAAAAGCTATTGGACCCTATAAAAATCAAGGTCAAGGATAAAAATCCTATGAAAGAAAAAGAGAAAGAGTTGATCTCCCCTGATATCAAAATAACTGGGAGAAAAAGTTCTACAATTTTAAGTCAAAAAACATACTTGTTGATCCTAACTTTCCATCATGTCATGATACTTTCACTCCTCTTCGCAATCATAAGCCTTCATCACTCATCCACTTAATCCGCACATCTTTTCCCTTCTAGTGATACATCATGGACCTTTAATGGAACTTCCTCGAGAGACTTTGTTATCAGAGATGCTTAAACTTCTTTAGGTGACATGCATATGGGCCTATGTAATCCACACATTAATAATTCTATCTTAGTTCATTTATCAAGGATGACAGTCACTTGATCTACACATCATTCAGTCAAGGAACAATTTAGCTATAATCATAAGGTAAATCCTCACACATTTGAGGTGGGTGACTTAATTCTCAGAGAAAATCCTAAAAATCAGCAAGACAAAGAAAAGAGAGGAAAATTTGAGCCCAACTGACTTGGTCCTTATGTCATCGCATCAGTCTACGGATCAGATGCATATCAACTTTTGACACCAAATGGAGAACCTTTGGAAGATCCTATCAACAACATGCACTTTCACAGGTTTTACACATAGCTTTTCAGAATATCCTAATTTAAAAATAAATTAAAAATAAAAAATATAAAAAATATAAAAAAATAATAATAAAAAAAAAATACAAAAAAATCATAAAAATAAAAAATCGTTACTTGGTGAAAACCTAGCAAACAGGTGCCTTGTGACAATTTTTTTTTTTAAAAAGTAATAAAAATAAAGAGAAATAAATTCGTCCAATGGTGAAAACCACTTCGATGGTGCCCTGGGCAAGTACCATGGTGAAAATCGAGTTATCAATGTCATGTGTAGAGATATTTCTCCTCCCTCCTTTAGGATTCAATCTCATCCTTTCACCTTGAGCACACTCACAGCCTATCCATCTATAATAAACTTACCCATTCCCATCATGGCTTGTTATTGATCTACCTAAGATTGGTCAGCCATTCATAATAAACCTCTCTTTTCACCTTTTCCGTCCATAATAAATCGGTTCCAATCTATAACTGGGGACAAATCCTAAATATAGTGATGGAAGTGGTACCCTGAGCATCGCATTTTTTGAGGAGCATCATCTTTTCATTCCTCCTCCTTTTCGCACACACTCTATAGTAAATTGTCATTTGCATTGCCAATCCGCAATAAAGTTTCGTTCTTCTTCACAATAAAGTATCAGTTTCATGGATTCAGTCAGTTTCAGATGAGACACAAGGGGTAGTGGGTTTTCAACAAAATCAAATCTTTCAGTAGACTTTGGCAACAACATGGTTTTCAATATGATTCGTCCTTTATCAGGATGCTAACATGGTGAGAAAATCAAACATGTTAACATATGTGGCAAGAAACATAAATAACGTGAGGCCTTCATTATGTGTTGGTGTCAAGTATTGGTTTTCTTTTGATTTTATCTTTTGGTGACATGTCTTTTAGCTTTTCGGGATGTCTCTAACTACAGATTATATCTCTAGGATGTATTTGACTAGAAAGGTGAGGATGGGATATGTTCACCTATTGTTTTATTGTTTGTGGATTGTCTCTTAGTAATGCTATGACTTGTCCAAGGATATGAGGACTTTGTGAGACTAGTGTGAACTGGGGCATTCCTTGTTTGTGACTGTCTGATCTCCATGCAAATGAGTGCAATGACTTTTTCAGTCTTACCTATACCTTGATCGTCATAACCTATTTTCCATAATAAAGCTCAATGATGATAAAGTGCAAGAATATCTTTCACTTACATATCTTCTATCTTCCATCCCCCTTTCTTGATTGACCTCCATCGTCCTTCCTTGAGTCCATGTAGTCCGCTATCACACGACTGAGTATAATGACACACCAAAAATATTTGCATTTCATGTAGTTTGCACCTGCATGCATCATCACATGTTAGCATATCTCATTTCATACACACATATATACACATATACACATATACACATATATACATATATACATATATATGTGTATATGTATATATCTGTATATGTGTATATATTTGTATATATGTATATACATATATACATATATACATATATATATATACATACATATGTGTATGTACATATACATATGTATGTATATACATACATATGTGTATGTACATATACATATGTATGTATATATATACATATATATCACAATTACATTACATCTTGCATATATTATTGGTTAGTATCTGCATTCGCATATAAAAACATAGAAGAACAAAAACATATTGCATTTCATCATGTACATATTTGCATCCATATCATAAGCATCATAAAATCATCATAAATCATATAGAACATCACATAGGAACACATACATATAGCCATCGCAAGGAACGAGTCATCACTCACACACACACACACACACACACACACACACACACACACACACATATATCAAAATCATAAGTGTCATGATACAATGATGTCAAAATCATATGGCTACAAAATCAGCCAAAGGTGTGTACATCATCATACAAAACTGATGCAAAATGGGATCCAAGAGAGCTATTAGTCTTAGCTCCCAAAGGACCAGCCCCGAGATAATCTCGTTTGTCCCCTCTTGCAGACCCTACGAGACCATCTTTTCACCAAAGCAGTTAACAGCCTTGTTTTTATCCAAATCTCAAGCATATACATAATGTATCTCAATCTGATCACCTTGATCATGGTGTGGTCCTCAGCAGTCAAATCTGTTTGTAGCCGTTGTGTCACAGGGAATATATCTGTAGACTCAATCTAGGGTAATTACTCCTACATCAAATCAAATCAATCGTGTTAATCCTAGTGGTACTCATGTTCATCACATAGTGTTGCTTATCTTATAGGATACCTATGTCCATCACATGGTGCTGCTCATCAGGCTCTATCCTAGTGCTTACGTTTATCACATGATGCAACATCCTAGTGTATATGTTTATCACATTGCACTCAGGTTAGCAAACCTACCTATTTTAGGGAACTTGTTGAGTGAATCTTCTCAGCAGTTTATCCAATTGGCAACATATGTTTATCACAGAATTGTCAATTCTAGCCTTGTTTTCAGTTTTTCTTCCCTAGGGCACCTGTTTGAGTGAATCCTCTCAGCAGCTTATCCAATTAATAGCATATGTTCATCACAGAACTATCAATTTTGGCCTTTTAAGACATATACAGAATTTTGTTGATTCCTCTTGAGTCAGTCTTTTCCCTGCATGACCCTGTCATCCTATCTGGTCAGTCCTTTCTAGCCTTTCTTTATTATCAAGAGATTGTATGTGATCTTTTCAAATATTTTCATCCAATCTCTCGAGGGGGCATATCATTCTCATCATAGGGCAACTTTGTATCAGTTTATCTTATCTACTTTAAGCCAACGTGACAAGCTGCATTGTCTCGAAGAGGGGCAAAATGTAGACACCTAAAATTGTCCTGTCCAATTAAATAAATATTTTTATTTATCAAATTATTTTATCCTAAGTCTTCTATTAATTAAAAAAAAAATTTATTTATTTAATTAATTCATTTATCCTCTTCTAAGCCTTTCCTCATTTAAATAAATACTTTTATTTATTTAAATTGTCCTTTTCTTAAATTAATTAAATACTTATATTTATTTAATTGATCTCATTTCCTCTATTAATTAAATAAATATTTATTTATTTAATTAATTCATTAGCCTTTTCTACCCATGACACATGTCATTCATTTCTTAATTCCTACACTACCTACCCATTTTATCATTTTATCATTTCCTCTACCAACCCTTTAATCCTAGTCGGCCATTTATCTTTACACCTCTTAATCTTATCCCTTCATTTCCTAAAGTATTCTCTTTATAAGAGGATACCCTCCTTCATTATCAAACCTAATGAGCATTCTTATCATCTAATCAACTAATCAAGGTGTCTAATCAATCTTATGCAATCAAGCCTTTTTGCGACCAAGCTATCAACGACATTTGCGTTCTTTCTTGAGCTCTTGTGCACACATAAAATTTTAGAGCAAATATATCAAGCAAGATCAATTGAGATAGGAAGACAATGGAGATTGAAACCCTAGTAGACATGTGAATGGTAATATTTATTTATTTTGTTGATTTACATGATCTTAGGTATCTCTATTGGTATTGGTGAATGTTTCATTGTAGGATCTAGATTGTTTGTGGTTGAATCTGTATGGTTTTACAATAGTTCATTATTCACTTTTCACCATATACACATACTACTTTGTGTTTATATTGATTTTTTGTAATATCGTCTCCAACACAAATATCCCCTTCAGACCCCTTAAGACAACATATGCAAATGAATCCATAGATGTATTTATATAAATGAATAGATACATGTATACATACATGTAAAGATGATTTAAATAGGTGATTGATGTATGCACTTTTCAATCTAGGTGTAACTATGAACATGCACTATGACCATTGTAGCGTCCTAAAATTGCGACACTTGCAATTTCGACTGCATTTGGGTCTTCACAATGGCGATGCAACACGGAACCTGAATGGAGACCCCGAAACTTGTTCATGACATCAAAAACTGCATTTCTCAGCACCCTGGCCTGATCCTGCTTGCACCCTGCTGTCCCGGGAGGTGGGACCATGGCGCCCAGCGCCCTGGTCCCTAGCCCTATTTTGGGCCCGGTCTCTTATGGGGCTTTGGGTCTTTAAGTTTGCAAATTGGAAAATAATGTTTCCTGGTCGGCCTAAGGTCAGGAAAATCAGTCTATCAGCCCTAATTGACAAGTATATAAACTACTTTTCCTCTCCTAGAAAGGGGGAGAAAGAGGAGGACATATGTGTGCAAAGACGCGGAAGCGATATTCAAACATTCAAACATTCAAGCATTCAAGCATTCCTTCAAGCAATTGAGCATTCTAAGTCTCCATTCAAGGCTAGGTGTTGCATTCAAGACAAGGATTCAACCATTGAAGAGGAGATCACATACAACATACAACATACTACATACATTACACCTTCGCATATAAGAATACAAACATTCTTACAACAAGGTATCAGTACTTGTTTACATTACAAACATTTACATTTACAACATTCTCATTTCTTGGTTAATTTCAAAACCGGGGTTTGACCTAAAGGCAAACACCTCATCCCTAACCCCCCAAATCGTCCTCTCTTTTCTATGTGTAGGTTGCAGGTACGCAGCTGTAATTGAAGATCTGGAATCCTTGTGCAGAGACGAACAGATCCCCCTTCGTTTCGCGGATTTTTCGGAGGACCGTGTGCACGCCGGGCGCCATCGTCCCGTCAACTTTCGCTCAAATTTGTAGAACAGCACCATCTCGACATTTTACTGCTAATTCCAGGTCCGCAGCTTCATCCCATATCCCTATCTCTGTTTATAAGCGAATATTTCCTACTTTACATGCATTCCTAGTTCAATCTTTCTATCCACATTTCTTTACAAAAGAGGGTATCCTTGATGTCTTAACCCTTGAAACTCATTTAGAATCCAATCCTGCATTGTGTGGGATTGGATCTTGTGGGTTTCAACCCCTCTTTTGAATGTAAAGTCCCTCCTAAGTGAAAACCATCAACCCTAGTGACTCTCCCTTCTCTCTCCTTGGAGATTGGGGAGGAGAGAACAACTAGGGTTCGATTTTTCCGCTTTACAACCACATTGCAAAAATCCCCTTAAGACCCCTTAAAACACCTTAGGACTCCTTAATACAACATAATTAAATGAATCCATACATGTGTAAATATAAATTAATCCATACACATAAATACACTTATATGCGATTCACACATGCATAAATCCCCTTAAGACCCCTTAAGACCACATATAAATGAATCCATACATGTAAATATAAATTTGAATCAATACATATACATACACATAAAAATTCAAATCCATGCATGCATGTAAATAAAAATGAATCCATACATGTATACATACATAAAGATAATTTATAGGTGATTCACACATGCACTGTGATCTAGGTGTAACTATGTACATGCAGTACGACCCCATTGCATAAATCCCCTTAAGACCCCTTAAATTCCCTTAAGACCCCTTAAGACCACATATAAATGAATCTATACATGTAAATATAAATAAATCTATACACATACATAGACATAAAGATTCAAATCCATACATACATACAAATTCAATGCCTCCACAAAATATATTTATGTATAAAACAAGAATTCAATGCACAATTTTTTCTTAAACAATTTATGCATCCATAAAACACATGCACTATGATCTAGGTGTAACTATGTACATGCACTATGACCCCATTGCATAAATCCCCTTAAGACCACTTAAGAGGTCCCTTAAGACCACATATAAATAAATCCATACATTTATTTATATAAATAAATCTATACACATACATACACATAAAAATTCAAATCCATACATACATATAAATTCAACATGCATCCACAAAATTAAAATTCCATGTGAAATATATATAATATATAACCATCCACACTACCCAAACAAACATGCATGTCTATATATATATATATGATCTTGTCCTAGAAAATATGAGTTCATCGAAGTACGACCTATCTAGTATAAAAAGTTCAAACATGTCAAGTTAACTTAAAGCTCCTCGTACATATAATCTAGATCCTCCCTATGTTTTATAATCTTTACGATATTTTCATGATCTTCAATAGGCGACCTCCACTTTTGGTTGCCACGTCCTCTTTTTGGCAATGTCCCCAAATGCAATCTTGTCGCTATTACTAAGTGACTGTAGTGTAGAACTTTTTGGCCTATCATATAATCAATAAATGTTACACCATTTTTATCTATATTTATTTGTTGATAATAAGTGCCTTCAACAACAACTGAACCAATGGGATATTGTTGTCCATCACCATCAGTGATTGATTCTAATAACTTGCATTTTGGTGTTGTGCATCTCAGTAGATAATAATCAACACCTTCAGTATTGTCAGGATCAACAACCACTGCAAAAATATCACCTACATAGACCACATATATTTCAAACAAAATTAACATAAATTATTTGAACAATAAAATAAATAAGAAACTTTAAAAATTGTACATATTTTAAATAAATGCACGCACACACCTGTAACAACTTGTTCACTATTGACACTCAATTGGTTGGTTTCAATATATTGTCATTGATGGCAACTTATTTCGGCTTCATAATTTTGGTTAGTTGTGTACCGAAAAGCACTTCACAAACACTTCACCAACACCAGCACCGACACTGGCAGGTTGTAAGGAATTCTTAGGTTACCAACAATGCAGCCTGACATGGTTTAGAATCAGGATATCAGTATTGGAGGCCGACATATTTTTTATCTGGCATCGGCAATTTATTTTTATATTTATGTATTTATGTTATCTAGCTGACATGTATGTTCATATTGTAATTATCTTTGTAAGCCAACATAAGGCTTAATGAATTGTAAAGGGGTATATAGGTCAGTTGGTTAGATCCTTTTGTAATATGGATGGATAGGAGAATATGATAATGTAAAGGAGAAGTGAAACATATGAGAGAGATCATGTATGTGAGGATATTTATGTAAGGGTTGTTCCAGTAAGGGTTTAGGGTTTCAGACCGGAATAGACAGAGCTTAACCGACATTGTATTCAGGCATAGACGATGCTATCTTTGCAATTCAATCATCTCTTCGGATTGTAGTCTAGATTTTCATGTAGTTAGTGAGGCTCCTTTTGTGATTGAGCAGGGTGCTCTAGGCTATAAGCCTTCCTACAAGTGCATGCCCCTCTATTTTGTAATATCTCTTCATATGGAAAGTGGATTGATGTTGTGGGTTAAAAATCCTACTGTGGCTTTTCCTCGTTGATTTTTTCCATGTATAATTCTATGTGATATGGTATTCATTTATGTTATTGGATTATTGGTTGCTTTAGTTCTTTCAATTCTATATGTTGGATTATTGGTTGCTTTAGTTCTTTCAATTCTATATGTATTGGTATATCAGTTGGTGTATGCATGTTTTAATAAGGTTAAAATTGATCATTCTGGTAGAACACTGATTCACCCCCCCTCCCCCTCTAAGTGTTCTTGGATTTCAACAATTTGTATAAGAGCCTTTTTCCTTAGAGGAAGTTTAATAGCTTGAGGAAGATCCTGAATCCAAAATCCATGGATATGAGTTTGGAGAAGCAGCTTGAGGTGGCACTTGAAGATTATGATGTTGAAAGGATAAAGAACTTGAAGCTACAAGATGAATTGAATTCTTCTCAAGAATTCATTCTTGTCCTACAGGAGAGGTTGTCATCTGTTTTGGCTAGGAGGAATGAACTTTTGCAGAATAAGGATACTCATGAGAAATATGCACTTAATGAGAGAGTTTTGAATCTTAGTCGGGAGAACATGGTTATGAGAAATGAAATGCAAGTTATAACTATGAGGATGTCTTAAAGAGATTGAGGACTGAAAGAGAAAGGAAGAAAATATTGTTGTATCTTTGAAAAACAAATTTGAAGAATGTGCAAGGTTGGTTCATGAAAATGATATGCCGAGAATTGATCTAGTACAATCCCAAAGTAATGAACAAGAGCTTGAGAGACAAATGATAATTCTGAGAGATGATCTGACTATTGCAAGTGAGTATAAAGAAAAATTCAAGATTAGTTCAACACAACTAGATGAGTTATTGGAGAGACAAAGGAAGAATGGAGATTCCAGTGGACTTGGATTTGAATAAGGATAGAGTTCTGGTATTGCAAATGAAGATAAAAAACATAAGACACTGGTTAGGCAGTTTAATGCTTATAAATTTAATGGTAGATGCTTTGTTTGTAATAAATTTGGTCACATGGATAGGCAATGTAGAAATAGAGCAAATCAGAACCCTGATTCTACTCTCGATCAATGTTCTAAATGTAATAAGTATGGTCATAAGATGGAAGATTGTAGAATGATTGTTAAATATTATGCATGTGCAAAATTTGGACATATGGCTAATCAGCGCAGGTCAAGCAATTACATCAGTTTTAGATAAGCATTCAAAGGAACAATGTTACATGCTATGCATGTAATGAGGTTGGACATATTGCTAAGTTTTGTAGAAACAGGAATCTACCCGTTGGTAATAATGGATTAAATGAGAAAGGAAAAGAGAAGGTTAATGAAATCCAGCAAGATCATACCCAGAGATGGGTCAGGAAGTTAGAAGAACAACGAGTAGATGGAAATGCACCGGTTACTCAACCAACAAAGGACATTTCTCCTACACCAGCTGGAAGCTCATCCAGTAACTAAGGCATATTCCTTAGGGGTAGGAAAATTCATGAAGATACTGCATATTCCTCGGGAAGAGGTTCTCGAAGATGTTCCAGACATTGGAGATGCTTATCTAACATGGAGATGATTGATAGAGATCTGGTATCTTCCACTGGAAGTCATTAATAATAAAGGATTAGGGTTTCTTGAAGGATAAAAGGTTGAATTCACTTCATTTATAATCACTTTGCATTCAGAGCGATTCAGAGGAAGTCTAAGGCGATTCAGATCGATAGATATATTGAATTATTTCACCCACGATTGGAGGAATTATTTGGAGTTTTTCACCAGTAGCTATTCACAGCTATTTAACTTCAATCATGAAAGTGAGATAATCATTTGTACCTATATTTGTTGCAGATCTGACTATTGCTGAGGTCAAGGATCATCCCTGCCTGATTTTCAAGTGATATCCGCATGTTACTACCTTGGACAATTCGGTTGGCACTTTTTCCCGTGTCCCGGAAGGAGTTGTGTATGTTGAAGATGTAAGAGATTACATTCACTATACTATTGAGGATTTAGGAACGACTGATATTAAGAGCATTTACATGAATGAGTTAATGGGAGATTCTGGAAAGATTAAGCCTAAATACGAGCATATTGTGGATTTAGGGTTTACCGACATTCTGGATATTCCAGAATTTGAAGATGAGATTGTTAGGTATGTTTTGAGCAGAGTACATAAAGAGTTTATCTAGTTGGATAGACCGTATAAGATTATGAAGGAGTCCATTAGGGCAATATTTGGTTTACAACAGGTTGGACAATGTCCGGAGAAGAAAGTTTCAAATGATCAGGTCAACAAGATTACCGGCACAACATCATACAAGCGATCAATGAGGGTTAGTACTATCACCGATACATATATCAAGTTCAAAAGCATGGTCATCGGTTACAAGGTAACTCAGTCAAATCCTCCTAATTCTATTTCTAGCTCTTGCATTTATGTAGCTCATAAAATGATGAGGGAGAATGAGAAATTAGATCTGTGTGGTTGGATGTTGGATGAACTGTTGATTAATCTAGGAAAGATAAAAGGAGAAAAGAAAGGAACATTCCAGTATGGTAACTTAATTGTCTGTTTAATGCTATTTTTCATCAATGAGACTCCCAGTTTTGGGAAGAGAAAATGGGCATTCGATATCCCAGTAGGGAGGCAACTTAAACAATCAATTGCTACATTGGGTAGTAAGAGAGATGAAAAAGTGTTTGGTTACTTTAAAGCATTACACAAGGCTATGAATTATAGGATGAGGATTCCACAACACATTGTTGAAAAGTACTCAATTGAGATATACTTCATAGTCAAGAAAGATGAAACTCTGATGGAAGTTGTAAGGCCCCAGAAGATTTGGATTGAGGAAATGGGTTATGAAGTTGAAGCACAAATTCTTGATGCTTATGCACAAATGCTAATTGAGGTACCTATAGATGAAACTATAAAAACCTTTGGCATTGATAAGTAGAAGAAGCATGAGGTTGAAACTGAGTTCAACTGGAAGAAGAGGGAGAAGTAGGAAGGAAAGGCAAGTAAATTTGTTGAAAAGTTTTCATTGGACATCAAAGCATTGATTGATGTTGTCCTAGAGAAAGACAGGAAAAATAAAGAGCCAAAAATATTCATTTAGCCTATTGCAGCTGATTCTGGATCTGATGATGACACACCCTTGGCTTTCAAATGGTTCTGAGGAAGAAAACTGAAGACACTCAAGTAGAAGCTAAGAAGAAACCAGTTAAGAAAGTCACTATCAGGGTATCGACACAGAAAAGAGCACCTAAAGAGACACCTTTAGCCCCATCCGGTACTGGAAGGAGAAAGAAGAAGGATGACATTAATATTGCACTTGAATATGGTAATGTAACTACTATTCCACCAAATACTTGTGCAGAGTTAGTTGATGAAATTACTAAAGATGGTATATTAAAGAATGTAAAATTTTATTATGAACATTTGGATAAAGATGAGAAAAGAGAAGTAGAGGAATCAGTTTTGTTGTATTTGGATATGTATAAGAAAGGCTTGTTAGAAATTCAAGACCAAATACCGACACAGTTGTATGATATTTTAGATGCTAGGAGGTTATTAGTAGTACAAGAGGACACACATATAAAGATTCAAGAGTTATTATATGTTTGTGTTTCTATTGCACCAGAGGAGATGGACAAGACACTTGAGGTCATAGATAGGAAAATATTTAACAACAAGCATAGAATAATCAGTCTTATGTTAGGTAGGGAAAATGAGATAATCAAGGAAACCTACAAGGCATGGGTTAAGTTCTTTAAAGAGAATCGTGGTTTTGATACTTCACCAGAATCTAAGACAGACGCTGCAGACATCTCGGTTGAAGGGAAAGGTAAAGGTATTATGGGTACTTCACCCTCAATTTTGAAAAACATTAAGCTAGTAGATATTAAGCCCCCGATAGATACTAATGTACAAGAAAATGTTGAGATACCGGTAGATACTGTTACTACTTATCAAGTTGTCATTAGTTTTATGTTCAAAATTATTTTATATACTCTAGTCGGTTATCTCTACTGAAATATTCAGTTGGTATGCACAGTCCAGTCGGTTATAGAAGGAAGTAGTCAAGAGCCCAATATGCACCGAGTTGTCTACCGAGTATCATTCCATGTCTATCGAGCAGCAAATATGACACACTGAGTTGATATACACCGAGTGAAATGTGTTACCAGATTCATTGAACCTGGACATACATATGGAAACGTGTTACAAGATCAAGGAACATAGAACCGTTATCACATTGGAAATTGCACTTAAAGATTGTGTATGATTTTGAGGTCATCTAACCAGTGAAATATTTTGCATGGTTATTCATTCGATAAAACATGTTTGTAAGATCGAAGCAATGAATGGATCACCAACATAAGAGATGTATTTATACAACATGGATTAAGATCACACATATACATGTAGTATGACAAAAAGGAAGATATAGAAATATATGAAGCAAGACATGTGAAAGCACTAGGTGTTATGACTATTACAGAGACACAGAGGTCACCGAGAAGGATTTCAGAGAACAGTCAAAGAATAGAGTAAACATAAGGGTTTACCAAGGTATGCTATAAGCAAGGTAATCTTATTCTGAGCACATAAAATATGCTATAACATTCCAGATGTAAAGTTGCAGATATTTGTAATGATTTTATTGTAATATTTTCCTTTAACAGGGTAAAAGAATCTAATCAAGTCTATAAATTGTAAAGCCTCTAACTAGGTGCAACATTTAGATTAAGTGTTGTAAAATCCTTTAGCAGGGTAGATCTAACAGATCTTGATACTCCTAACAGGGTAAGCTATCAGAAATAGCTAAACATGTAGTTCTAACCGAGCAACCTTTATTATTGCAGTAGTGAAGTTGTGGGTGCCATCCCCACTGCAGTTTTTCTCTCTAACCAGAAGTTTCTACGTAGCCAAAATATATGTGTTATGGAGTGAATCATGTATGATTGTTATTTATTTGTTTTAGCATTATATTATGTTACTGCACTATTCAGTTCATGCATAATAGTAAAGATATTGTTAAGAAAAGGATTTGAAGTACTGATTCACCCCTCCCCTCTCAGTACATTAGCTTTCCATATTGGGCCTAACAATTGGTATCAGAGCTTCAATCTTGGAAAAGGGTTTAACTGTCTAAAGAGAAAGATCTTATCAATGGAAGGCTATAAACAATCTCGGAGGATTATGTATCTGCAAGAAGAGCTGGATCATACTAATCAAGTGATTGCAGACATGCAAAGGCAAATGCAAAAATCTTTGAAAGTGAGAAGAAGATTATCTGATGATTTGCAGGACTCTCAAGAGTTAGTGGAACAAATTGAGACATCATCTAAAAACAGTATATCTGAAGAGACTGAAGAAATGATTGGAGTATTGAAAGAAAAGAACAAAGCACTAGTTGATCAACTAAAAGCAATGAAAAGAGAAAATGAACATTTCAGCACACAAATGATTGAAAATATTGATGCATTGAAGACAACCAAGGATAAAATAAGAGATCTAGAAAGAGAGAAACAACAACTTGAAGCCTTAGTATCTGATAACAATGATGAAATCACAAGGTTGACTGGAATTCAACAAAACTTGTCAGATCAACTAGGTTATGCACATCATGAAGCAAATCCAAAAGATGGTAAGAATCAAGCATTTAAACTTTAAGTATCAAGGTTGACCAATGAACTTGAAACAGAGAAGAAATCCAAAGAAACACTGAAGAAGAGTTATGAAGCATCAAAGATGTTGGATGAGCAACTGAATACAAGACGACCCAGCAAAGATGCAAGACTCGGTTACAAAGGAAAAGATTCTACTGAGAAGGGAATCCATACTACTGAGAGAGGAGAATCATCAAAACAAGCTTGAATCAAGAAGAACATCAAAAGAAAGAAGCCTATTTGCAACTACTATGGAAATCAAGGTCACACTGCCAACATGTGCCAAATCAAAAAAGGTAAGCAACCGAATGTCACTAAGTCCAAAGGTTATTGTTACAATTACAATAAATATGGTCACACATCTAATCAATGTAGGACAATGTCTGTTAACAATTATAAGAAAACAAAATTCAAAGGGTTTTGTAAAAATTTCAATAGATATGGACATAGTACCGAGAAGTGTTGGTTTAAGCAAAACAACTATATGTGGTATGCACACCGAGCAAACACTAGAAGCTACCGAACCCACAAAGATCTTAACCGACAATATGTTGCAGTACCATGGGATTACAATACAAGGATATGGTGTAAATGTTGTGGAAGATATGGACATATAAGTGCCAACTGCTTTATAGGGTTTGGGATGAACAACCGAAGATCATGGAGAGATCCTGGTATGGCATGTTTTCATTGTCACAAAGTAGGACACTTGGCTAGAGATTGCAGAGATCAACCTAGAAAAGACACTGAGGAAATAAAATAAAAATTAAAGATGATTTGGAAAAAGAAGGAAATTGTGTCAAATGAAGAAAGCACCTTACCTACCGAGTTAGGTGCTCCTATTCCAAATTAATCGGTAAAGGTATGTAGGGACTGCATTCTCTCAAGGTTAAATCTTAACAGTTCCTATTTTATTATGTACTTAATTCAAAATCTGCATAGTTAAGATGTAGTAGTAAGTTTGAAATTCTATCAAAGTCTTTTGGAGCACTATACAGGAAACCTGTCAAGTCGGTGAATACAAGAAACCTGTCAAGTCAGTAAATGAAGGAAGTTTGGTTACTCGGTTAAAGCGCAAAAAAAAAAAGGAAAGAAATTTTAGTGGAACTGAGTGCATTTAATGTTTTTGACCTAACCTACACGGAGCCCGATAAGGTATACTATGTACTTAAAACATTTACGCGGTCATTTTTTTACTTACCAAGTTTTTGAGAGAGCAGAGCAAAGAAAATCAAAGGTGATCAAACCTTCTACAAAGAAAAATTCAAGGTATTTACATTAATCTCAATGCATTATTAAGCTGGTTTACCGATCTTATCAAGTTGTTATTATCTGTTAAGTGTAAAGCATCAGTCGTTTGAAAATCCTCAAACCCTACGGATCTTTTCTTAGTTTTTATCTAAAATCTACAAATGGCACCTAAGATCCAAGATCCCATCGTTGTTAAGAATGTTGAAAAGCCCTCACTAAAATACTTGTTAACTCCCAAAGTTGCATCTGAACCGGATGACAAAACCACATTTTCACTCATCCCAGATAGAGTGTTATTAGTTGAGGATGTGAGATTCTTCACCAAATGTTGTGTTGAAGAACTTGGTCGCGTTGAAATCAAAGACACATATGATGAATTGTGCACCGATGGAAAATTGGATAGCAAGTATGAGCACATTAAGATCAAGGGATTAACTGAAGCCCTAACCTATCCCCGTGTGTTCAAACCCCGTGGGTCAAGTTTGTTTTGAGCAGAGTTCATGATGACTTCATGTGGTTAGAAGAGAAACCGTTTAAGATTACCAAGGAAATCATTCATCTAATTACCAGTTAACCTATTTATGATCATGCCCGAGCTCAAAAGATGATATCACTGAAGGAATTGATCAGTTTAACCGGAGTGGTATCAGATTGCAAAGGACTGAAATTGAACAATGTCACTGATGCATAACTAAAATTTGCCATTAGAGTAATAGGTTACTGTTTCTTCCAATCGGCAAGGGAAAATAGTGTACCCTGTGCAACAGTAGACCTAGCATACAAAATTGTGAAGAAAGGCATGAAAATTGATCTATGTGAGGTGTTGCTAAAAAACCAGTTTGAGAATCTAAACACCATCAAGAAGCCGAAGAAGAACAACTCAAATAATACACAAAAGTTTGGATCACTACTTGTATGCATGTTTTTCTATTTTGAAAAATTCTTTCCATCAGTCGGTAAAGTTGTTTGGGAACTACACCAACCAATCACCCATCAGATCAATAACTTCATCAAGAAGCTAGGTGATAATTTTAATGATATTATGGATGATTACTTCAGTAAGTTTCAAGAGAAAATGCATAACAGGTATTGGATTCCACCCAAGCTAGTGGAGAAATACAAAGATGACATATGTTTTGAAGTAGACACTAATTATTGTTATGTGAATGTTGTGGAACCAAGAACTCAATCTTTGTCACCTATGGGTTACGAGATTTATTTTGACATCACACAACAACAAATTGATGCATTTCTTATATTACCAAGGCATGCTACTGAGCTGAGGTATGGAACCTATGAAGAAGTGAAAGAAAAAGTTAAAATGAGCATTATAGTACCCAAAGCTACAAAAAAGGCAACAAAGATGATAAAGGCATTGTTAGAAAAATTCAGAGAAGATTCTTCCTCCACACCTGTCAAAGGCACTATAGCCATTACCGAAGAGGAATCTGAAGCCCAAGAGGCAGCTATAACACTGAGAACTGAATTGCCTAAGGGAAAAGTGTTGAAAAGAAAGAAACAGGATTCATCAAAGGCCTCACCGACTCCTCCAACAAAGCGACCTAACACAAGAGCATCTGCAGCTTCACCAAGTAAGAAAACAAAGAGTGTTGTTGTTCCCAAGGTAATAAAAACTTACAAGAAATCTACTCGGAGACTCATTTTGGCAAAAGAGTCTAGTGACACCGAATCTGAGGATGCAAGCAAATTTCAGATTGTCAAGAGCAAGAAGGTAAATGTACATAGTGTTGAAAATTTTTGTACTAATTTGAAGGAATATGGTGGATTTGGAGGATTCAGATATGTTAAGTATGAATCCAGAAATGAAGATGAAAAGAGACAAATAGAAGAAGCTGTCATCTGCACACTTCTAAAATTCTGATTGGTCCCATTAGAAGTCTCTAATTCTCTTCCAAAAGAAATATATGCACATATTGATAACAGGTGGCAATATGCCCTGGACTCGGAGAAACAGATCAGAGAAAGAAGTTTGGTACATCTCTTTCCTGACATGTCGGTAGCTGAAATAAAAGAACATTTGACAACCTACCACACAAAGTTCCTTTTCAAACAAAAAGCCTTGAAACTAATGAATGGGCTGTATATTGAAGTGGAAAATGAGAAAAAAGAAAAGTGGAAGGAAATCTTTAGAAACAAGGATGCCGGTGAGCAAGCTGAAGTTGAAATAGTTTATGTCACCGAGCAAGATCCTAATGTTACTGAGCAAGACCCTACTGACACCATTCAAATAGATGAAGATATCATGGATACAGAGGCACCTGAACAAGAAATGATAGAAGGCAATGCATATGCAAAACTTGTATCTAGTGAATCTGTCTTGGAACAAGTTCAGCCTTATCCACTGGTCAATCAACCTGTCTCAACCGAAACCCCTCAAGATACGGATCAAGACACCAAAGGGCACAAGTCTACAGCAGGAGAAGGTACTACTCAAGAACATACGTCTCAAGATCCTTCTAGCACTGAAAATGTTGCAAATGAGACACCGAGTACCGAGACACCAAAGGACACTACAGAGGCCAAAGAAACTGACCAAAGTGTTGCCTCGACCGAGCAACCTACCGAGGGTCATCAAGCCTCACAAGCCATTGTCTTAGTTCAATCGGTGAAAGGAAAAGAAAAGAAGATGAAAAAGCATAGTTTCAAAGTAGATTTGTCAAAACCAATAGTGTTGCCCAATGTTGATATATCCAAATTAAAGGGGAAAGCACTCATTGATTTCGGTGAACTATGCAAAGCAAAGGCCGAACAAGAGAAGCAAATGGCTATTCAAAAGAAAAATAAAGTACTTTAGAAGGTGAAAGCACTCTTAACAGATATGCTACCTGAAGCTACAATAACCAAAGTTGCAGCCATCCACATTCAACTGGATGAACTCCTAACCAAGATAGAGACATCTGAAGTAGATGCATCCAAATATTTGAGCAAGCTAAAAGACAAGGAGCTCACTGCAAAAATGATAGAAGAGGTATAGAAAGATATAGCTATTGGCAAAGTCAAACTTGTCAAATTTATTGCTGAGTTGTCCCCTCAACTCAAGCACATTCTTTATTTATTTCAGAAACTCTGTACATTTTCTTTATTCATTAAAGACATCAAAAATAAAACTGAAGCAATTGAGAAAGAGATCACCGATCTCTCAAATAAGTTGACCACAGAGCTCAATTCAGTTCAAAATTTCTATACAAAGTTACAACAACTCATGGCTCAACAAGTGGACCTAAGAAATGACAAACACAAGATCAGGATGGACATAATGACACTTTAGACATTACTCCTTCCTCATCTTTTATCCATCCAAGAACAGATCAACCGAGCCACATACTTATCTACTACACAAGAGGGAAGCACTCTAGATGGCTTAATATCATTATTGGCTGATATTCAAGCGCAAAATTCTTTAATTGACAGTGTAAAGGATGCCCTCTCTTTCGCTCTCACCAAAGCATGGACAAAGTACAAATCCATTTTTGACCAGTTGCCACCACCGAATGGTAACTAAATTTTGATGTTTGTCAAAAAGGGGGAGTGATATAGTATTCAAAGCATCAAAGTATAATTTCAAATAAAAGGAGTGTAGTATACAGGGGGAGTATACCGAGCAGAGTAAGCAGAGTATCCAAGAGCAGTGAACCGAGCAGTGAACATAACAGTAAGCAAAGAACAAGTGCAGCACACTGATCATTGATCACCGAGCATACAAAATCAGAGTTTTGTATAGTATATTGATAAGGGGAGTATATCTGGATTTACTATATCATTGACTATTGTATATACTGTCAGTATAGTCAGATTTTGCAAAGTATATAGATTATTGAGTTATAACTTTGAAAGTAGTTTTTGTCAAACATCTCAACTAATGTCAAAAGGGGAGATTGTTACTACTTATCAAGTTGCCATTAGTTTTATGTTCAAAATTATTCTATATACTCTAGTCGGTTATCTCTACCGAAATATTCAGTCGGTATGCACAGTCCAATCAGTTATAGAAGAAAGTAGTCAAGAGCCTAGTATGCATCGAGCTGTCTACCGAGTATCATTCCATGTCTACCGAGCAACAAAGATGACACACCGAGTTGATATACACCAAGTGAAACGTGCTACCAGATTCATTGAACCTTGACATACATATGGAAACGTGTTACAAGATCAAGGAACATAGAACCGTTATCACATTGGAAATTGCACTTAAAGATTGTGTACGATTTTGAGGTCATCTAACCAATGAAATATTTTGCATGGTTATTCATTCGATAAAACATGTTTGTAAGATCGAAGCAATGAATGGATCACCGACATAAGAGATCTATTTATACAACATGGGTTAAGATCACACATATACATGTAGTATGACAAAAAGGAAGATATAGAAATATATGAAGCAAGACATGTGAAAGCACTAAGTGTTATGACTGTTACAGAGACACAGAGGTCACCGAGAAGGATTTCAGAGAACAGTTAAAGAACAGAGTAAACAGAACGGTTTATCGAGTTACTATATGGGTTACTGAGGTATTCTATAAGCAAGGTAATCTTATTATGAGCACATAGAATCTGCTATAACATTCCAGATGTAAAGTTGCAGATATTTGTAATGATTTTATTGTAATATTTTGAAGTTGTAAGAGAAACCTTTAACAAGGTAAAAGACTCTAATCAAGTCTATAAATTGTAAAGCCTCTAACTAGGTGCAACATTTAGATTAAGTGTTGTAAAATCCTTTAGCAGGGTAGATCTAACAGATCTTGATACTCCTAACAGGGTAAGCTATCAGAAATAGCTAAACATGTAGCTCTAACCAAGCAACCTTTATTATTGCAGTAGTGAAGTTGTGGGTGTCATCCCCATCGAAGTTTTTCTCTCTAACCAAGAGTTTCTGCGTAACCAAAATATATATGTTATGGAGTGAATCATGTATGAATGTTATTTATTTATTTTAGCATTATATTATGTTACTGCACTATCCAGTTCATGCATAATAGTAAAGATATTGTTAAGAAAAGGATTTGAAGTACTGATTCACCCCTCCCCTCTCAGTACATTAACTTTCCATATTGGGCCTAACAGATACATGCAATACCCTAAAAATAGTCACCTAAACCATGGGCCCCTAATTTTGACAACATCAGCAAGGTCCTAACCAAAGGCAATTAAATCAATATTGAGCACACATTTAATTGTTCAATCATTAAATGTCACATGACAAATGAATTACTCTATATTAATTAAATATTTATTTAATTAAATAATTCCAAGTACATCATTTTGATCAATTATCCTATTTAATTTATTAAATATCCTAGCATATTTAATTAATTAATAAATTTACCATTAATTATAAAAAGGGAATTAAGTTATTACAAAAGAGGAATTAATCACAAAAGCAAGAGTTAAATTGAAAATAAAATAAAAGAATTGAATTGAGAAAAATTAAACTTGAGATATTATTCCTTCTTCTAAATTGAGATAACTTGAAGTCAGAAAAACAATTAAATTGAATTAATTATCTTCTCCAAAATTAGAACTCACAAGTTTTGAGAAAATAAGTTCAGTTGCATTGAAAAGACTTTTTTCTTGAATAAATCAAAGAATATGCATGGAATCACCTATTTTTGTCACAAGTGCATGGAATTAATTAAATTTTATCTCCAATGCAAACTTGAACTTATAATCTAAATTCATTTCAATCAAGTTATAATTGGAATCTATCTCAAGGTTAACTCAATCCGATCTCTCAATTATTTCAATTATCCTAAATTGTGTTTTTTCTTGAATAATGTCAACCGCTCATTGCTAATCGATCTTGACCGTTGGTCTTTCTTTGAGTCTCTATAAATTCAGCCTTCATCTCTCATTCAAAACACCGCGGAGATTTATTGTTATTATGAAGTTTTTGCTCTGGAGTCATTGAAGATGTTGTGTTTTTGAGATTATTGCATCTTAGTTTAGCTTTTTGCGTATTTAGGATAATTATGATTTCTTGAATTCATATAGCTTAATATTCATCCCTTTAGCATAATCTTGCATCCATCTTGCATCCATTTAAATTATTCTCATTCTCATATAGATTAAATCCTTTGTCTTGGTGTAGTCTAGTCACTGGTATTTACTTATACAAATCTGAGAGCAAGTACTCACATATTTTAGAAGGCAATGGGTCGATTTGTTATAGTTTTATTATTCATGCTTATATTTGTTTAATCATACATGTAATGACTTAATTGAAGTGTTGTGTCTTACAACTTGCAGACTTATTCCATTTTTCACACACACATTTCTGGCGCCCACCGTGGGGCAGAAGACTACAACTTTTGGCCTCCAAGACTAACTTTTTCTTATTTTTTTAGATTTAAATTTTTTGGATCCGTACAGTTACTGCAAAGTTTCCTATGAGTTTTACCATAGGCCCAAATGACAAACAACAGGTATTGTACGACTTGGTGAGAATTGTCGTACGGATCGGTGAGAATTGTCATATGATACTCTGTATTTTTGTGTTAAAAACAGACTGCATTCTTTAGGTTCTTTATTTGATTTTTTATCATACTAACGCTGACCCTGGCTTCTTGTCATTTTGTCAGTGGAATTTTTCACAGCTTAATCAGTTTTTCTAGAATGCTTATCGAAGAATATGCTTGTCACATAAAGACAATATGACTATTGATTCGTTGCCTTTGCAGGTTGCCTGAGGAGATTTGAGTAAAAATTGTGTATTCTTTAAATTCATTTTTTTAGGCACCTAAATTGCTATCTGGTTAGTGAAGAAATCTATCTTTCATGTTTTAAGAAAATTCTAAGAGGTAGGAGAGTATGCTCTTGTCTGCACAGACAATCAGAAATCTAGACCCTTGAGGTTTTTTCTAGGTTTGACATTTGTGTACCTTTAGTGGGCCTGTCACAGTGGGAAAAAGTAATCACCCTATGAGAATGACCCAAGTGAGTACAACCAGACCTGGGCATTCCAAATCACTATAATAAATAGGCCTCTAGTGATTAAAGTCTTAGAGGATGGGATTATTTGAGTTTTCTCTTTGAGATCTCTCATATCAAGCATTTTGTAGGGCCTCGCGGTCTCAATCACTTTTACATGACTACAACTTGTTTCAGTACCTTGTCGGGCTATAGGCCTCAATCATGCTTGTGTGACTTCAAGGGGTAATTTTGAATGAAATTCCTGACTAAGAACTATAAGATAGAGGCTACCTGATTCACTTCTAAAAGGGGGATAATCTTTGTGCAAGAGAGATGGTAACTCTCCCAAGATACTTGTCATTTCGTGCCCCCATTAGCATTTGGAGTCGGCTAATACGACATTGAGAATCCATTGCGTGAGACTCAGCGGTCGTATTTTGATTAGCTATTGGGTGTCTACCTAAGTATGCAAGCAAATATTTTCTTCTCTCACCAACTTCCATAGGGTTAGCATGTTGTGATTGAAGTTATTATACATATTGCGTATTTACTATGTTTTCATCCTTGAAACTAAAACTGAAATAACCCAAAACTAGAGAAAACAAAAAAACAACAACTCAGTGATCAAAACCCTGTCTATATCAGAAACTAGTCTACCTCAGTCATCCAAAAACTCAGTCCATCTCAAAACTGGTCGATGTCGGTCATTGAAAACTCTATTTGTCAAAATATCATCTTTGTCCAGTAAACTGTCGTATGAGTCTTTTGAAATATCGTCCCATTACATAAATATTTTCGTATGAGATTTTATCAATCCTGGCAGTTTGTCGTCTGACCCCTTATTAGTTGTCGTACGAGTCCTGAGAAATTGTCGTCCTGCTAAGGGAAGTGTCGTTTGAGCCTCTTTTCCAGTGTCGTATGATAAATTATCATATTCATCAATTTATCGTCTGAGGTCTACCCACCTGTCGTATTAGCCTAGGCATCAACTCGTACGAAATACTACTTGCATCGTCCTGAAGCTATCAAACTGTCATCTCATTCTGTAAATCCTGTTGTACGAATTCCTGATTTTGTCAGTCCAGAATAGTCAAACTTGCCCAAAATAGTCTACAGTGAGCATCAAACTGGTTATCATCATATTGAGCATAAACAATCTAAATAGTCTACCTCTGCAGTTGTGTTGCACAATTTTGTCGATCATCTTTCAGGTAGTACAAATAAACTACTTATCAAACTTAAGTCACTTAGATAACGTCTTATATAGGATAGATCGTTCCTAAAACTAGAACAAGTCTTATTCACTTCTATCAAATCAAACTAGGTAACCTATATCATGTCCTATACAGGATAGATCATTCTTGAAACCAGACTACATCTTAGTTGCTTCCCCGAATCAATACATTAAACAAACAACTAGCTTCAATTTGATCTTGACTTTTGCATCATATACAACTCTAGGTCACATCTGTCAAAACAAAAATACCTACTCAAACTAGAAGTGTTCATAAGAAAGCTGATAGAGGCAAAGATCCATCCTTTTCATATCAAAATAATCTATTTTATGTAGAGGATCCTGTCAGTAATAAACCTTCATCATCAAGTATGCTAGTTTTTGAACAACCCTTGTCCCTCACCATATCTGGAACAAGACAAGAAAGACGAGCTACTAAACACAATGCTCGTGACAATCTCAATATCCATGCTACTGACAGTGATTCCTCATCAAGCGAATCTGAAGCCTTTGAACCTACAAAAACTGATATAAAAAAATACCAAAAGGATAAAGATTTCCAAAAAATGATGAAGGCTATCATGGCTAGAGAAAAATAAGACTATTTTCTAGAACTAGCAAAACAAGGCGCTAAACTTCCTATTGGTTATAACGTTGAGACCCTTATCACTAAAGAGGAAGAAATACCCTTAGCAATGGTAAACAAACAATTACAAGCATTATAGACTGAGATCACAAAACTGAAAAATAAGGATAAATCCTCAAAACAATATTCTCTGGACACAATATGCCCATTTCCATTTGGCAAAGACCTTTACATGCCTCTATTTACTTCGTGAGTGGAGATTCCTAAATTTGAAAAATATGATGGTAACTCAGATCCTCAAGACCATGTCAGAGAATTGTGTGCTTTATGTATGGAGTTCATGCACAAACAAACATATCTCATGCGCCTTTTCCTAAGGAGTTTAGGAGGGAAAACTATGGAATGGTTCTCAAGCCTACCTATGGGGATCAAAAGTTTTGAAGAACTAATCCAATTATTTCTACAACAATACTCCTACAAAATTCGTCACCCAGTCACTATGATTGAGCTTTGCAATACCAAACAGAAAACAGGAGAGCCCTTTCTCACTTTCCTTCAACGTTGGAGAAAAATGTTCTCTAGATATTCATGACCTATTCCAGATTCTGAGAAGATGGATATCTTTGTCAATAACTTGATCCCAGAATTCAAATATAGTATCCAAATGCAAGTGTACCCTTCATTTAACAAAATGGTAGATAGTGCCCTCCGAATGGAAGATGTACTTATAAAGAAAGGAGATATCTCACTTTCGAAAGAAACACAAGAAGGTTCTAGTTCCAAAGAAAAGAACAAATATTAGAAATATGACAAAGACAACAATAGAAACATTGTTAATGATGGAGTGGTAGACACTGTTAAATCAAACTCAAAATCCATGATATTTAATCTAGCTAGTGGTACACAAGCACTCAAAGCAGCTGAAACCGCAGCAAAAAATCCATCGAAGAAAGTAAAAGAGTGATTCAAAGAGAAACCTTGGCTTTCAAAACCTAAACGTGACTTCACTCCTCTAGAAGAATCATATAAATCCATTTTTAAGACTTTATTAGCAAATAATCTGATAACATTACCAGATAACTCAAGGCCATATGATCCAGAAGTCAAACCAAAATGGTGGAGAGAAAACGAATACTGTGAATACCATCAAAACAAAGGTCATAACACAAACAATTGCATTAAGCTCAAATAAGAGATTCAAGACCTCATCGATGCTGGTAATATTGTTGTTGGAAATCACATGACTAATGTTGATCACAAAGCTTTAAAAGATCCTTTATTTGTTTACGAACAAGGTGATTCCTCAAAATCAAAAGGAGGTGCCAAAGTCAATTACACTTACACTAACAATGACAATGTGATCAACATGATTGAAACTGCCCAATCTAAATATTGCAGTGTGATCATAATCAAAGATAAGAAAGATGAAGCACAAAATGCAAATGTTGTGACCCATGCTTAAATGAAGGTTACTCTCCAAGGAGCTAGTTCCTCAACTCTTTCTCAAGCAACATCAAACCTACCAACTTCCTTGAATAGACAAAAAATACAATCATGGCTAAATCTAAACAAATGGCTTCATCATCTTCTCTTAGTTATAGCATTGTCTAATAGTTGAAAAGAACGAACGCTCAAATCTCCATCTTTGAACTGCTTAAAATCTCTTTTGCTCATAAAGAGATCCGGTACAAAGCTTTGCTCACTACTAATGTCCCAAAAGATTTAGATGTCGATCGGTTTCAATCTATGGTGGGTCACCTGACTTCACCTCATTATCTCACATTCTCTGAAGAAGATGACAAATCACTGAAACACCCACATAACCATCCATTTCACATTGAAGCTATGATCCATAAACACCCAGTTAAATGTGTTTTGATAGATGGAGGTGCAAGGTTGAATATTTGTATCTACAATCTATTGATACAGTAGGGCTTTTCTGAAAATGTCATTGATCCGGTCAAGAAAATAACAATCAAAGCCTATGATGAAGAAGAAAGAACCTCTAAAGGTTTGGTACTATTACCGATTAGGGTGAGACCTTTAGAAAGAGATGTTATTTTTTAGGTGCTTGATCTTCCTTTGTCATACAATATCTTACTGGACGGGCCATGGATTCATGAAATGAAGGCAGTACCATCAACATATCATCAATGCTTGAAATTTCCTTATAATGGAGTTGAAGTCAGTATTCCTACTGATACAGATTGCCCCTATAATGCATTAATAAAGAGTGTTGATACCTTTGTTCCTCATAATATAGAAGCCTCTACAACTAAAAGTTCAAAAACTTTTATGAAAGACTTACAAAAGAAATTGAAAATTATAAATATTGGTATGGATGGATACAAGATAGAACCAGTACTTTCACTAATCTCTCTCCCTCCATCACCAAGATAGTTGGGAAAAGCATCAGAGGTTATGAAGACACAAACTTCAACTTCAAATGTCATATATGATGGTCTTTTTGTACAATCCTCTACTTCCTTTGCAAATGAAATAGAAGAAGATGATGTTCTTAAATGGCTTTTCAAGGAAGATAGTGAAAACAAAGAAGTACGATATTGTGAGATTTTCTCAACACAATATGGTCCAGGCTACAAAATTATTCAACGCATGGGATATTCAGGTACCAGTCTTCTGGGAAAACATCAAGAAGTTATTATTGAACCCATTGAGCTACACACTAAGTCTACAAATGATAAAGATGGATTGGGATACAATCCAAGAAAAACATCAGACCAGAAACATGCTTCTCATCATCAGTCTAAGTGGAGGAAAAAGATGTTGCCTTCAACATCATAGGAAGTAAATACTCAACAAACGTAGGAAGAGTGTGAAAAATAACAAGAAGAACTAGTAGTCAAGAGAAAGGAAACAACCGGTACTCAAGTTTTGATGGTATTAGCTACAACACTACAAGAAGTAGAAGTCCCAGAGGATATGAGAGAAGAAGTAGAAAGAATCAGAGAATTGTTTGCACCATTGAAAAACCCAGTCTCATATACTAGTAGGCAACAATTAGAAGATTCAGAGACTGACTCGAGCAAGTATGAATGAGGTCCAAATCATCTTTCAAATACATCTATTATAGAAACTCCAGAAGAATCTAATGATATCACAGATGATGCAGAAGAGCTGATAGGCTTAAGGCTAAAAAGACAAGAAGACTATGAACGAAAGCTAAAAAAAGGAAGAACACAAGAAAATTCTTCACCTACTATATCTCCCTCTAATACGACAGAAAAAATCAGGTATGGAACCACACAAGAAGAATTGGAAGGTACAGAAGCAGAACCAGTCATTACTCTAGAGAAAGCTAAATGGAATAGATGATAGAGATTCAAAGAACCATCAAGGTTACGTCAACAGGTATGTCAGATACAAGTGATAAATGAACCAGATCATCAAGGAACTTGTAGCATCAAAGATGTGGGTACTAATACTATACATACTTTTACTCAATCACTTGAAGAAGAATCAGAAACTTCATCCTATGACTCCAATGACTCCGACAAAAGTCTTATTTATGACAATACCTATTCACTATCAAACTATGACTCATCTAATGTGAATGATGAGATTCTGTCTACTGACCTTGTTACTGTCGAACCACGATATGTAGTCTAGTCCGACGTAGAGAACGGTGCTAGGAATAGGTCTGTTGGGTTAGGTTAGCTAAATATTAACGTGCACTTTAATGATCATGTTGTAACTCTTCCTGGTCTCGAGATATTTACGCAAGGTAGTCTTCTAGAACTCGACTTTTCAGTTTGAAGTAATGATGATAATACCGTGAACTTCCTTGAGCCTGTCCAAAATTTATCCTTGGTACATCTTGAACTAATTGACTGTAGTCTCCAAAACCAACCTATGAATATACCTATCATTGCTAATGACTACACGTTATCCTACTACCTTAATGCAGTTGAACCAATGGACTCTTCCACCATTGAACAAAGTGAGAACATGACTGAAACAGACATCAAGTATCCTAGTCACAAAAAAATAAAAAAAAATAAAAGATCTAATGGCGAAAACCACATTGTGGTGGTGTTAGAATAAAAAATAAAGAATATAAAGGACATGCCTAAGGGTGAAAACCTCTCTGAGACCCTTGAAGGTGAGATAATTGATACACTGCCAAGTCACTTCTAGGAAAGGTCTTCAATATTGATTCAACCAACTCAGCCAGTAAATATTGGGAGTCAAGAGACACCACATATCATCCACTTAGTTCAATCACTATCAGCAGAAGAGTTAAAAGATTTCACCAATCTCTTTTCATAAAAGAAGATCAACTTTGCATGGACACACTCTGATATGCCAGGCCTAGATCCCGATCTCATCATGCACCATCTTTCTATTACACCAGGAGTTAAACCAGTCAAGCAAAAACTCCGTAAGATGCACCCTCATGTGGCACTGCTAGTCAAGGCTGAGCTAGAAAACTTGCTAAAAGTTGGATTTATCAAAGCTATAGACTATGCATATTGGATATCAAACATAGTACCTATATCAAAGGAAGACAAATCTATTAGGGTTTGCACAGACTTTAGAGATCTCAATAAATCATGTCTGAAGGATGATTTTCCATTGCCCAACATTGATATGATAGTGGATATGACTGCTAGGTATGATATGTACTCATTAATGGATGGAATCTCCAGTTATAATCATATCAAAATAGCTCCTAGGGACCAAGAAAAGACAACCTTCACCTGTGCATGGGGAACCTTTTGTTGGAATGTCATGCCATTTGGACTAAAGAATGCAGGAGCAACTTACCAAAGAGCAGTAACTACTATCTTTCATGATATGATGCACAAAAATATGGAAGATTATGTTGATGACACCTTAGTAAAGACAATGAAGAGAACCACACATATTCAAGAGCTAGGCCTCATACTAGATAGAATGGAAAAATTCAAGCTCTGGCTATATCCTAAAAAGTGTGCATTCGAAGTGACATCAGGGAAATTATTTGGCTACATCATTTCAAAGAAATGAATTGGGGTTGATCCTGAGAAGGTCCGAGCTATAATGGAAATGCCACCCCCAAAGAATATTAGTCAAATGAGAAGTTTGCAAGGACATCTCCAATTAATCAGACACTTTATTTCTTAGCTAGCAGATAAATCTCAACCCTTCTCAAAAGTATTAAGGAATGGAGTAACATACAATTGGGATCAGGAATGTGAGCATCACTTTCAGCAAATCAAGGAATACCTATCTAATCCACCAATATTGATGCCACCAATCCAAGGTAAACTATTGATACTATATATATCAGCTATTGATACATCACTGGGGGCACTTCTGGCACAACAAGATGAGAATAAAAAGGAACGAGCTATATATTATATCAGTAGAACTTTGGTCTCCTATGAGATGAACTATTCTGTAATAGAAAAAGCTTGTTTGTCATTAGTCTTTGCATCATAGAAATTGAGACACTACATGTTATCACATTTAATCAAGCTGGTGGCTAAGATTGATCTGCTCAAATATCTTCTCAGCAAAGCAACACTTACAGGAAGATTGGCTAAATGAGTCATGGTTCTTACAGAGTTTGATATTGAATATGTAGAACACAAAGCCATCAAAGGACAAGTAATCGTGGATCAACTTGTTGGTGCTCCACTTGAAGACAATCAACCTTTGCGCATAGAATTTTTTGGATGAATCCATCATGCACCTTACTCAACAGTCATGGAAGATGTTCTTCGATGGGTCTTTCACTCAACATGGTTCTGGTGCTGGAATACTTTTATTACTCCTCAAAGATATTCAATCCCAAAGGCTTACAAAATTCTCTTCCCTTGCACAAACAACATTGCGAAATATGAAGATTTGATAAATGGGATCAAGCTAGCTATCGACTGGAAGGTTGTGAAATTACACATCTATGGAGATTCTCAGCTAATCATCAATCAAATAAATGATACATATCAGACTCAGGATGAGAAACTGATGCCTTATAAGAGAATGGTTGATGATCTCAAGAAATATTTTATTTTTGTATCATTTCAGCAGATTCCCATATCAGGAAACAGAGCAACAGATGCTATGGCCACCTTAGCATCTATACCAAAGTTACAAGAATCTAATTTTTGCTTTGACTTCTTGGTGGAAGAGTTACATTACCCTGCCTACGATTCTCCTGAGTCCTAGATGATCTGTTGTATTATTGGACATGACTCATCTCGCTATAGCCACATTTACTCTTACCTGTGTGATCAAATTATCCCTTCTAATATTACCCGTAATGAGAAAAGGAACCTAATCCAAAATGATTCACGATACGTAATCATCGCTAACAATCTATTTAGGTGAGGTTAGGATAGTATTTTGCTTAGGCGTCTAGAAACTGAAGAGTCCCAACGTGCATTATCTAAAGTTCATGAAGGTATTTGTGGATCTCATTCAAATGGTCTAACTTTAGCTCAGAAACTACTAAGGGCTGATACTACTGGCCTGATATGGAGAAGTATGCTATTAAGTTTGCTAAAACTTGTGAGAAGTGTCAGCTACATGGGAATCTCATACATGCTCCAGCAAGAGATCTTATACCCTTTATCACACATTGGCCTTTTCAACAATGGGCATTGGATCTTATTGGCCAAATATATCCTGCATCATCTAACAGACACAAGTTTATCATAATTACCACTAAGTACTTCACTAAGTGGGTAGAAGCAGTTTCGCTCATCAAGACAACCGGTAAACAAATAGCTCTGTTCATCCTTAACTATATTATTTGCAAGTATGGGATACCTTCTTCAATTGTGACTTACAATGGAGGGCAATTCAAGAACAAAGATCTAGATGAGATTTGTGAAAAATTCAAAATCAAACAGCACTGGTCATCCATATAGTACAGTCAAGGTAATGGACAAGCTAAAGCATCTAATAAAAATCTGTTGACTATCTTACACATAATAGTAAACAAATCTAGAAAGGATTGACATCTACAGCTCAATCCTACACTATGGGCTTATAGAACAAGTATCAGAACACCTACTGGGGCTATACCTTTTTCTTTGGTGTATGGATCTGAAGCAGTCTTACCTATTGAGGTTGAAATACCATATTTAAGAGTTTCTTTTCCAGGTCTTGTTACTGATGAAGAAAACAAAATATCTAGATTGCAAGAACTCGAGTTGCTGGATGAACGTCGGCAAGTGACGCTTGATCATCTGAGAGCATATCAAAAGAGAATGTCTAGAGGTTATAACAAGAATGTTTGACAGCGATAATTTTAGGTTGGTGACCTTGTTCTAAGAGAAAATCCTAAAAATCAACAGTTTCGAGACAACAAAGGGAAGTTTGAACCCAACTGGTTGGGTCCCTACATCATTACTGCAGTCTTTTTCTCTGGTGCCTATCAACTCTCAACATCGGAAGTAGAAAAGCTCCGTGAATCGATCAACACCAACCACTTGAAGAAATTATTCACTTAGTATTCTCTGTTCCAGCAACCTATACAACTAAAAATCTTGAAAAAAATCATAAAATTAGAAAACGTCATGAAAAAATCCTAAAAAATAGAAAATGTCCTGAAAAAAAAGAAGAAGAATCTTTTCTAAGCAGGTGAAAACATGGTAAACATGCGCCTCTTGTACTCGAATTCTCCATCTATCAACACAAAGTTGGCATTTCCTGCTTCCATGCATCTTTGATTTTGCTTGTACATATCTTTTAGTCGCTTTTGTGACATCTTGGTTCTTTTGGAACCCTCGTGGATTAAAACTGATCAATGTCCTAGTCTCGAGGTAATCGACTGAGTAATTTACATGTCCTAAGCAGTATCAACCTAGTTGTCTTTCTGTCAGTGGTACCCGGTCATCCACTCTAAATCAGTCACCTGTCTCCTAACTACTGAAGAGTTTTATCACTAAGTAAACAAGCAAAACAACATTACTGAAAACAATCACTAAACAGTTTGAGATATGCATGAATTTTTTTGTGTGTGTTGTCTTTTATATTGCTTTTCAACTATTATTCCCTCTGAGTAATTCAAGGAAGTCTATCTTGACTAAGAGGAGCAAGGATTGGGAGCGTAATATTTTCTTTATTTTCTGCTTGTAGGAATGATTCCAATGATCTGAAAACATCTAATCAGTTGGTGTCTATGATAAGTGCCTTCACATCAAGGTGAAATCGCCACACATACCTTGACTCCGCTTATTTGTATGCTACAGGGAGGTTCACATCATTTCTTTGTCTGCTTTGAGGGAATTTATTTAATGTGCAATCCAGATGCATGCGTAATCTGTCCAAGGATATGAACGAAAAAAGGGTCATTGATCTTATATATATCCATACATTTCATTATACGCATTCATTTTCATTTATATTATTGCATAAAAAAATGAAAAAATTTACATTACTAGTTACTCATTTTCATCATGTATTTGCATATGAAAAATAAACAAAAAATAAACATCCATATTCATCTCCATTACATACATCCATATTGAACAGATATGCATACATATAGAATAGAGCATATAGAAATACATCTCATAATCAATCAACACAAGTACAATGAAATCAAACCAAGATCTCATATATATATCATCATAAAAGTCTCAGGGTACAAATAATATCAACTGTCATATATACTGCCTCATCGAAGCATGAATCGTATGGGCTACAAAAAATGGGGTATATAACAAAATCTAGAAGCTATAAAAAATCTAGCTCTCTGCCTCTCCCTCATCCAGGTAGTGGAGGAGGTGGTGCCTACTAACCAACATCCTGCCTAGGTGCCTGAGATCCCTCAGATCGAGCCATATACAGAGAATATGGGACAACCTGATGTGCTATTGGAACTGCTATGCTACATACTGCAATATAGTAAGTTGCCCAACTTGTCTGATGCAATACCTCCTGCAGAAGAGCGTCTCACTCTACCCTCATCTCAGGGAGCTGACAATCATGCTCAGCTCTGACCTCTGCCAACTGTTAGTCTTGCTCTGTAAACTATGTCTGAGCCACTATCAACTGTGGCTACAAACCCGCTAATCTGGCTCTCATAGATCATAGTGGGTCCACTGCCCCCTGCTCTCTCACAGGATCTCTGCCTCCCTCTCTACTCTGCTCATCTCTCCATTGTCGCACTTGTCTAGGAGCTGCTCCCTCCTCCTCGCCTCCACCCTCCAGTTCCCTAGCACCACTAGCCCCCACATCAACAGCTCCAAGGGATCCACCATCCCATCTCTACCTCTATCTCCCCCCAGTTGTTACCCTGCTGCTGCTAGCACCAGGATCACCACCTACCCGCCTAGGACCCTCCGCTCTCCATCCCTGTGCCTGTCCCTATGCCTATCCCTGTACACGTGCCTGTGCAGGGGCCTCATCCTCAGCCTCATCTATGAGAGGTGCATGCTCTGCAGGATCTGTAAATCTAGGGAAGGGATGTCTCTGAAATCTATCCTTGGACTGGGGTGATACCCCCACATCTGTAATGTCCTCCAGATAGTCCCATCGATGTCGCTGCAATCCGACTAGCTCCTGTATGCTCAATGTGTACAACAACCTAGAGGCCCATCCTCATCTCTCCTCATCACCATATTGGGCGTAGGTAGTGAACTCCTGTGATATCACTTGAGGCCTACCATACGGCCTCATAACCCTCGATACAATGAATCGCTCAATAATGGATACCGATCTGCCAATAACAGTGTAACTACTTATCAAATTGCCATTATTTTTTATATTCAAAGTCATACTATACATTCTAGTCGGTTAGTACTACTGAATCATGCAGTCCGTATACACACAGAGAAGTCAGTATGCACAGTCTAGTCGGTTATAGAAGAAAGCAGTTACAGAACATAGTATACATCGAGCTGTCTACCGGGTATCTTTTTGAGACTACCGAGCAGTAAAGATGATACACTGAGTTGATATTCACCGAGTGAAACATGTTACAAGATACATTGAATCTGGACATGCATATGAAAACATGTTACAAGATCGAGGCACATCTAACTGTTATTACATTGGAAATTGCACCAAAAGATTGTATATGATTTTGAGATCAATCTAACCATTGAAATATTTTGTATAGTTATTCATTCGAGGAATCTTGTTTGTAAGATTGAAGCAATGAATTGGATCACCATTTTAAGAGATCTATTTATACAGCATGAGTTAAGTGCAAGGTGTGTGCATGTATGTATGAAAGAAGATTGTTACAGAGACACAAAGGTCACCGAGAAGGTTTTCAGAGAACAGTCAAAGAACAGAGTAAACAGAAGGGTTTACCGAGTTACTATATGGGTTACCGAGGTATGCTATAAGCAAGGTAATCTTATTCTGAGCACATAGAATCTGCTATAACATTTCAGATGTAAAGTTGCAGATATTTGTAATGATTTTATTGTAATATTGTAAAGTTGAAAGAGAAACCTTTAACAGGGTAAAAGACTTTATCCAAGTCTATAAATTGTAAAACCTCTAACCAGGTGCAACATTTAGAATAAATGTTGTAAAATCCTTTAGCAAGGTAGATCTAATAGGTCTTGATGCTCCTAACAAGGTAAGCTATCAGAAATAGCTAAATGTAGCTCTAACCGAGCATCTTTATTATTGTAGTAGTGAAGTTGTGGGTGCCATCCCCACCGCAGTTTTTCTCTCTAACCAAGAGTTTCTGCATAACCAAAATATATGTGTTATGGAGTGAATCATGTATGATTGTTACCTATTTGTTTTAACTTTATTTTATGTTACTGCACTATTCATTTTATGCATAACAGTAAAGTTATTATTCAGGAAAAGATTTGAAGTACTGATTCACCCCTCCCCTCTCAATACATTAGCTTTCCATATTGGGCCTAACAATTGGTATCAGAGCTTGAATCTTGGAAAAGGGTTTAACTACCTAAAGAGAAAGATCTTATCAATGGAAGGCTATAAACAATCTCGGAATATTGTATATCTGCAAGAAGAGTTGGATCATGCAAATCAAGTGATTGCAGACATGCAAAGACAAATGCAAAAATCTCTAAAAGTAAGAAGAAGATTATCTGATGACTTACAGGATTCTCAAGAGTTAGTGGAACAAATTGAGACATCATCTGAGAACAGTATATCTGAAGAAACTGAAGAGATGATTGGAGTATTGAAAGAAAAGAACAAAGCATTGGTTGATCAGCTAAAAGCAATGAAAAGAGAACATGAACATTGCAACACACATATGACTAAAAATCTAGATGCATTAAGGACAGTTGAGGATAAAGCAAGAGATCTATAGAGAGAGAAACAACAACTTGAAGTCTTAGTATCTGATAAGAATGATGAAATCATAAGGTTGACTGGGATTCAATAAAATACGATATATCAACTAGGCTATGCACATCATGAAGCAATTCTAAAGAATGATGAGAATCAAGCATTGAAACTTGAAGTATCAAGGTTGACTGATGAACTTGAAAGAGAGAAGAAATCCAAAGAAACATTGAAGAAGAGTTATGAAGCATCAAAGATGTTGGATGAGCAACTGAATACAAGAAGACCCAACAAAGATGTAGGACTCGGTTACAAAGGAAAAGACTCTACCGAGAAAGGAATTCATACTACTGAGAGAGGAGAATCATCAAAGCAAGCTAGAAACAGGAATGAAATCAAAAGGAAGAAGCCTATTTGCTACTACTATGGAAATCAAGGTCATACTGCCAACATATGCGAGATCAGAAAAGGTAAGCAACCGAATATCACTAAGTCAAATGAGTATTGTTACAATTGCAATAAATGTGGTCACACATCTAATCAATGTAGGACAAAGTCTGTTAACAACTATCAGAAGGCAAAATTCAAAGGGTTTTGTAAAAACTACAATAGATATGGACATAGTACCGAGAAGTGTTGGTTTAAGCAAAAGAATCACATGTGGTCTGCACACCAAGCAAGCACTAGAGGTTACCGAACCCACACAAATCCTTATTGACAATATGCAGCAGTACCATGGGATTACAATACAAGGATATGGTGTGAATGTTGTGGAAGGTATGGACACATTAGTGCTAACTATTTTATAAGGTTTGGAATGAACAACCGAAGATCATGGAGAAATCCTGGTATGGCATGTTTTCATTGTCACAAAGTTGGACATTTGGCTGGAGATTGCAGAGATAAACCTAGAGGAGACACTGAAGAGATAAAAGAAAAATTCAAGATGATTTAGAAAAAGAAGGAAATCATGTCAGATGAAGAAAGCACCTTACCTACCGAGTTAGGTGCACCTATTCCAAATTAATCAGAAAAGGTATGAAGGGACTGCACTCTCTAAAGGTTAAATCATAACAGTTGCTATTCTATTATGTACAAAATTCAAAATCTGCATAGTTAAGATGCATTAGTAAGTTTGAAATTCTATCAAAAGTACTTTACAGAAAACCTGTCAAGTTGGTAAACAAGGAAATTTGGTTACTCGGTTAAAATGAAAGAAAAGAGAGTAAATCGGTTAAAGGTAAACCGAGTGCATTTAATGTTTTGACCTAACCCACACGGAGCCCGATAAGGTATTTTGTGTACTTAAAAGTATTTTTACGGTCATTTTCATTCACCAAGTTTTCAAGAGAGTAGAGCAGAGAAAATCAAGGCGATCAAAACTTCATTCAAAGCGAATCCAAGGTATTTACATCAAATCTCATCACTGTTAAGCTGGTTTTCCGATCTTGTCAAATTGCTATTATATACCGAGTGTGAAACGTCTGTCGTTTGTAAACCGTCAAACCCTAAGGATAGTTTGCCAAGTTTTATCTGAAATTTACAGATGGCACCTAAGATCCAAGATCCCGTAGTTGTCAAGAATGTGGAGAAGCCATCTCTGAAATACACTTTGACTCCTAAAGTTGTAAGGAAGTTAAGTAGCGGAAACAACTTCCTACACTAACCTTGAGAGGAGGGTAATGCAAAACTTTTTCAGATCATTACAATAGTTACAGAAAATAGAAATAGATATAATAGCATTCATACCACAACACAGTGATTTACGTGGGGAAAACCCTTTCGGGAGAAAAACCCCACCCTCCAAAAGCAGCTCAATATTTTATTCAGCAATCAAAAACAGATTACAACATACTTGCAGAGCAAGCTCTTCGCAGGAGTACCACTAATCAGAGATTCAGAGGCAACTCAATAGCCATAAGACTCTTACACACAACCTCTATCTCACACACCTCATAAATAGGAGATACAATACAAGAAACCGTCAAACGGTATTACAAAACCATGGGCTAAAACCACCCAATAAGGTGTAGCCGACCTTATCTCCCTTCTAGATGCCCTATGACATGTTAAAGCACACATCAACATGTGTCGCTCCCTTTTACAGCTCATTTATGTATCCGATACAAATTATTTTTCCTATTTCAGGAGTACAAACTTTTGGAGGCCATAACTTGAGAACCGGGTGTCCGATTGACGAACCATTTGAAGTGTCGGAAAGCTCGCGAAGTGCTCTATCACCTCTTAACCCGCTTCGCCAGTTATGACCACTTTTCAGGGCGTTTCGGAGCCTCTAAAGTCCCCAAAATTAAGTTTAAATATTTTATCGCACCCCTCCAAGACGAAAACTTTAATATCTTCAAAACTAGTTGTGACCTTGCAACGCAACTTTACCGGAATGCTTATCTAGCCAACCAGAAGCTTCAGGGAGAGTTTCGCACCATTTTGTGCTCAAATGAAAACTTACTATAAATAGTAACCTCGCATAAATGCAAGGTTGAGACACCATTTTTCCAACAAATCTCCCACTTGTCGAACACCTTGCAGGAGCGGAAGGGAATGTCAACACAATGAATCAATTGCTAGGGGCCATAAGGCCCATAGACTCTGAACACCATCTGAACTTCTCTGTGCTCACAGCCTTAGTTAAAGCATCTGCAACATTCATCAAAGTTTCCACCTTAACCAGCTTCACCCTACCATCTTCGACCATATCTCTAACAAAATGATACTGAACATCAATATGTTTGGTCCAAGCATGAAATGTCGGGTTCTTAGCTAGGCTAATTGCACTCTGACTGTCACAGTAAACTGTCACTGTACCTTGTTTTATTCCAATATCCGAACACAGTCTCTTAAGCCAAATGGCCTCTTTACAAGTATGAGTAGCTGCCATATACTCTGCTTCAGTAGTGGATAAAACAACCACAGCCTGTCGCTTACTCATCCAACTAATTGCACCACCAAACAAAGTAAACACATAAGCACTGGTGGATCTTCTGCTATCAATATCACCTGCCCAATCTGAATCCACATAACCATGGATATCAAGGGAAGTCATGTCTCCAACTGAATTACCATGATAACACAAAGAATACTCTGAAGTACCCTTCAAATATCTGAAGACTCTTTTGACTGCATCCCAATGAACTCTACCAGGATTAGACATATATCTAGAAAGTACTCCCACTGCTTGGGCAATATCTGGTCTAGTACAGACCATAGCATACATCAAGCTTCCAACCGCATTCTGGTAAGGCACTCTACTCATGTCTTCCATCTCCAATGGGGATGTAGGACAATCTGAAATAGATAGTTTCATTCCAACTGTAAAAGGAACACTCAATGGTCTACAATTCTGCATGTTGAACCTCTGTAACACTGAATTCACATACTTACTCTGGCCTAGCCATAGCTTTCTATTCACCCTATCTCTTCTAATTTCCATCCCAAGAATGTGCTTTGCTGCACCAAGATCTTTCATTTCAAATTTAGCAGCGAGCTGAGACTTCAGTTCTGAAATCATACCTTTCCCTTTACCAATGAATAACATATCATCAACATACAATGCAATGAATAAGAAATGATCACCATAAGATTTATAATAAACACAGTGATCTGATTTAGAACGTTCAAATCCCAAACTCAACACATATGTATCAAATTTCTGGTGCCACATCCTAGGACTTTGTTTGAGGCCATACAAAGATTTCTTCAATTTATAGACCAAATTACTTTTGCCTTTCACCACATAGTGCTTCGGCTGTGTCATATAAATATCTTCCTCCAAATCACCATGAAGGAAAGCAGTTTTCACATCCATTTGCTCAACCTCTAAATCATAAGCAGTAGCAATAGAAAGCAAAAATCTAATGGACGTCATTTTTGCAACAGGAGAAAATATCTCACCGTAATCAACACCCTCAACCTGAGAGTAGCCTTTTGCAACCAACCTTGCTTTATACTTCTCAATGCTTCCATCTGAACCAATCTTTTTCTTGAACACCCTTACAACCAACAGGTTTTCGTCCTTCAGGCAATGGTACAAGATCCCATGTATCATTCTTTTTCAAAGCTGCCATTTCTTCCTCCATAGCAATCTTCCAGGATTCTGCATCATTCATACCTAATGCCTCTTCTACAGATTTCGGTTCATCCACACTAGTATTCAGAGCAAAAATACATCTCCAATCATCAGGTGAATACCTTTCAGGTGGTTGTCTATGTCTTGTAGACCTTCGAACAAGCTGAGTTGGAGGTTCTTCCTCCTCTTCTGAAGATTCAAAGCTAGACGAGCTCTCCTCAAATTCTTGCCTATCTAGGGGTCTCGATTCAACTCTTTCAGGTGTAGAAGGAAGTTGAATCACATCTTCTTTTTTAGTCTGTTCTGGCTGCAATGTAACAGAAGGAGACTTAATTTCTCTAAAAATAACACTTCTACTATAAATTACCTTTTGTGCAACAGGGTCCCAAAGCTTGTATCCTTTCACACCATAACTATACCCGATGAAGATACATTTCACAGCCTTGTTCTCCAACTTTGTTCGCTTCTCCTTTGGCACATGTGCATATGCCTCGCAACCAAAAACTCTAAGATGTCTCAATGAAGGCTTGTGACCTGACCATGCTTCCATAGGCCTTTTATCAACAAGAGCTGATGTAGGAGACCTGTTAATCAGGTAGCAAGCAGTGGCAACAGCTTCAGCCCAAAACTTTTGTTCAAGACCAGCACCACTCAACATACTCCTAGCCTTTTCCATCAGTGTCCTATTCATTCTTTCTGCAACTCCATTCTGCTGTGGAGAATACGGAGTTGTCTTCTGCATGTTAATTCAACAGTCTTTACAGAATCTATCAAAATCATTAGAGCAAAACTCACCGCCATTATCAGTTCTCAAACATTTTATTTTCTTTCCAGTCTGCAACTCAACCATTGCTTTAAATTCTTTAAAACGACTAAAAACTTCAGATTTACTCTTTAGAAAATAAACCCATGTCCTTCTACTAAAATCATCAATAAATGAAACATAATATGTGGATTTTCCAATCGAAGAGACATCTACTGGACCAAACACATCAGAATGGATAAGATCCAAAACACCACAAGTTTTATGAGAACTCGAGTAAAACTGAACGCGGTTTTGTTTTCCATAAATGCAATGCTCACAGAAATCAAAGTCAAGATTACAGTCATTCAAACCTTCAACAAGGTTTTTATTTTTCAAGGTCCTTAGACCCTTTTCTCCAATGTGGCCAAGTCTCTGGTGCCATAACATAGTCTTCTCTGCAGGCAACTTTGCTTCAGACGAAAGAGCACCCTTAGGTACCCAAAAACCATTTCCATCTGCTGAAGGTGAAACCTTCAAATCTTCCAGTGGAGTATCCGCAGATTTGCTTTTTACGGAAGTGCTATTACATTCAACAGTGTATGCTTCAAGCTTATACAAAGTGCCAAACCTGACACCTCTAGCAACTACCATAGCATCCTTAATCATCTTACATCCTGCTTCAGAAAAGACTACCTGCACACCCGCATCTATCAGTTTGCTCACAGATAACAGGTTTTGTTTTAATCCAGGGATATGCAGCACATCATTAATCCTTTTTATTCTACCATCAGAAAACCTGATTCTAACTTTACCTCGACCAACAATGTCTAGATGTGAATCATCACCCAAGTACACCTTACCTCCATTAAATCCTTCATATTCAGAAAACCAATCTCTATTGGAAGTCATATGAAAAGATGCACCTGAGTCAATTACCCAGGCATCATTACCTGCATGAGTCACCAAAGCCGCAATAAAGGCATTGCCATCTTCCTTGTCGGACTCAGAATCAGAATTGAACTTTTTCTTTTTCTTCTTCTTCTTTTCTTCTTTGCAGTCCTTACGGATGTGACCCAGTTTATCGCAGTTCCAGCAAATGACTTTGGATTTTCCAGGAGATTTCGATCTCCCTTTGGATTTGGACTTGTCGCGCTTCTCATTCTTCTTGCCTTTCTCCTTAGGTCTTCCACGAACGGTTAGGGCTTCTTTTGAACTGATGGATACCTTCCTTCGCATCTCTTCACCGAGTAGGGCACCCACCACGTCTTCAGATTTCAAAACAACAGAAGTACTACCGATAGCCATAACAAGAGAATCCCACGAATCAGGCAAAGAACAAAGCAAGATCTGACATTTCTCCTCCTCGTCCATCTTAACACCGACGGATACTAATTGAGCCACCAACATATTGAATGCTTCCAGGTGGTCTGCAATTCGTCCACCCTCTTCCATCTTCAAGGAATACAATTTCTTTCTTAAGAAAATTTGATTTAATAAAGATTTCACTTGATACATCTCATCAAGCTTAGTCCATAGCTTCTTTGCAGAGTTCTCTTCATGGACATTGATTAGAACAGAGTCTGCCAGGCACAGTCTGATTAGACCCTTGGCTTTTCGGTCCATAACATCATATTGAGCTGCCATAGTAGGATCTAAGGGCCTTTGGACATTCACATCAACAGCATCCCAAAGATCTCGATCTATTAGCAGATCTTCCATCTTCAGCTTCCACATCTCAAAATTACTTCCATTAAATTTCTCCACCTCTATTCTCCCTAACGAACTCGCCATCTGAATATTCCTGCAACAAGATCAAAAAGTGTCTTCTGCACAAGCTCCCACTCAAATCTGGATTAGTTCAAAAAACCCAACTGCCCACAATTGAAACCAAAGGTGATCAGGCTCTGATACCACTTGTAAGGAAGTTAAGTAGCGGAAACAACTTCCTACACTAACCTTGAGAGGAGGGTAATGCAAAACTTTTTCAGATCATTACAATAGTTACAGAAAATAGAAATAGATATAATAGCATTCATACCACAACACAGTGATTTACGTGGGGAAAACCCTTTCGGGAGAAAAACCCCACCCTCCAAAAGCAGCTCAATATTTTATTCAGCAATCAAAAACAGATTACAACATACTTGCAGAGCAAGCTCTTCGCAGGAGTACCACTAATCAGAGATTCAGAGGCAACTCAATAGCCATAAGACTCTTACACACAACCTCTATCTCACACACCTCATAAATAGGAGATACAATACAAGAAACCGTCAAACGGTATTACAAAACCATGGGCTAAAACCACCCAATAAGGTGTAGCCGACCTTATCTCCCTTCTAGATGCCCTATGACATGTTAAAGCACACATCAACATGTGTCGCTCCCTTTTACAGCTCATTTATGTATCCGATACAAATTATTTTTCCTATTTCAGGAGTACAAACTTCCGAAGGCCATAACTTGAGAACCGGGTGTCCGATTGATAAACCGTTTGAAGCGCCGAAAAGCTCGCGAAGTGCTCTATCACCTCGTAACCCGCTTTGCCGGTTACGGCCACTTTTTAGGGCATTTCGGAGCTTCTAAAGTCCCCAAAATTAAGTTTAAATATTTTATTGCACCCCTCCAAGACGAAAACTTTAATATCTTCAAAACTAGCTGTGACCTTGCAACGCAACTTTACCAGAATGCTTATCTAGCCAACCAAAAGCTTCAGGGAGAGTTTCGCACCATTTTGTGCTCAAATGAAAACTTACTATAAATAGTAACCTCGCATAACTGCAAGGTTGAGACACCATTTTTCCAACAAAAGTCGCCTTTGAACTGGATGACAAAACTGCCTTTTAACTCATCCCGGATCGAGTCTTGTTAGTCGAAGATGTTATATTCTTCACCGAATGTCGTGTTGAAGAACTCGGTCATGTTGAGATTAGTGACACATATGATGAGCTATGTACCGATAGCAAAATGGATAGCAAGTACGAGCATATCAAAATCAAGGGATTAACTGAAGCCCTAGCCTATCCCCGTGTATTCAAACCCCAGTGGGTTAAGTTTGTTTTAAGCAGAGTTCATGATGATTTTATGTGGCTAGAAGAGCAACCATTCAAAATCACTAAGGAAATCATTCATGTGATCACCGGATATCCTATCTATGACCATGCACAAGCACAGAAAATGATATCACAGAAGGAGTTAATCAGTTTAACTGGAGTAGAATCTAATTACCGAGGACTGAAACTGAATAATGTCATTGATGCAGAACTTAAATTTGCAATTAGAGTAACTGGTTACTGTTTCTTCCAATCAGCAAGGGAAAATAGTGTACCTTGTGCAGCAGTTGATTTAGCCTACAAAATAGTGAAAAAGGGAATGAAAGTAGATTTATGTGAAGTGTTATTGAAAAACTTGTTTGAGAAGTTGAACACAATAAGGAAGCTGAAAAAGAACAGCTCGGCAAATACACTGAAGTTTGGTTCACTTCTTGTATGCATGTTTTTCTACTTTGAGAAGTTCTTTCCCTCAGTCGGTAAAGTAGTTTGGGAGCTACACTGACCTATCACCCATCAAATTAATGACTTTATCAAGAAATTGGGAGATAATTTTAATGATATCATGGATGACTACTTCAGCAAATTTCAAGAAAAGATGCACAACAGGTACCGGATTCCACCACAGCTGGTAGAGAAATATAAGGATGATATATGTTTTGAGGTAGACACCGATTACTGCTATGTGAATGTTGTAGAACCTAGGACTCAATCTTTGCCACCAATGGGTTACGAGATTAACTATGATATTACACAACAACAAATTGATGCATATCTTACACTATCGAGGCATGCTACTGAACTGAGATATGGAACTTATGAAGAAGTTAAGGAAAAGGTGAAAATGAGCATTGTAGTACCTAAAGCTACAAGAAAGGCTACAAAGATGATAAAGGTTTTATCTGAGAAATTCAGAGAAGAATCCTCCTCTACACCTGTCAAAGGCACTCTTGCCATTACCAAAGAGGAATCTAAAGCTCAAGAGGCAGCAATAACATTGAGTACTGAGTTGCCTAAGGGTAAAGTTTTGAAATGAAAGAAACTGGACACTACAAAGGCCCTACCGACTCCACCAACAAAGAGACCCAACACTAGAGCATCACCTGCATCACCGAGTAAGAAACAAAAGAGTGTTAATATTCCCAAGGTAACCAAAACCTACAAGAAATCTACTCGGAGACTCATTCTAGCAAAAGAGTCTAGTGATTCAGAATCAGAAAATGCCAACAAATTCCAGATTGTAAAAAGCAAGAAGGTAAATATTCATAGTGTTGAAAATTTTTGTGCCAATCTTAAAGAATATGGTGGATTTGCAGGATTTAGATATGTCAAGTATGAGACTAAGAATAATAATGAGAAGCGACAAATTGAAGAAGTTGTCATCTACACACTTCTAAAGTTTCGGCTAGCTCCATTAGAACTAGTAAAGTCACTTCCGAGTGAATTGTACTTACATATTGATAATAGATGGAAATATGCAATGGACTCAGAGAAACAAATTAGAGAATGAATTCTAGTCCATCTATTTCCTGATATGTCTGTAGCTGAAATAAAGGAGCATTTGACAACCTACAATTCTAAATTTCTTGTCAAACAGAGAGCCTTGAGATTGATGAATGGGCTATATATTGATGTAGAAAATGAGACAAAAGCCAAATGGCAGGAAATCTTCAAAATAAAGGATGTCGGTGAACAATCTCAAATTGAAATTGTTGATGTCACCGAGCAAGGTCCAGATGCTACCAAGCAAGACCCGGCTGACACTATTCAAATTGATGAAGATGTCATGGATGCAAAAGCAACGGAGCAGGAAATGCTAGAAGGCACTACCTATGCAAAACTTGTATCTAGTGAATCTGTGATAGTACAAGTTTAGCCTTATCTGTCGGTCAAGCCACCTATCTCTACCGAAGCTCCTAAGGATACAACACAAGGCACCGAAGGTCACAAGTCTGAAGCAGCAAAAGGTACAACTAAAGATCAGACCTCTCAAGCACCATCAAGCACTGAAAATGTTACAGCTGAGACCCCCAGTACCAAGACACCCAAGGACACCACAACGGCTACAGGAACCGACCAAAGTGTTGCCTCTACCGAGCAACCTACCAAGGGTCAGCAAGCCTCACAAGCAATTGTCTTGGTACAACCAACCAAAGGTAAAGAGAAGAAAGTGAAAAAGCATAGTTTTAAAGTTGATTTAACTAAACCGATAGTGTTGCCCAATGTGGATATTTCAAAATTAAAGGGGCAAGCACTTATTGATTTTGGTGAACTATGCAAATCAAAGGCCGAACAAGAAAAAAAACTGGTCATTCAAAAGAAGAATAAAGTACTACAGAAGGTGAAGACACTGCAAATAGAAATGCTACCATCAACTACAGTGTCAACTGATGCAGCCATCCACATTCAATTGGATGAACTCCTTAATCAAATAGAAACATCTGGAGTTGATGCATCTGAGTACTTGAGCAAGCTAAAAGATAAAGAGATTACTGCAAAAATGATAGAAGAGGTACAAAAAGCTCTAGCTATAGGAAAAGTCAAGCTTGTCAAATTCATTGTTGAGTTGTCCCCTCAACTCAAGCATATTCTTTATTTATTTTAGAAACTTTGTACATTTTCTTTATTCATTAAAGATATCAAGAATAAAACTAATGCAATTGAGAAAGAGATCACCGATCTCTCAACTAAGTTGACCACAGAGCCTAACTCAGTTCAGAACTTTTATACAAAGCTTCAACAACTCATGGCTCAATAGTTAGAACTCAGAAATGAAGAGCATAAGATCAAGATGGATATAATGACCCTCCAGACATTATTCCTTCCTCATCTCTCATCAGTTCAAGAACAGATTCACCGAGCTACATGCCTATTAACTACACAAGAGGGAAGCACTCATGATGGCTTAATATCACTATTGGCTGATATTCAAGCACAAAATTCTTTAATGGAAAGTGTAAAGGATGCACTCTCAGTTGCACTCACCAACGCCCGGAAGAAATATAAATCTATTTTTGATCAGTTACCACCCCCGGATGGAAATTAAGTTTTTGATGTTTGTCAACAAAGGGGAGTAATATACTATATTTAGGGAGTGATACAGTTTTGATAATACAGTTTTGAGTATTGTATAAAGGGGAGTATACCGAGCAGAGTATACAAAGTATGCAGAGCAAGCAAAGCACACAAGCACAGAACCAAGCATGCAAAATTAGAGTTATGTACAGGATAATGATAAGGGGAGTATATCTAAATATACTATTTCATTGACTATTGTATATATTGTCAAGTGTAGTCATTTTGCAAAGTATATTTATTTTTGAGTTATGACTTTGAAAGTAGTTTTTGTCAAACATCTCAACTAATGTCAAAAGGGGAGATTGTTACTACTTATCAAATTGCCATTAGTTTTTATATTCAAATTGATACTATACATTCTAGTCGGTTAGTACTACCGAATCATGTAGTTGGTATACACACAGAGAAGTCGGTATGCACAGTCTAGTCAGTTACAGAACACAGTATACACCGAGCTGTCTATCGAGTATCTTTTTGAGACTACCGAGCAGTAAAGATGACACACCGAGTTGATATTCACCGAGTGAAATGTGTTACCAGATACATTGAACCTGGACATGCATATGAAAACGTGTTACAAGATCGAGGCACATCTAACCGTTATTACATTGGAAATTGCACTAGAAGATTGTATATGATTTTGAGATCAATCTAACCAATGAAATATTTTGTATAGTTATTCATTCGAGGAATCTTGTTTGTAAGATCGAAGCAATGAATTGGATCACCGTTTTAAGAGATCTATTTCTATAGCATGAGTTAAGAGCAAGGTGTGTGCATGTATGTATGAAGGAAGACTGTTAAAAAGACACAGAGGTCACTGAGAAGGTTTTCAGAGAACAGTCGAAGAATAGAGTAAACAGAAGGGTTTACCAAGTTACTATATGGGTTACCGAGGTATGCTATAAGCAAGGTAATCTTATTATAAGCACATAGAATCTACTATAACATTTCAGATGTAAAGTTGCAGATATTTGTAATGATTTTATTGTAATATTGTGAAGTTGAAAGAGAAACCTTTAACAGGGTAAAAGACTCTAACCAAGTCTATAAATTGTAAAGCCTCTAACCAGGTGCAACGTTCAAAATAAATGTTGTAAAATCCTTTAGCAAGGTAGATCTAATAGATCTTGATACTCCTAATAGGGTAACCTATCAGAAATAGCTAAATATAGCTCTAATTGAGCATCTTTATTATTGCAGTAGTGAAGTTGTGGGTGCCATCCCCACTGCAGTTTTTCTCTCTAACCAAGAGTTTCTGCGTAGCCAAAATATATGTGTTATGGAGTGAATCATGTATGATTGTTACCTATTTGTTTTAACTTTATTTTATGTTACTGCACTATTCGTTTTATGCATAACAGTAAAGTTATTATTCAGGAAAAGATTTGAAGTACTGATTCACCCCTCCCCTCTCAGTACATTAGCTTTCCATATTGGGCCTAACAAAGAGGACAAGTCATGAACATGTCTCTCCACTGAGCTCTCCAATCATCCCACAACTCCAGACCCATATATAGTCTCCATACTACAACGACCAGATCATCCAACTGTCGTCTCCAATACTCTGTCTTGCCTAGATGGGGCTGAGTAACATATTCAAAATATCTATATACAATCAGCTTGTGTGGATTTCTGGCATCATCAACTATCGGTCTACAAACTGGGATATGCTCCCATGCCCATTTTTGAAGAACCAAGACTCCTGATGCCATACTCTTCCCATCCCTGTATGCAATCTCATGTGTCTCACTATACATGTAGGATAATAAGAAAGATCCCCAGCCTAATCTCTCAAGCTCAATCAATAGTCTCTCGAGCATCATATCCTAGCCACATAGAAAGCCATGTTGTCCCCTATCCGACATAATGAAATGACCAATGAAACTCGCTAATACACATGCCAGCGGAAACTGCTCACTGTACCTAGCCATCATATCATCCCAACTGATAGCCCAGTCAAGAATGTCCTCATCATGAAATATACATCTCAAGGCTAAGATACCAGGTTGCTAAGCGGAATCATAGTCATCCTTATCCCCATCAAACAAAATCCTCAAAATCCTGTACACATCCTCTGGTGTAATGGTCATCTCTCCAACTAGTAGATGAAAGGTGTTATGCTTAGAATGGAAATGCTCAACTAGTGCAGTCAGCATCCCATGATTCACATGGATATTAGGCATCTCTAAAAGGTGAGTAAAGCCACACAAATCAATATGTTCTCTATCTACATCTGATAGCTCGTGGACTAGCCTCATCATAGGAGGATAGACACATCGAAACAGGATATGTGGCAATTGAACCTACAAAAATAAAACAACAAAGCATCAGTAAGTCATCCAAACTACGCTACAAAACAAGTTAAACATCACACCAATCCAAATATACCAAATGCCAAATCAAATATTCATGTTTTGACCCTTAAAAATGTTCATTGTTTCCCATATGAGTTTTCACAGATTAAGTAGAAACTCGTACGAGTCAGGAATATAGGCCGAACGATAAAACATTCTCATATGACAAATGACATAATCTCGCATGATAATATGGGCAATGAAGAAAACTCTCGTACGAGACATGGGATGACTCCACACGACAAAACATATAGGCTAAAATGACAAACCACAAGAGAGACAGTTTGTCATACGACAGAAAGTGTCTTATCACACGACAAAAATGATATTGAACGATTTTAAACGACATCAAAAAGCAAAAAACTCAACAAAAATTCAAAATTGACGAAATGTAAAGGCTTAAAATTGATTACTTACCATTGGCTCGTAGTTTCGCAGTCAATTATGTCATCTCTGACACTCGAATCGATGCTCCTCGGTCAGAATGGCCATTTTTATTCGCAGAAGGCTTTTTAAATATCAAACTTGGAGAGGTTAAAATGAATTAAAAATGACACTTGAACCCCTTATATAGCCAAAACCCTAATTTTTCAACTTGCTCTGATGGACATGAAAACTGTACCCTAAGCTAATTTTCCCGTCCTGATACCATTTTCAGGATTGAAATTGAAATCCAAGATCGTTCTCCTAGTCAATTTTGCACAACTGAGATCACTTATCGCTTTCATCAAATACTCATTTTTTTCCTCAATTTACACTCAATTTCACATCAATCATCGCTAAATCTTCATATTTTCCTCTTAATCATTTTTCGTGCTCAAATCATTATCATCATCAAGAATTGCCTAGAATCATGTACCCTCGCTATCTTTCGATTTCAATCTTGAGGGGGCATACTCATGACCTTATGACCTCACATCTTCAACGTCGAGAAAATTTTCAAATCTTCATCAAAAGTCGAGAAAAAATATTTTCAACTAAAGAAAATCAAACAAGTCTTTAAAGCTAGGGGCATCTCACCTTCATCACTTCATATCAAGTTAAGATTTCTTGATCATTTGAATCAAATTAATCTCTAGGGGCATATCGATTTCATCGCTTCATATCAAGTTGATATTGTCTTCATCTAAATTAGCCTCTTAACATTAATCAATTTCATCACTTTTCATCAAGCTGATTATTCGTTTAAACTCAATCAAAAGTTTAAGGAGTATCTTTGATCACATGTTCAATCTAAGCAGGTGTTCAGTTTCATCGCATCAAATCAAGCTGCACATTTTATCTTTGCTCATCGTGTCTTGATCCATCATGTTCAAGATCGGTTTTATCTTCTCTCACTTTGTCTAGTTCAATCAAGTTCTAGATCAGTAAGATCTGCTTCTTGATCAATCAAGTTCAAGTTTGGTATCTTTTCACTTCATCGGTCCTAGTTCGATCAAGTCCAAGATTGATATCACTTTAATCAACTTTGTTTCGTTTCATCGGTTCAAATCAAACTGAATAACTCGCTCTTCATCTGGTTTGTGATCAATCAAGTTCAGAACTGGTATCTCCTAGACATCAACTATTCTTTGAATCAACGCGTTGCTCGCACATTAATTCAAAGAGGGGTAAATGTAATACCCTAAAAATGGTCACCTAAACCATGGGCCCTTAATCTCAACAACATCACCAAGGTCCTAACCAAAGGCAATTAAATCAATCTTGAGCACACAATTAATTCTTCAATCATTAAATGTCACATGGCAAATGAATCACTCTATATTAATTAAATATTTATTTAATTAAATCATTCCAAGTAAATCATTTTGATCAATTATCTTATTTAATTTATTAAATATCCTAGCATATTTAATTAATTAATAAATTTGTCATTAATCATAAAAAAAGAATTAATTTATTACAAAAGAGGAATTAATCACAAAAGCAAGAGTTAAATTGAAAATAAAATAAAAGAATTGAATTGAGTAAAATTAAACTTGAGATATTATTCCTTCTTCTAAATTGAGATAACTTGAAGTCAGAAAAACAATTAAATTGAATTAATTATCTTCTCCAAAATTAGAACTCACAACTTTTGAGAAAACAAGTTTAGTTGCATTGAAAAGACTTTTTTCTTGAATAAATCAAAGAATATGCATGGAATCACCTATTTTTGTCACAAGTGCATGGAATTAATTAAATTTTATCTCCAATACAAACTCGAACTTATAATCTGAATGCATTTCAATCAAGTTATAATTAGAATATATCTCAAGGTTAACTGAATCTGATCTCTCAATTATTTCAATTATCCTAAATTGTGCTTTTTCTTGAATAATGTCAACCGCTCATTGCTAATCGATCTTGACCATTGGTCTCTCTTTGAGTCTCTATAAATTCAGCCTTCATCTCTCATTCAAAACATCATGGAGATTTATTGTTATTATGAAGTTTTTGCTCTAGAGTCATTGAAGATATTGTGTTTTTGAGATTATTGCATCTTAGACTAGCTTTTTACGTATTTAGTTTAATTATGATTGCTTGAATTCATATAGCTTAATATTCATCCATTTAGCATAATCTTGCATCCATCTTGCATCCATTTAGCTTATTCTTATGCTCATATAGATTAAATCCTTCATCTTGGTGTAGACTAGTCACTGGTATTTGCTTATACAAATCTAAGAGAAAGTCTATACTTGCATCTTTTACAAGGCAATGGGTTGATTTGTTATGGTTTTATTATTCATGATTATATCTTTCTAACCATACACGTAATGATTTAATTGAAGTGTTGTGTCTTACAACTTGCAAACTTATTCCACTTTTCACACACACAATACAAAGAGTGTAAAGGTTGATAATGTACAGGTTACTAATGTTGAGGACAACAGTCCTCTGGATCAGATTGCATAGGATGAGGTTACAATTCATAGGGAGGAACCGATAGTTACTGAGACTGCACCAAATGGTGAAACCACCGGTGCATGTGAGGAAGCTATAAAGGTTAAACCATCAGAAGGAGAGAAAGGGGAATCCGACAAGGAACCGATAGTCAGTCCATCATTGTTGTCTATTGACACCTCGCAGGTTGAAAAGAAAATCATAATGGAGATGAGTTTTTCTAAACTTATGATGATGGTTGCACATAAAATGTTAAAGGAGGGATCTATGGATAAAGAGGTTATTAATCAATCTATCACTGTTTTGTATAGATTAGTCCTAGAGTGCAAGTTTGACAAAGAAGCAAGCCCATCCGGAAAGCTTAAGACAATCACAGAGTACATTTCAAAGGATTTTTCAGTCTCTATAGTAGATATCAAACCGACAAGCACTAGAGAGGTTCACATAGGATAAAAGAGCTACATTTGATCAAATGATTGAGTCGGAGAGGAAGGAGATTAATGATAAGTTAAAATTGATGGATAATGCATTGAGGCAGTGTACTAGTATTTATAGAATATGTTGTAACTCAGGTTTACTAACAGCTGAGACAAATAAAATTATTAAGAATATTCAGGAGGAGATTGCAGGTATATAAAATTCTTTTGATGGATTGAAATCATTGTCTATGTCTATTGATGGTCAGATTTTGGTTTTTGAAGCCCAAGTTTTTGCTCTTGAGAAAGAAAAAGAAAAAATCATAAGGAGAGCTAGAAGTTTTAGAGGATTGGTGATTCCCCAGTTGGATTCATTAAGTGTACATAAGAAGTGTATATATATGGTTGGTAAGCCCACACCGATAGAGCTTAGTGAGAAAGAGTCATTTCCCATATGCTAAATGGACTTGTAAGATATATTGGGACATATTCATTGTACAAATTTTTATTCTTCGTCCCAGTTTTTGGTATTCTTTTTGGATTTTTGATGGCATTGATGTCAAAGGGGGAGATATATTAATGTGAAAAAGAAAAAACTTAAGGGGAGATATATGTGTAATTCAGAGCTTTACATATATTATTCATAGGGGGAGTTTGGTCTTTGTTTCAAAACTTCATTCCTTTATCTTTATGTGGGATATTGTTAGTTGTCTTCCATTTAGAGAGACTTGTTTGGCATTTCTTGGTACTTAGATGTTTTCCACATCTAGTGTTACCATCAATGTCAAAGGTGGAGATTGTTGGTTATTGACACTCAATTGGTTGGTTTCAATATGTTGTCATTGATGGCAACATGGCAACTTATTCTGTCTTCATATTTTTGGTTAGTTGTGTACCGACAAGCACTTCGCGAACACTTCACCGAAACCGACAGGTTGGAAGGAATTCTCAGGTTATTGGCAATGCAGGCTGACATGGTTCAGAATCAAGATATCGATATTGGAGGATGACATCTTTTTGATCTGACATCAATAATTTTTTTTGATATTCATGAATTTATGTTATCTAATCGACATGTATGTTCATATTGTAATTATCTTTGTAAGTTGGCATAAGGCTTAATGAATTGTAAAGGGGTATATAGGTCAGTTGGTTAGATCATTTTGTAATATGGATGGATAGGAGAATATAATAATGTAAAGGAGATGTGAAACATATGAGAGACCATGTATGTGAGGATATTTATGTAAGGGTTATTCCGGTAAGGGTTTAGGGTTTCAGACCAGAACAGACAGAGCTTAACTGGAACTGCATTCAAGCATAGAAGATGTTATCTTTGTAGTTCAATTATTTCTCTGAATTGTAGTCTGGATTTTTATGTAGTCAATGAGGCTCCTTTTGTGATTGAGTAGTGTGCTCTAGGCTGTAAGCCTTCCTGCAAGTTCAAGCCCCTATATTTTGTATTATCTCTTTATATGGCCAGTGGATTGTTATTGTGGGTCACAAATCTCACTGTGGTTTTTCCTCTTTGAGGTTTTCTACGTATAATTTTGTGTGTTATGGTATTGATTTATGTGATTGTCCTATTAGTTGATTTACTTCTTTCAATTCTATATGTACCGGTATACCGGTGTGTGTCTGCATGTTTTAATAAGGTTAAAATTGATCATTACAGTAGAACATTGATTTACCCCCCTCTCAGTGTTCTTGGATTCCAACACAATTAAATTAGAAACACATTCATAATCAACTGAATATAGAGGATCATGAATATCATTAATGTCACTATCTTCCTAAGGAGGCATTGCGACTAACTATTTCATTTGCCATTGTAAAACATATCCATCTTCAATATTCTCACATTGAGTATTTGTGTTGTTCTCAATGCAACCAACACAAAAACATGATTTTTCTCTTACAAGAATAACAAGAGGATTGCTATGTCACGTAGTCATGACTTGATGTAAACTTATAATACCATTAATTGTTTGACAATTATAAGGATTTGATCGATCAATATTTGTTAAACAGATTTATGAATTTAGAAACACACATTTACATTTCTAATTCAATATATAGTTTTAAAATAAATGTACATACTCAAACTCACAATTCAAGAAAATTAATTTAATTTACTTTTCATTTATGTCATGTTGAATTTTAAAATAATTTTCAAACACAAGAATAAATACCTTTAACTTCCCAAAAATAGCGCTTGTTGTAAGTTGTATCACGACTAGCAAAATGAATTTTGCACCATTCAACAATTTCATTTGAATTTCGTATGGTGTTACCTATACACAAGATAGATCGCTTTAGAAAAGTGGACTTGCCCATATATGTTTAAATTGCTTGATATAAAAAATAAAAAATAAAAGTAAATGAAGAGAATGTACCTGCAAGTTCACGTTGGAGAAATGCACGCTTCACACATGCACCTGCTCCATCATGCTCTCCTTTTCCATGTCCACTCTCAAAGAAGTTCCATAAAAATTTTATGCTACTTTGAGCATGTTGTAAGGATAGCCAGTTAAAAGCTTTTATAGACTTAAATTGTCCTGACATGAATAGTTACATATGTGTGTGTGTGTGTGTGTGTGTACTTGGTGTTAAAATCAAATTAAATTTCAAAATTTAAAACACATAATAAAATTAAAAAATAATTTCAGAATAACACTTACTGACACATCCGTCTGACCAAATCTAATGTTGTGAACAATTTATCCCATGTTCTCTAATATCTTCAAAAAACATTCCAAAACAATGTGCTACATAGCTCCTATCATGACAGGTATCATCACTGATATAGAAATGAACGTCCTTGATGATAATGCATTCATTTTCAATACTCTCTATAAGATCCACTTGAATTTGTGCATGTCTATAGAAAACTTGTACAAATATTGCAACTTACTTGGAATGATAATATCGACTTTGAATTTTTGTGTGCAGACTGAACGTTTAGTTCTCGGAGAAATCTACAATTGAAAGAATACAACCTAATGGAAAACAATTCTTTGACTCACGAAATTGCTTAGCTTGCCATCTTGCACCATGATAATGTTGGATATGTGGATATATGATACTACGAAATCTAGTCATAAACTCAATGTAGGGAAATGCACTCTCTTTCAACACAAATTTTTGGGATTTAGCTCCTAACTTAGTTTGGTATGTCGCATATTCAAATCTCTTCCACATAATTTGCATTGTAATATCAATATTCTCAGTTTCCAATAAAAACTTACTCAAATCTCCACATTCAATGCATGTACCTTTTACACACTATATTTTGAACTCATCTAAATCTTCTAATTTATCACATAAAATAGATTTCACAAATTGCATTGTACTTTTAGGAATGACTAGATTTTGATTAATTTTTGCCATGACTTTTTTATATGAGTGCAAGTGTAGATAAAATTCAACATGATTTTGACAACAAGAAGTTTCACGTACCTTATTTATGCATACAAAGAAAGGACGCAATCTCTCAAACATCCTTTGACAAATCTTCACATCTGAAAATTCTTGCTTAAATGCTTGAAACAATTCACTTTATGTTGTATCTAGAAAATGTTTTGGATGTGAAATTTTTGTACCATCTTCATCTATCATCTAGATAATGTCCCTTGTATTGGAAGAAACATGAGTGGTTGGTTGGTCCAATAATCAATGACCTATTTTTTTACATCTTCAAAAAATTTGTCTTTTTGAGGAACCCTACAGGTATTTACCCAATTGTTTTCAATGTTTTCATCTAACATATTTATCTTCCTAATATATCTTTGAACAATTGTTCTAGATACTTGCATTAATTTAGAAATTGCGTGAACTTGTTTTTTAAGAGACAATTTCTTACTAGAAATCATAGTCATCAATGCTCTACATGCAACACTTAATTCAACACCTTGACTTGTGCTATCAATACATTTCAATGCTTCTTGCAAATTTTAAATTATAGTATCTTTTCTGATGCATCATGTGAGCTTTTCTTATTATCAACACCCAACAACTCCAAAACAGGGTTCAATTCTCTTTTCCTAAATAACTTAACAAATAATTGTCCCCTTCCAATAATAGACTTATTTTCAAAATAATCGTCCCACATTTTCTTACAATGCAATTTTATTGTGCTTTCAGGTACCATATCTTCAGAAGGAATTTCATTGAAAAGACTATCTTCATCCATTTCCATTAAATTTTTCATACTCGAGAACAATTTTGAACTTGATGATGTACTAATTTGATCTTGTACCTGGGTTGTCATTTCTTTAGCATTAATAGGTTGATCTTGGACATCAACAATTTGTTGTTGACTACCTTTTGTATGACCTTTCATCTTATCGTCCCTTTTTTTTTATCATACAACCTTGATCTAGTCCTCTTATTCCCCATTGCACAAAATATTCAGATTCAATTTCAATTCAACATCTAAACACACAAACACATATACATCATATATAAGAAATAAATCATAGATCATAACAATTAAAAAATGTTTTTCAAGAAACAATTACATAAATGAGTCCACAAATAAAAGGTAAATAACATTTCAATGCAATTTTTTCTTTAACAAGTTATGCATCCAAAAAATAAGGTTTAATAAAATCTTAAGAATATTTATTTTAATATAACATACTTGAAAATGCCTTCTAATATTGGATATTTATTTATTTAAAAAAAAAAATAGCATACTTGAAAAAAGTAGAAGCCTTCAACCAAAATCTTCAAAAAAATTGGAAATCTTCACTGCTTTATGTCAACAATGTCGCTTTTATTTGCAAAAAAAATTGATTTAATTCAAAACCCAATTATATTAATTCGTACTCCTTGATTTTTTTATATTTAAAAATATAAAATAAATTATTATTTATATCAGGTTTAAGAGGCGTGGTTGCTGAAATGATCGGTCGCGGTGGCCTCCAACGTTCCGGCCAGAAGTGTTTCCATCGGAAAGTCCTAAGTGGCAGTTGCATCACCAAATTTAACAAATTTATGAAACTTCTAACTACTGCAACAAAATTCTACAAGTAAATTTATTTTATTAAAAAAAAACAAAAAATAGCCTTTTGTAGAGATCAAAGTCAAGAATCTACTCATAATTTTTTTGATGTTTTGATTAGATTTAATATATATTATTTCAAAAATAGTACAAGTAGGCATACTAATGTTCGGTAAGAGGCTGGTTCGAAAAACCAAAAAAAAATTGAATCACTTAAAAAAAATTTGGAAAAAAAGGGTTCACTAGAGGAGAGTCTTCTCCAAAAAGGTATTTTTTATTTTTTTATTATCAAAATTAAATAAACAAAATATGGTGGGAGATAAAAACTATCAAATTCAAGTATGTTCGACTTTAAAATGTTATAACAGAGAAAATAAACATTGAACATTAATTTTTTCTTATGCACTGTATATTTATGTCATCTATTAGGGATATCAAAATCAGAAAAAATAAGTTGATTTATATTTTTTTTTGTGGGAACTAAACTCCCTAATTTTCAGCAATAAAAAATTTGACTTTAAAAGTAGAAAAATACATCAATCTTTGACAAAAAAATATAAAAAAATAATAGACTCAAATCTCATAAAATTTTACACATTTCATCAGTTTACATCATCAAAATACAAATTGCACTTTTATGTCATCAAAATTGAACAATTATTGTTGTGTTAACCTTTTCCTTTATAAAAGTGTGACACGGGTTTGTACTTTTACCCTATAACTTTTAATTCCTAATCTAAACTTGGGTGGTGTATCATCCTATCCTGTTTTTCAAAATAAATGTTATTCTTTCCTCTTTCTTCAAGAAAGAATTTACAATAAAGAGCAACAATACTTATTACAATTTCAAAATTACAAATTAACTCAAAGTGTAAGTGTAGACACATAAAAATGACTTCTAAATTAAATAAATATTTTAATGTTTATTTAATTCACTAACAATTTTTCTATTAATTAATTCACCCTTTCCTCTATTAATTAAATAAATTATTCAATTTATTTTATTTAATTCATCTAGTCAAATTTAGTCTATTAATTAAATAAATCGTGTTTATTTAATTAAATACCCCTTTACATTTAATTAAATACCTTCCACACATTTAAATAAATCAATATTTATTTAAATTTATCAAATGCAAGTTGCAACCAATAATTGAAATAAATCATTTTATTTTAATTAAATACTAAAAATCCCCCCAATTGCATTCTCCTACAAAATCCACTTGCAAGCCTAAACCCCCTTCTAGATCCTTCTAGTCAATTCTAATTTAGCCTAATCCCCCTCATAAACATTTGCACATTCCTTAAGAAAAAAGGCCACTTCTCAAAAACCTCCAAAGTCTTCAATAACCATTAAAGTGTTTATGTCTTCAAATAGTTAACCTCTAAAGTCTTCCAAACCATTAAAGACTCTTACATAACTATTAATAGTTAATTCACCTTCTACCCTGGGTTAGAAACTATCCTCTAAATTAACCATCATTTTTAACGCATGGGTCTTTTCAAGCATTCATTGCTTTGACCATGGTTATCCCTTTAACTCTAGCACATTCTTTTATCCTTAGGATAAAAGGATTATCCACTAACTCAACCCTAACCATATCCCCTAAGGTAACCACCATGTCTTCTCACACATTTAATGCCTCTTCTCTCTCTTCTCAAGCCATCTCATATTGACAATTGTCACCATTTCATTAGCAAAAATTGTAAACATGGATTGAAACTTATTCAATCCTAGCCCTTGTTAAGATTATTCAATCTTGACCATCCAATTGCCCATTTCTTCTATAAATAGGCCTCATTTCTCTCACTATCCATCATCACAAGTTTAATGCATCCAGGTTATAGTCTATCAAAGTCTTAAGTTTTGCATCTCTTTGTTGAAAATAAACATCTTAATCATTTAGAAGCATTGTTAGTATAGTATGTTATCACATGTTAGCATAAATCATATTAGCCTAGTATATTATCATTACCATAGTATAATCCTCATCTAAATAAGTTTATCATATAGATCTTAGTTGCATATTGCATATAGATCATTTGTATCCATTATCACTCATTCTTGGAGTTGTCATTCCAAAGGTCAATTGTTCGATGGTCTAAGAGCAACCATTGACTTGAGGAATCCTATGAGATAGAGAAAAATGAGATTCTTTTTAAAGATTAATTTGTTTAACTAGTTTACTGTCTTTATATCTAACATTTCATTGGTATGTTAGTTTCTCGTCTTTCCGATTAATCAACTGACACCACTATTATGGCATACATTTTTGGCACTCACCGTGGGGCCTGTCCCCGAATTTATAATCATTTTGTACATAGGTTAGAGATAAATTCTTGAAAGAATCCCAGAATAGTGCATCTACAAGTCATTTTAGTGCATATAACTCATTTTCTAGCATATTTGTCCTATACTTTAGAGCACATCTGACAAATACACCAACGCATAAGAATCCTATTCCAATGCATAATGATTTGATATGTCTTTTAGTGCATTGGACCATTAGTATAGCGCGTATGAGTTCCAGAGTTGCACATTTTCTCTGAATATTAGCATGCATATTCTATAGTGCATACACTCTAAATTTTTGCGCATAGGTGACAGATAGAGAAGCGTTTGTAAGACAAACAAAATAAATGATGAAAAGTTTAGGCTGGTCAGCCCACAATCTTCATTAACTTTTTCAACAGGTTTTTGCATAAAACTAATGTTGGTTGCAGGTCCAAGGGAGATAGATTAAGTTATCTTGGGATATGGAAAATTAATGAGTTGTTGTGGATTTACAGGAAATATACGGCTCTTCAATATGCGGTTGTCCTATGGTGTTGATTTCTATGTATTAGAGATATTACTATATTACGTTGACTTGTAAATGTGTAATATGATTATGTACTTATGTAACTTGTACTATTAAGAATTAGGATGGAACGTAGAAAAAGAGACTATGTGCTTGTTCCATGTGATCTTATGTAGTTAGACTTGATGATGTAGAACTATTCTCTTGAAATAAGATGATGACTTATTATATGGTTCATGTTGTAGAAATACTCATTGTGTTGGGAATGAGATCCTATGTTGAATTAGGGAGTTGAAATGTTATAATGTGTCTATTCTCGTAGCATCGTATGACTCTTGAATTTGTTTAGTAGCTTGGAATCCTATTTGGAAGTAGATAACTGCTTATTGTTATAATCTTGCATATGAATATGGATAATATTCTTGATGAGTTGTGTAATTATTGTGCTTAAGGAAATAATCTAGTTCCATATCTAGGAGAAGGTTAAATGCATTTAGATTTATGAAGTGTTAAATGATTGATGAATAAAGAAGGGTATTAGGAATATTTAGTTGGTATTCTAGAATGAACCTAAAGGGTATGAAATGTGGTAGAGTTATGCATATATATTAATGATTTGCCATATTTATATGGGAGGTAAATGATCAGTAGAATGATAGTGTAAGATATTCTAGATGGATATGTGATGTGTTAGGTTTATGTCAAGTAGTGACATTGAGATACCCTAGGAATGAATATAACGTATGAGTTTGTATTGAGATATGTTAATGGTTAAATGATAACTCCGCTTGCATAATATGTTCTATGGTTATGTTCTTGTTGATTCATATATATTCTTGTAATTGTTAAAAGATGCATTGATGCATATTGGTTGTAATGTTGCAATAATAAATGTTAGAGAGTGTAGTAGCGATGATTGACTTAAAAGGAAATTTTTTTTATCTCCATTTTTTAGTAGATTATGGTTTATTTCTCTAAGGTATTTTGGCGGGCATTACAGGGAGAAATTACATTGTTTAGAAGATTATTAAATTTAAATTATACCAAAATTCATAACCCATAAGAAACTAATGAATAATCATCCACTTCTTTATTGTAACAATGGATTGACCATGAACAAGATATAAGAACTACGTATTGCAGTCCAAATAGTAAGTGTTTTCACATGTGACTAGGGAGCTAAAAGTGCACACCCAATATGCACACCCTTTTACTACAAATGACTACAAGAAAAAGGAACATAACCACCATGCAAGAGGAGAGTTGCATATTTCCAAACTAGATGTTCATTTCACCACTATGTAAGAATAAAGCACATGAAAAACTCTAAGAGGAATATGTTGGCATTTGACTGAACTGGTAAAGACTGTTGGTGATATGCAACCGGTAAATGATTGATTGTTGAATGTGATGAAGAGATTGAGATTCATGTTTGATGACTAAGTCTTGTGTTGCCATTGATGGAACCAATGTTTTTGTAGGCATCTAAGTCTTGGAAACCAACCGGTAAGGTTTAACCGGTACAGAAGATAGTTTAACAAAGAATTGGTAATTAGGACTCCAACCTGTAAATAGGAACAGAGTTGCATTCATGCAATCGATATAGGCGATTGATGAAGAGTTGGATGATGTGGTTTTAAAGTAATGATGGAGACATGTATTTGGAGCTAACATGGAGAGTTTGAGCTCAATTGAGTTGATGGAGATTGCAACTACCATGTAATCCCAGACCAAGAAGAAGAGGATGAAAGAACAACAGAAGGAGGCAGAAACAATAAAGAATGTTGTTGAGATTTTGTCTAGTCTCCTACTGGAGACTGATACTAATAATTTTGTCACTCCTATTGACAAGCTTGGTCAACTTTGTAATGATGTCGGAGAATAGATGAAATCTTTTGAGGATGCAACTTATATTAGTGTTGACAAAGATTACAAGAAGAAGAGAAAAGAGCACTTAATGACTAAAATTGATAAAGGTAAAGTTGCCTTGACTATTAATAAAGACTATGATTTGAAAGGAGGACTTGAAACTGGAGGTAAAATCCTCTCAACTGTTTCTAAATTTTCATTGTTTTGTGTTGATTTGAAGAAGGAGGAAGTTGAGCAAGAAATTGAAGTTCTTAGTGAGTCATTTATGCCCCTGAATGACTTTGCAATAAATTTTGGAAGATCGGTTGTAGAACTTATGAAAATGAACAGGTTAAGAGGATCATATCACTACAGGAATTACAGACACAACTAATCCCAATGATGGAAATCTCGCAAAGATCTTATAAGGAAATTGAAGCCATCCTTGCAACACTGGAGATGAGTACCATAGATTCCATGGAGGAGTTTGTTGGACAGATAAAGACACATGTGGAAATAACCGACAATATTTTGGAGACCTAATGTAATGATCTGACATAGTTGAAATCACATTTTAGTGATGCTTTTTCTAAGACTGCATTGTAAAGACATTCATATATGCTAATGCAATTTTGATGCACATTTTGATGTAATTGTATGTATTTACTTTCCTTTGCCATTGTTGTCAAAGGGGGAGTAGTAGAAGATTCAAAATTTTGTTGTATTCATAATGGGGAGTAGTAGTATGAGTCTTGTAATGGTTTAAATTTTTTTAATAACATGTAATTGCTAAGGGGGAGTATATGTCATAAAGTCAATTTTTGTTTTTGCACACTTAGTTGACAAAATTTTTCCTAAGTGTTGCCATCAATGCCAATGGGGGAGAATGTTGGCATTTGACTGAAATGGTAAAGATTGTTGGTGATATGTAACTGGTAAATAATTGATTGGTGAATGTGATGAAGAGATTGAGATTCATGTTTGATGAATAAGTCTTGTGTTTTCATTGATGGTAACAATAATTTTTGTATTCATCTAAGTCTTGGAAGCCAACTGGTAAGGTTTAACTGGTACAGAAGACAATTTAATAGAGAACCGGTAATTAGCACTCCAACCGGTAAATAGGAACAGAGTTGCATTCATGCAACCGGTACAAGCGATTGGTGAAGAGTTGGATGATGTGGTTTTAAATTAATGATGGAGACAGGTATTTGGAGCTATATTCATGACCGCATTGGCAGATTCAACCGGACAAGTGAGATTTGATGTACAAATCAGGCATTTTGATGAACACTCAACCGGTAGTGATAAAGTCACTTAAATCGGTAAACCGACACAAATTTTATTTTATTTTTAGTTTGTTATGTCGGTGGCCGACATAAGTTTGATGTGCAATATTAGTTTGTTTAGATTCATTGAACCTAGGAAATTGTTCCAAGGTTGTAGCCGACTAAGTTGATGTCTATAAAAAATGTGATGAATTATGAGATAGACATGTGTATGTTGATGAGATCGAAGGTGAATAAGGCGAAGTTGATTATGCGGTGATTAGTGAAGCTCTGTATTGATGTGTTGTTGAAGTTTTGAGGATCTAAAGCGGATCTTATCAGACACAGAGGTGTTACATGAAGATCATTTGATTGTTGTTATCCTAACAGTTACAGCAGCAAAATCCCTTAACCAGGTAGGTCCTGACAGGCCTTAATTTGTAAATCCCCTAACAGGATATCGCTATATCATAGTCTTAAATCCTCCAGCGAGGTTGATCCTAATAGGTCAAAGCTCCTAACAGGGCTCATCATTTAAATCCCTTAACCGGGTGACTCCTAACCAGGTTTGTTCCTAAAAGGGCATATTTGTAAGACCTTAACCGATCAAGATTTCTATTCTGCAGATAGTGAATCTTGTGGGTATTAACTCCCACCGTGGTTTTTTCCTTTTGGGTTTCCACGTATAAATCTCTTGTGCTATGTGGAATTTGTTTTATTGGGCATTAGCTTATGTGGTGATATTCCTCTTATGCTTGTTAAGTTTTAATTTGTTTAAGTTGGTGATCATATTCATATTGCTTTTGCTTGCACTAATTCACCCCCCCCCTCTCAGTGCCTTATGAGTTTATCTAAACACCCACGAGATTTAAACACTTAACATAGATTTCATTAACAAATTCCATTTGAATGTTAGATTTTGTGGCTTCCATTCATGTAGATCTATTTGTCAATACAAAGAAAATTGGAAATACATCCACCAAATCTATTTATTGATACTATTGTGATGGTTGTGACATATCTGGATAGAGTCTTAAAGAAGTCAAGTTCATATAAAAGGAACAAAAAATAATTGCTTAAAATGCACAATTTTAAATCTTATTGTTGGAAACGATGAACTTTCTCTTGACTACTTTAAAGACAAGTTTAATAGGGCATTCTTTATTGTCTCATGGAATGAAATGATTCCAGGATCCACACAAAATCACTATGTTGAAAAGGTTTAGAATTTTTTAAGCAAGTGGAATTACCAGTAAGACCAGTCTCCCCAACCTTTTTCGTGTATCCTTCCACCCTATGCAAAAAAGGGGCACTTTAGAACTAGATATGGATATCATATAGCAATAATCCAATGTGGACTTTTGTTAGAATTCTTTATCACAAATGTCCTAACATATATTCTTCTAATTATTCTTCTCTATGTAAAAACATTCCTTTCATATGCTTAGTTATATTGATTTATATGATATTCATGGCTCTAGGATGATCCATGTCAGCCCAAGATGAAAATAATTACCGATGAAGATGGTCTAACGTGAAAAACAACCAAGTCGGCCTCCACCAAAGGAATCCCTCCAGAAATAACATAGAATGATGTGCAGACCCAAGGGAAGGTTGGTCACATGCCAAGGAATGTTAGAAGAAACAAAATTAGGCTCCATAAGTTATGGGAAAGATCTGCAAGCTTCTTCAATAGCAAATAGGTCCAAGTGGTTCAGGTGCTCTGAGCTAGAAACTATCCCAGATTTTGGAAGCAATAAGTTGCCGGAAAAAAAGATCCAAATGTCCCGCAGACTTAGGATAAGGTAGATGAACATGTCCACAAGCAAAATATAGCTCTGCAAGGTCTGGTGTTTAAATGAAAAGAAATACTGAAACTACAAACAAAAAGCAAGAGAAAAAGAAAATGTTTTTTGGTTGATGCAAGATTGCCAAGAACCAAGGATGCTCCTGCATCAATATAGATTAGATTAATTTCTCCTTGTTTGAGTTGAAAATGAATTTCAATTAGGGTTGAATAGAAATGCTAGATCTTGGGATAAAAAATGGGAATTAACATAAAATTACAGTAACAAAATGTTCTAGATACCATGTAGAGAGCTATAAACTCAAAACTAAGAAGGGAAAATAGATCAGAACTTGTGACAAAAATTTTGGGCATAATTGTTAGGACCGAGGGGGGAAGGTCGCCCTAGTCCTCTGAATATCAAGGGAAAACAAACTTGATGTGTTTTGCATCACGATGACACACATATTCCACTGTCTGAAAGTCATCATAAATTCTTAGAATTGAGGGGAGTCGGTCATTTTGGTCCTCCATGTTTTTGTGGATTCAAAATTTGAGTCTGATTATCGTCGTCTACTTTGTTAGATTCCTAGCTCGTAGTTCCTGACACAATCCCCTAGACATAGAAAGAAGAAAATAGGGTTGTTGATGGGGTTTGGTTTAGGTCAAACCCCAATTTAGGAATTACCCTTGAATTGAATTGAAATATTGAAGTAAATGTTATATCATAATACCTTATATTTGCAATGGTTGTTGAAGCAAGGGAAAACCAATGCAAGGTTACATGGTTAGTTTAAACCCAAATAAACATAAAAAACCAAATAAAGTATAAAACAAGATTCTTATACCTTGCAAGGGAGTTCTCTCTTGTTCCTCCGATTGATCTATTGGTGAAGCTAAGGATGTGCCCCTCCTTAACTTGTTTGGATTAGCTCCTTGATTGCAATGTTGATTTCTCTTCACACACAACAAGATTGGTTGGATTTGGATTGAAATTAAATGATGATGGATACAGATTAGATGAAAGAAGATTTGGGCATCATGATGGCGTGATGGATGATTTTGGATTCCAAATTAACAACATGAGAGTATGATGGAAGTGGATCAATGGATTAAATGCACAACATACGAATGTATAAAAAGTGGATGATTTGTGAGGAGGCCAAAATGAAGGGCCAAGATTGATTTTGGGATGAAGGGTTGAGATCGATCTGAGAGGGAGCACATGGATTGAGAGGACAACGTGTGGGATTCAAGAGATTTCATAAAGGCATTTCCTGTCTCCACACCTCTCAAGGTTCATGGGGAAGATCTCCCAAGTACATTGGGAAGAGAAAAAGGAATATAAATAGAAATGTCATAAAGGCATTTCTTATCTCCACACCTCTCAAGGTTCATGGGGAAGAGCTCCCAACTACATTGGGAAGAGAAAAAAAGTATAAAATTCCTTGGGGGGAGGAAGGAGGAATTAAAAATTCCAAAATAAGAGGGTGTGTGGGAAGACTAAATGGATAAATGAATTAAAAATTCCTTAGGAAGAGGATGCATGGGGAAATTCAAGGAATTTGAATTTTTTTGAAAGGATGAAGGTGATTAGGGATGTACAAATGATTAAGGATATTGATTAGGTGGGCTAATGAGTGATTAGAGTGCAAGTGGGAAAGTTAAGAGGATGTGACATGAGGAGAGAGAATGAGTGGAGAAGACTCCAATTTATAGGTTGGAGGAGGCCAAAATGAAAGGCCAAGATTGATTTTGGGATGAAGGGTTGAGATCGATCTAAGAGGGAGCACATGGATTGAGAGGACAAGGTGTGGGATTCAATAGATTTCATAAAGGCATTTCTTGTCTCCACACCTCTCAAGGTTCATGGGGAAGAGCTCCCAAGTATATTGGGAAGAGAAAAATGAATATAAAGAGATATGTCATAAAGGCATTTTCTCCATGACGCTTGAAGAATATGGTGGGATGAAATTTTACCTTGAATTCTTGTAGATATGTGAACACTATGGTATGAAAGTGATCTCAAATGAGTTGATAGAATGTTTATATATAGGGTTCCATAGGTAAATTATTGATTAGGCCAACCTCCAACGATCACATTGAGCCATGGGGACCAAAACTCATCGAGGAAGGAAAGTGCACCATCTTATTTAAATTAGGGCTTATTTAAGGGGGACCATGGCACCCAAGATGCCTTGTTCTGGATAGGGGCACCCCAAGTGCCCTTTTCCTCCCAAAATAGGGTAAAACAGGTTGGGTTCAGGAGGGCACAATCCTAGGATGGGATCCACTCAACCATGCAACCAAGTGACATCAATTTTGAGGTAAAAGGGGCCAAAACAAACCTAGGGGATAACTAGGATGAGACACGCTAAAGTAGGAGCACAAAAATGAGGTGTGAATTATACAAGGCTACAATTTATGATGCTACAATAACTATGACGACATGGAATTCGAATGGCCTGATGAATGGTTTGGAAGCTCAAGATTGCCAAGCATTTAGTGTTCAATTTCTTCTTTGGAAATATGTAGTCCCAAATTTTTGTGTACCCATGATTGCTACAAATTTAAAATTTAGGATCATTCATCTACAATTCAAAGCACTTGGGTTCTTATGACTCTATATTTTACTTGTTGATTTTGCTTCATTATTTCAAGGCAGCTGAAATGGTTTTATGTAGTTAGAAGAAATTTAAATACCACACATAAAATTAAACTCAACTAAATTTATATATCTCTCTATATAGAATACGTAGCATAGTATATATGTTTTGGATTTTCCAACTATGCTATACCTATGAAAAACTAAAAAAAATAGAATCTTTCATTAAAAGTGTTCCCTTACCTCAAATAACCTGTGCTCTGGAGTACTTAGTGCCACTATACTCCACATGAGATATATGTTGCTTCACCTAAAATAAAAGGTTTTTAAAATTGTCAGTTTCTATTTTGATTGTAGAAACCTGCAATTATATCTAGTTGCCAATCTGTCAAATACCTTGATTTTGTTCTACGCATTTAGCTGTTATAGTAAGATCCCCAAATTAACCACTCTTTTATGTGTTGTTTGTAACGTGTTTGTGTATTGGATATATTTTTGAAAGGAATTAATTGGATTTATAAATCAAGGGAGAGATGAAAGAAGTTTAGCTTAGAATCTATTATTTTTGCCCCAGAAGTTGAAGAAATGATTGCTTGCTAATACCAACAGACATCCCATGTTAACATATCGACCTAAATGTATATGGAACAAAGTTCGTCTCACTCATCATATGGACCTAAATGTATATGGAACAATGTATTAAACTATTATCTTGAGATTGCTTCTTATAAGTATTTTAAATCATCAACAACCATGTTATACTTCTTAGATTCAGGTGGTGGTTCTTACCCTGAAGTAATTTCAAAAAATTAAGCAAAATGGTTCTAGCAAATAACAGTCCAAAAGAAACCCAACTCAACGTGAAGAACAACAATGCAAAAGGAAGCCTAATCTCTTACTGTTAAGGCATTTAGATGACAAAATGCTTGAACATTATGATTCTTTTATAATGTTCAACTTAGCTAGGATGCCAGGCTTCATTCAACTTGTACATGACATGCTATAGAAGTGTTTCTTAGCGTGAAGTGGTATGCATAAAAATGTATTATCTGGCTTGTTGGATTTGATTCAAATTGAACACTCTCGAAGGGTTTAAATACACAAGCCCTTTTCCTGAGGGTTTGAATCCAAATACATTTAAACATCCAAATATTCATATAGTTAAATATGTCATCTAAAATGAAAATACCTAGATCCACAAACCCATAGCTTATAGATATGATTTTTTTTTACAAAATCTAGAGAGTTCTAACTAAGTTATTGAGAAGCTTATAAAATATAAATTATATCGCTTAAACATCCAAAACCATTTGTTTAACCATGTCTATAAATATGACTCCACTTAAACATTCAATCATTCATATAATTAAATATGTCATCTAAATAAATGGAAATACCCAGATTAACAAACCCATAGCTTTTAGAAATAGAGAAGTCAAAAAACCTAGAGAGAAATTACATTGTTTAGAAGATTATAAAATATGAATTATACCAAAATTCACAACCCATAAGAAACCAATGAATAATCATCCAATTCTTTCATGTAACAATGGGTTGACCATGAACTAGATATAAGAACTCTATATTGTAGTCCAAATAGTAGGCGTTTTCACATGTGACTAGGGAGCTAAAAGTGCACACCTAACATGCACACCCTTTTACTACAAATGACTGCAAGAAAAAGGAACATAACCACCATGCAAGAGGAGAGTTGCATATTTCCAAACTAGATCTTCATTTCACCACTATGAAAGAATCAAATACATGAACAACTCCAAGAGGACCACCCACAATCTTTAAACGCTCAACATAGATTTCACTAACAAATTCCATTTGAAAGTTAGATTTTGTGGCTTCCATTCACATAGATTTTGTGGCTTTTATTCATATAGTATTTGTTGATACAAAGAAAATTGGAAATACATCCACCAAATCTATTTTTTTATACTATGGTGACGGTTGTGGTATATCTGGAGAGAGCCTTAAAGAAATCAAGCTCATATAAAAGGAACAAAAAGAATTGTTTAAAATGCACGAGTTTAAATCTTATTATTGGAAATGATGAACTTTCTCTCAACTAATTTAAAGACAAGTTTTATAGAGCATTCTTTATTGTCTCATGAAATGAAATGATTTCAGGATCCACACAAAATCGCTACATTGAAAAGGTTTAGAATTTTTTAAGCAAATGCAATTACTAGTGGTAAGACCAGTCTCCCCAACCTTTTCTAGTATTCTTCCACCCTATGTAAACAATGGGTACTTTAGTCTACTAGGTATGGATATCATATAACAATAATCCAATGTGGACTATAGCATCTTGGATGAACAAAACCATTGGAAGAGGGCAAATTGAAAGAGCAAAACAGCTCAGAAAAATTACATCATACCAAAATGAACGACTTCTGCTAATTGAATGAAAATTTTGATTGAATAGCTATTTAGTTAAAATAACAAGAATGTGGAAAAACAAGCAATATTTGTCAATAAACAATACGTAAAAGAAGAATATTAGAGCTTTAAAATTGAAGTGCTGGGAACCGCTAAATGAATCGTACTTGAAGCAGAAATATCTGTTGAAATTTTCAAATTACGGATAATCAAATTGAGCCGTCAATATTTAAGAAGCATTTGGAAGCATCATTTTTTTAAATTTATTTTACCCCTGTTTTACCAATATAGCTAAAAAAATGCATCGTAGAAGAATTAATAAGAATGTATACAAAATAATAAAAAATTTGTGAAAGTGTGAGGAGAAAGCACCAAGTTATGAAAATTTGATAAGATTTATAACTAAATGGTTAAATTTTGCTCAAATTCAACACAATTAATGGAGAGTACAAATAAAATTGAACAACATTGGGGAAGTATTTTGCATAAGAGCTAAAATTTCATAAATTGTACAATATGGTCACCCAAATAGAAAAAGCTTCAACAAACTATCAAATAGAGCACATAAATCTTTAAAAGATAGCTAAATTTGTATTAAATTTGCAACTTGAAAAGCACCAAGATTTTAAAAAGAAAGCTTTATATGTCATTCTTGTACACATTATGGTCATTCATTGAATCCAGTTGTTAAACATAGTGGAGTTTAGCAAAGCATAACAGTGACTTGTGTGAAGTGGATGGTCTCATTTTGTAGTTAAAAGGCCATACGAAGATGAAGATCAGACGTTCATATCTACGGTTAAAAGACGATATCAAGTTAAAGAGTATACCAAGCTAAAGCGCATACCAAGTGAAAGGTAGTGATATAGCTGAATTAAATGTAGTAAGGATGGAAGAGAGTAATAGAAGTAAAAAAAAGTGAATGTCACAACCTTAATAATTATAAGTAGTTGTTGCCTGAGTCCAAATTTAAACAACTCCTCTAAAAAAAATCGAATGTTAATGGCCAGATGATTTTCAACACTTTCATCTTCGAGAACAAAGTGTTCTCACATGCTAAAAAATAGTTTTTAAAGAGTCAAATATTTAGAGAGCTGTTGAAAGCTGTAAGATGTCTAATGGCTTATGTCCAAGTAAGTTGCACTGCAAGGAAATCAAACAACTACATTTATTAGCAATAGTAAAAGTTATAGTGAACCAAATATGCAAGGTTTAAACCAAAATTAGGACAACTTATTTCTTAATGAGCAACAACATGAAACCAACACAATCAATTTTGTTTAAATTACAACCCTCACTTAGTTTTAAAGCCTGCATATTTCAGAATATGGTAAATTTAGAAGTTGATTATCAAACCTTTAGGCACATTTAAAAGTGAAGAATAGTGGATATGTTATCAAGATTTTTCTTTATGGCTTCTACGTGGATAGATTATCTTTCTAGTACTCAATTTAAAAGAAAGGATTTTTGTGTTTCTAAGCGGTAGAAAATGAACATAAAGCACTGAAATACGGAAATCTGAATATCTTGCAAATCTGAAATTTAATAACTTTGCGATAGACATGGAGATCTAAATCAGCAACATAGGATATTTACACATCACAATGTGCAGGAAAAATGGTTTTGGGTAAAAACTTGTGAAGAAAAAGAGGTCAAGTATGTATTATCTTGATAGAACGTTACAAAAGATTCACTTCCTTCAATTTGGCTTTTTCTTTGTGGACTGGGAACATGAAATAAAACTTTCTCAAGTCAAATTATTTATTTGTTGAAATGTATAGAGGTCGTTGTGAAAAGTATTATTTGTTGAACTTACACCCATTGAAATTGCAGAATTGTGTAAAACCCATAATACATGGATCAACAGAATTTAGCACAAAAATTAAAATGAATGAAGAGTTAAATCTATTTTTTACCTCATGTTCAGTAGTACAAAGCGAATATATGACCTGCTAAAGTAGAATAAATACAGATTAAAAGTGCACTGTAGAAAGAGTTTTAAAACTTGCAACTTGGAAATCTTTCAAGTCTTACTTCTACTCAATACTATAATGCTATAGTCTATAAAATAATTTAATAAATACAAAAAACATTTGGTGTGTCAAAATCAGAGTAACAAGTAATATCTGACAAGAAAGGGCACAAGTTAATATACATTTTGCACATCATGGCGAGGAATATCATGCCTATCAAGTACATCAACCTTCATAGAATTGTAAGAGGTAATTTGTAATTATTGTAGTGTGTATGATGTGCAATCCTGTAGAGAGGAGTATGTAAGATGAAAAGGTGCAAAAAACATGGAGCTGTAAGAAATGCTAAATGTAGAGATTAGTTGGTAGAAAAATAGCAAAAAACAGAAAAGAGGAACCTTAGAAAATGTGCAGAAAGAATTGAATGTAGGAAAGAATTATTGTGGAGGGCGCATTAAGAAAATTTTCCAAGGACAATTGTTCCTGCAGTGAGGAGAAAAAATAAATAAATGTTAGCATTTAAAATGGAAGAAAGGAATTGGAAAGCAATTAATTATTCAAGTGAAATAGAAAAATAACAAGAGAGAAAATGAGAGCAATGTAAAATATTTAATTGAAATTTGTAACTGACATAATTAGTATGATAAATCTGGAATGCAGTGAAGTTTCAAAACATCCTAAAGTTGTTTTTTTGTTGCCTGCAAATTTTGTAAGGACAACACAGTCATAGATTTGCGATATATATGGACGAAGTACATGTTGCAGACAAAGAGTTTTGAAATGTAATGATGATTAAAAATGTGTATGCAATAGAGTTGAAAATAAGAGTGTCTACTGTAAAATTATTATGTTGACAGAGGTGGCTGGTGAAGTTTGGATACGTGCGAAATGCGAAGTACCTATTTTGCGTATTTCAATGATAAAAAAACAAACTTTATAAGGATGAGATTGTAGGCAATTGATAATCAATGAGAAGAGGAGTATAGTATCATAATGAGACGAGAAATAATGAAGTAAGAGGAAAGAAGGTGCAAGGAAAACTTACAATGCATGAGAGTTGAGGCTTGAAAGTGCAAGGTAAGCAATGGAACATATTGGCAATCCTGTCTGTGAGATTTTGGGTATAGCAACATATAGGGCATGCAAAAAAAGTGGATATGGATGTTAGTGTTGAAGATGCAAGCAAATATATTTAAAAATAGTATATTTGAAAATGAAATGCACAGAATAAGAATCCAAGTAAATTAAGTAAAAGGCATATAATAAGGAATTCACAGTAAAATTTAATAATATGTCTTAACTTTGAATGTTTGATAGGTATGTATACTTGCATTGTGTAGGAAGAAACTGCATTGAATGGTTGATTGACAGTTATTGAAGTGGATAGGCAATAGTTTGCAGCTATCTTATAAAGAGGTAAGTGAGATTAAAGCAAGATAAAGTAGTTAGTGAGTGAAGTGGACAGGTAATGTTTTTTAACTGTGTTATACCTGAGATAGTTTTATACTTACAGGTGTAGAGGCCTGGAGAATAGGAGACTTTTAAAACTGTGTGTCGCCATGTAATGCTTTTGAATTTGATGAAGAATTGAATAGTGTCAATGGAAGGGATAAAATAAAGTGCAGAGGGCGGAATAGGAACATTGCAGAATCGAGGAAATGTTGAAGGAAAACAACAATTAAATCTATTTTTAATGGGGAGATAAAACACTAGAATAAAGAACACTAAAAGTGGCAAATAACTATAATGGGCAATTTTAAATTATTTTAAGAAAGTAAAAGGAATACGACCTGAAATATGTGGAACAAAATGAATGGATTTTGGTGAAATAGAAAAACTGATTTAGTTTGGTTGGTCAAAAGATTTTGCCTACATTGAAGGAGGGGACATCAGAAGGATTAATTTGGTAAAGTTGTAAAGCACATATAAAGTATGAATTTGGAAATGACTTGAAATTGTTTGCTTGTAATTGGTACCGAATGGGAGCATGGGTATGTTGTTCTCTGTTAATATTTATCTCTGCAAGAAAAAGAAGAAATATGTTCAGTATCTCAAATTCAACATAGATACAACTCATGTGCTAAAACAACTGAAGTGGCGTGGCAAACAGAACTATGATTATTAATTGATTTTATTGGAAGATTTGTTAGAAAAGTGTCTATTGCATTTGAAAGAAGTAATAGAATACATAATTGCTATTGACAACACATTTCAGCTACAAGCAATGATAAGTTGAAAAGTGAGAATGAGAACATCAAACTAACAATCTATGATTTAATATGTTTGAAGGATACATTTAAAAAACATATGTTTGAGTAACCTCAAAACAAATGACACATAAGAGGATTAAAGCATTTTGTTCTTGCATATTTCTCTGTATTTTTTGCACTAGGTGTTAATGTAGACAGAGAAACTGAAAAGGAATTTTGTAGTGAACATTGAATATGCCTTGAAAGAATTACATGGCCACATAAAAAGAAGAGAACGTAAACTTTGTATGTTTGGTAGGTATGCATACCTACATTTTGCAGCAGGAAAACTACATTGAATGGTCGATTGAGAACGAATGCAGTGGAGAGGCAATGTATTGTAGCTGACGTACAAAGAGGCAAGTTAGATAAAACTGAGAGAAAGCAATGTTAGAGTAGTAAAATGTGTCAACAGAGTATATTCGAAGCAATAAAAGTAAATATCATACCTGGGAGAGTTGTTTATGTTGGAGCGGTGAGTTTTGAATGCAACAGACACTTTTGTAACAAAACTTATTAGAGGTATAGTACACAGTTCCTCTAACAATGACATTAATAAAAGTTGTTAAACTTCGCATAGATGTATAATGTTGGAGCAGAAACACAACCAGGATGATGTTTCAAATTAGATTGTATCACAAATGTTTGACTAGTATAAAGTTTAACTGTTTTTTTTTGTGTATAACTTTGTATAATTGATATTGACAACACATTTGAGCTACAACCAATGATAAGTTGAAAAGTGAGAACGAGAAGATCAAACTGGCCATCTATGATTTAATATGTTCAAAAGATACATTTAAAAAACATATGTTTCAGTAACCTCAAAACAAATGACACATAATAGGGTTAAAGTAGTTTTGGAGCATAGAAAATAATCAACAGAGTATATTTGAAGGAATAAAAGTAAAATATTATACCTGTGATAGTTGTATATGTTCGAGTTGCGAACAATTGATGTTGTAAAAAGCCATTGGGCAAGGGTTTGTAAATTTTGTTTTGCATATTTCTCCGTATTTTTTGTACTAGGTATTAATGTATACAGAGAAACTGAAAAAGAAATTTTGAAGTGAGCATTGAATATGACTTCAAAGAATTATATGGCCACATAAAAAGAAGAGAATGTAAACTTTGTATGTTTGATAGGTATGTATACCTGCATTGTGCAGGAGAAAACTGCATTGAATAGTTGATTGACAACAAGTGAAGTGGAGAGGCAATGTATTGTAGTTGTCTTACAAAGAGGCAAGTTAGATAAAAGTGACATAGAGCAATGTTGGAGCATAAAAATTTGTTAACAGAGTATATTTGAAGCAATAAAAGTAACATATCATACCTGAGATACTTGTTTATGTTGGAGCAGTGAGTGATGTGAATGTGCAATGTGTTGCAGCTGTGTTATACCTGATATATCTTTAGACAATCATTGCAGTCTGTATAGATAGGAACACTTGTGTGTAGTGTTCAATGTAGCATGGAGGATGTCTTAGAATGAATGCAATCTAAAATGAACAGTGAGGGCAAAAAAATTAGTACCAGGGACGATTAAGAAAGCACATGTTTTGAAGAGATAAGACCTTGTAAAATTGTAATTACCTTGTTGAAAGCAGAGGAATGTAACAAAGATGGTTTTGGACTAGAAGATTTTAAGGTGAATAGATATTTGTTTGGGTAGAGAGCAGCTGCAAACGAGTACCTTCTTTCTTTCTAATGGTTGTATAAGCATTATTTTGCAGTTTGGAATACCTTTCAAAAGAGAATGGTGGTTTGATCCGTATCCCATCAATTGTCTTCACTCTTGAAATAGCTGTGAATGTGAGTCCTTGCTTTTCAGTATTACCTATGTCTATTGTAGCTCTATCTAATGTAAGTCCTTGAGATTTGTGAATAGTGATGGCCCAAGACATTGTTAAAGGCACTTGCATACGCCTACCTCGTGTTATTGGCAAAATGGGTATGTCTTTTGGATGCGCTATATCCCATGGAGGTCCATTATAATCCTTGAATTGCACGACCACACATTTTGGCAAGTCTAGTGGTTTTGTATTGTTTTCATATACAATTGTTTTTATGAGACCAATAGCGCCATTGACAAGGCCAACTTGAATCCACAAGTTAGCTATTAACATCACTTGCTAATTTATAGAAAGTAATACTTCCAATGGTAGTTGTTCATCATTGTCATATTTAGTATTTGTTTGCTTACCAACTTTAGCTAAACTTAGAGCGACAGGAAAATTTAATTCTTTGAGCATTTTCCTGTTATGTAACCATGCAGATTCATTTGTTGCAAATAAATGGATTGATGAGTTGAAATCCTTCTTTTGTTGAATAGTTAATGTTGCATTTGTCTGGCACATCAGAAACTGCCAATCATGTTGCAGTGCTTGAGTATTTCTTAAGTTCTGAAGGAGTGTTTTGAATTGTTGTTGTCTTCTAGATGCACCTTGTTGGCAGAAAATAGTGTCCAATGTTACGACAATAGTAAAAGAATGCTATAAACTGAGGGCTATAGAGTGTGATGCATATATAGGTTTATCCATTATAGGGGGAAGTTGAGAAAGATCACCTACAAGAATTATGGACACCCCACCAAAGCTTTCATGTTGATTGTTAGGGAATGCTTGGCGCAAATGGCTATCTATCTTCAGTAGTAATTTCGGGCCTAAAAAGCTCATTTCGTCTATCAGAATATATTTGATATGTTTCAATTGTTCTTGCAATGTCATTAATGACTGCCCTGTCAAAGGATGCATTTCTCTTATAGGTATGTGCAACCCTACATGGATTGTTGTCGCTTGTATATTAAATGCAGCAACACCTATTGGTGCTAAAACAAGCAATGGGTTTGTCATGACAGCTGGGGATATGTTTAATTGTTTCCTAATGTTATCTATTAAAAATGATTTGCTCGTGCCAACAGTGCCTTGAACAATCATTCGTAGAGGTGTTGTTGTATATTGATTATTATGATGTTGTAGAATAATGTTGAGCGCAACTTTTTGTGTAGGCGATAGCTGGTTTTTTTTTGTGTCCTGTGTGGAGATTTGCATGCTAGCGTGTTGGAATTGTAGCTTGCTTGCAACTATGAATTGAAGAGAAGTGTAGTCTAATTGATCATCCACAACAATTTCTCCCCACAAGTAGTTATTATCGTAATCACGACGGCCTAGCATTTGCAGATCATTTTGGGCAAAGTTATTTGTAGCTCCCATTTGTGAGAGCAACTCCCACTCGTATAGATTTGTATCATCTTGATGTTGAGAACCATTATTGTCACTGTCAAATTCATTTGGAGGGCTGCAATCATCTATAATTTGTTGATTGTGCAAACGGTTGTAATTAGTCTTTTTAAAGTTTTTCCAATTTTCTATAATTTGTTCCTTTGAAGTTCCTATTTCTGTTGGGATGTCACGAAATGGTTTGTATAGCATCAGTTCAGACCAACAAAAAATGTCGAACTCATTGGTATCTTCATCTGGAGGCTCTCTAAACTGAGGATATACAGTCACAATTGCTTTTTTATCCCCAATATGCCATTTTGTTTTTTTGCGTTGAGAATTATATGAAAACCCTTGTGCTGATTGTAGCAAACTTGTTGCATTTAATTGAAAAGGGCGCTGCATATAAGCATGGATATAAGTTGTGGAAAGGTCAGTTCCGTTATCTGATTTTATGACACGGTGCAGTATTTTTCTGCCAACATTTAGAGAGACAAATTGTCGGCTACAACTTAGAAGAGGCAATTTCTGTAACATATGGTAAGTTTCTTGTGCACTGATATCACAGTCTGCTACTATGCCCATCATAAATTTTTGATATGCTAATAATATGCTATCTTCAGATTTAGTTGTATTTACTATCGTTTTTAGCATTTCAATATAGGATTGTGATTTGTTTTCTATTTTGGAAACATACTTTGAAATGTATTAGAGGACAGCTTTTTTTGAAGTGACTAGTTGAGAATCAATATTAGCTCTCCATAGTGAAAGCATCCAAGGATTATGAATATTGAAACGATCATCATTCCTTGCAGGTTTATAGCATGGGTTGTTGTCATTGTCAACTATCAACGTAGACATCTCTTGTTGAACCCATGGAGGTTTGTAACGACATTCAAATGTGGGACCTTTTTTCATGAGGCATGTATGTTCTGTGCATTTTGTGTGTCTCTGTAAATTATTAAGTAATGCTTCATAATCCAATGTAGCATCCATGGTGAAGATTTTTTTTGTATCAGCCAGGCATGGGTCATCCATTGCAGTGTAGTGCATTGCATTCATCCGGTCTGCTGCGTTGTGGGGATTCCAAGCAGAAACATATTTGTCGAAGAAATTTTTTGCCATTTGGACCTCATTATCATCTTTCCAATCAATGGTCTCCATATTTGGTGCTCCAGGGAGCCATAAGAAGCCATGAATATGTCCCGAGCCTCGGTGTTGCCATTCATACCTATACCAATGATCCTTTGCTTGGAACAACTTTTGAATAACTTCTTCACGAAATATTATAAATCTATTGTGAAGGTATAATGCTATTATATGTGGATTGCAGATCACATGGTTTGTAAGTTGTTTTCTTGTAAACTGTGTGTTTTGGCCATCATTTTCAGAGAAAAGCCTATGCAAATTAGGCCATTTAGTATCAGCTGAGCTCAATGTAAAGAACAGTGTTGGGGTCCTGAATTGGAAGATCATTGCAGTAACCTCTTTTCTAGATTTACGCCAATATGCACGAGTGCCTCGAAGTGTTGCACCAAATCGCAACAATTGATTAGGCAACTGATCATCAGGAGTGTTTTGCAATCGTTCATGAAGCGCTTCCATAGTGGTTGGGACAGGTTCTCCCAAATTAGTTCTAATGAAGATAGCTGTAGATTTTTGCAAATGATGTCTCATAATTAGATTGTAAATATAATACCAAAATCTAACATGTTGTCCAAATCTTTGATCAACATATCTCATTAAGTGGAGAGCATATTCATGTAAATGAACATGTTTGATATGTGGCTGCAGTGGAAGTGCAACTCCAGATGGGAAAAGGGTTGGGAATGCCATGCTTAACAAGCCTATTGTATTATATTAATTTATCAGAGACAAGTTTATTTCAGGCCAAGGCACATTATTATCAGTATCAGCATCTAACTGCAAGGTTCTCTTAACTGTATCTAGTTCACAGGTTGGAGCAGGCAGTTTTGGAATAAAAGATGATGAAATTTCTGCATCATATTCATTGCAATTGTCAAGAAGGTCTTATGTTGGTGGAATAGTTGTTACATCAGTATCTTCTTCTAAAGAGTGCAACATATTTGATATATATGTTGTAGTATTAGGAAGCAGGTTGACAACATCAAAGTCTATGACAACATCATTATAGTACTGGTCAAGTTGTATTTTATAGCTCAATGCATCCATAAAATGGAATTTATTTACATAACAATCAAATTTTTTCCCTTGTACATTACTTCGGTGGACAATAAGAACTTCAAGGTCTTTTAGTTTTCATGGAAAAAGCTTTGCAATTTCTGAAATATCTTGGGGAAAACTTATAGTGTGACCAGTGTATTTGTATTGGCCACCTCTTCCATGTCTGACTTGCAAAACAGGAGCAACCCTAGCTATAAGCATCTCCTCTACTTGGGTAAGTTTTTTTAACACAACAGGTTGCTCACCTGGGTCTAAGTTATTTGCCAAAGAGAAACGATGAACACCATTTTCAGAAAAGCATCTCAAACAGATAATATGTTGTTGGTTCCTGCGTATTACCATTCCAATATATCTTTCCTTACAAATACATGTTTGAAGCATGGATAGTGAATCAATGCGATGGTGGAAGGTTTGCAATGTTTGAATGTACTCTATAGAAGAGAAATAATTTGTTGTGCATTTTTGTGTTGTTGTAGTTTGCAATATTGTCTGATGGTATAGAGGTTGCCTATTTTGTGTTGTATGTTTCTCTTGTAGTTTGCTACTATTCAAGGAAGTTTGTTGTATTTGTTGCGATACAATACTGGTCTGGCCACATGATAAAGGAAGGTTCTAATTCAGAATAAGCGAATCTGAATCCATCATCTGTGGGGTTTCACGTGGTGCAGACATAGGCAAGAGCATTTTGTGTTTCATTCGCTCCTAGTGACACTTTTTAGAGATTTCTTCTCTATGTTCTGGATAATAGCGAGAATTTTGTTCTCTCTTTTTCGCTTTCCTAAGATTTCATTCTTGCGTTGTGGTCTGCATTAATATTTTAGACAATTTAAATGAACAAAGCATATAAGATGTTGAGTGTGCAAGAAACAACTGTTAAAGATAGTGTCTATGTTCTAATCTATATAGTTTTATTTGAAACTTCTGTTTGATGCAATCTTTGAATTGCATATGTTAAATACTTTTGCACAAAATTTAAGCACATACCCATACATATAACTATACATGCATTGAGACATGCATGCACATAAAAGAATATGGCTAGAGACATGTTTACTAACATATGTAGGCACACAACTTTCAAGATATACAATGTTGTGCATGTTCATATTTATCTATCGTGAGTGCCTGCCTTTGTATGAACATGTTTATAGGTGCGTGGTAGTTTGCAGCTATGTAAAAATATATGTATGCATGTATGTGTATGGATTTTTTTATAAATGTATATACCAATTTCCATGATATACACATACATGTGTACGTATTTCTATACAGAAGCACAAATACATACATATAATCACATATGCATTGATACATGCATGCACATAAAAAATATGTTGCACACAGATTTACTTACATATGCAGACACAACTTTCAAGATATATAAGATTGTTCATGTGCATATATATCTATTGTGAATGCCTGCCTTTGTTTGTACATGTATAGAGGTTCATATGTGGTTGTATGTATGCGAGTATACAGCTGTGCATGACCATATGTATGCATGTACGTGTATGGAAATATATGTAAATGCATATAGCAATTTATATGTATCTTTGTATATCGTGATACATAAATGGAGATATTCATGTTTGTGCATAGTAGTAAACACTGGAGAGAACATATAAGGCAACCGACATTTGCATAAATTGAATGAATACAAAGAAGACTATGAAACTTGTTTTTTAAAAGAGGAAAAGGTTGATGAACGTAAATTATAACTGTATGTGAATTGGAAAGGATGCTCAAAATCTCCATTTCAATTTACAGTTCAACATTAATGAGAAGCATAAGTGTGTCTGGACCAAGCATTAGAACATATCTAAAAGGATTCAAAATATTACAATAAAAAAAAGAGACAGGTCAACTAAATGCTTTGAATATTTAATAACAATAAACATAAACAACATTGTACAAGTCATTGACATTGCAGATTATAATTTCAAATGGGCAGAGATAGTGCAGTGGAATAGCATAATATAGAAATCATGATTTCCAGGTTAGGAAATTTATTAAAACAACATAGATTGAAGCTATTGGTTCTTGTTTTAATATTACCCCCAATGTGTAATATGTATGGTTTCTTTCTTATTATGTTTTTACAACATAGTATAAATATAGATATACAAATTAAGAATTTTTGGAAAACATGGATGTTCAATAACAACACAACATAAAAAGGTACAAAAGGATATAAGATAACAAGCTGCAAAGAAGCAAAAATGCATTTGATATATTTTTTATGCATGGGAGCATGGCAGAATAAAACAAGAATTGGGTTTAGTAGGTAAGATGAACAATTCTGGCAAAAATGAACAACTTGAAGTAGAAGCAACTTTTGGAGAATTTCAAAACAAAAGCAATGTCAACAACCAAAATTTTTGGACAACCAAGAAAAACATGAGTTTAGATAGTGTTGATATACACAACCATCGTTAATTTAGTTCTGTTTGTCGATTACCACCAAAAACTAGTAACAAGTTATCTATTCTATGAAGATCAAAAGGCCCATGAAAAGCATCACTATCTAATTGGTCTTGAACTATGCAGTTGCACTCATCCGAGCAATCTCTGCAAGCAGAAGAGTACATTCAGCCTGGAAATCAATTTTCGCAACTTTGGTAATTGTTGCTTTGAGCCTGGGCTCTGAATTGTACATGTCTATTGTAATAGAGAGCATGAAAACAAAGCAAGATAAAAGGACACCCTTGATAATGGTCTGAGGTGTTTTTTGTGTAGCCAAATCGTATTGCAGCATGTAAAGGTCCTTGGCAGATATTTGCAGTAGATTTGTGCCAACCTCATCAAAGGCAGTAACCCAAAGAGTGTCTGTATGATATTGGAGCTTCATCTGCAATAAGTATTTGTAATTTCATTCTGGCACATGAGTTTGACATCTTGAACAAAACCATAGATTATCATTTTGCTAGATGCGTTTCTTTTTACACTCTTTGCCATTAATTTTCAAAGGGCAGGCTGGATAGCAAAAAGAATTAGTTTTAATGATTCTAACAACAACCCTAATAGTAGTTTCAACTATTTCAGAGAGAACACTTGTATGTTCTAAAACAGCTGTGATTGTCATCCTACTGTATTGTGAGTTAAGTTGTCCAGCAACACACGACAGTGGTAAAAGGTCATCTAGAATCTTTCCTCTTGACATAAGTGTCTCTGTTTCAAGGATAGAAGGGTTTATATTTAGAGTTATTGTTGTGGTTGTGTTGATCACCTTTCTATTGAAATAACCAACACGAGCATTTCTGACTGCAAGGACAACAACTGTTTGGGTTGTGTGCATGTTCTTCAGATCTTCACCCAGCCCTTGCCATGTTTCTCCCCATAAGTTAACATCAATAGTAAAAGTTGAGACATCATTTATTTTTACAGTTCTCTTCATTACTTTGCTTCCATATTTTCTATGAATTAATGAGGGTTCTCCAACAGCAACTACAATACCAATAACATCAACTAAAGTGTTGTTGGTGCAGTATGTAATTTCATTGATCGATGTGAATCGAGAATTATTTGCTTCACTATCAACAACAACATCACAACGCTTCAATATTAAATTGTTGTCCAAAGTTATCTCAAGATGGTTGTTAAGCTTATTCCATTTTGTGTCAGCTTCTTTAATGCAACCTTTTGATACAGTATAATATGTTCCTACTTCAACCCTATGATAATGCATCTATGCTACATCGCCAAAGCAAGTTATTCTAATTTCAGTACCTTCATCATCTATCATGTCAAAGCTAAACACTTGGCCAGTGGACTTTGGTGTACTATACTGATGCATCTTCCTATTGTTTGTCACACGCCCCTTTATCGTCCATTTATTTTGAAAGGGGTTCAAGGCTTTAATCGGCCTGATATTAACAGAAGATTCGTGTTGCACGGGTGGGAGGTGTATTCTAAATTTGAGGGAGTGTTTAGTTGTGGCAGGTGTGTCTCAACCCAACATTTGTTGTTCTTGCTCTTTAAACAGGTATCTAGGTTTTCCAAGCAATGGAGAATTTGTAAATTTGACAGCAAGGCTGAATATTACTATAGTCCTGTAAAATGAACAAAACAAGAGGTTGAGTAATCTAGATAGTGTGCAAGGGGATATTTGAAAATCCAAGAACAAACCAACAGAACATATAGAGGGCCCTACCTCGAGTTCCAAATATTTCTACAAGCATAAGCTGTCAATGATAGGATAGAGCCTATCTTTAATGTCTCTGAAAGCAGCAAATCGCTATACTTAGGTGGGAGGATCGCCAATTGCATGTGTGTGGCATCAGACAAAACAACCCTATATCGGGCACTGTCATTTTCATCGGCCGTCAATTTTTCAAAAGACAAAAGCTGAAGCACTGGAGTGGGGACATCATCCCCAACGTTGATGCAGAGGAGTGCATGTGGGGTCAATTGTAGTTGTGGTTCCACTTCCTACAAGGATAATAGAAGACAACCAAATAGATACACAAGGTCATGTACATTCATATGCATAGGCATGGGTATGGCAGCCTTTTTTTTTTTTGGAGCTTCCAATTTGTATTACTATCTATGTGTGTTTTTCTTTATAGATGTTTTTTTTGTGTGCATGGACAGATTATAGATTGATGTATTCAGTCATGCAAATGCACAAGGACAATGCAGAGAACACCTCTGTCAATTTATTTATATATATAAATACATAAACAGATGTAAAAAAACACTTGAAACAGTGACATATGTTGGTATATGCACTTGCATTGATGGATGAGAATGCTTTGCAAAAGAAAAGAACAAATAGAGATATAATGTTTGTAAATAAGATGAATATGAGAAAACATATGTATAAACAAGCTCACCGAAGTTTCTGCAGAAGGTTGTTCTGAGGAATCAAGAGAGGCTATCGCAGACGACATAGTGGTAACTGTTCTCGAGAGATGAGGAATGGGGTTTTGTACAGTGAAATAGTAAGTCTATGTCACAACAATTAAAATAAGTGAATATATTTTAACAATAAGCACAACCCATATTGCACTTGGGATCAAGAGCAAATCTCCAGTCCAACCAAATCGCAATGAAAATTTAAAGTTACAATCACCAATGTATATGTAGAGTTAGAAGACAAGCACTTATCAAGAATGCTTTGAATACCCTCCTCTGCATTTAAAGAGTTTCAGAAAAACAAAAAATAAAAATCACTCCAATCAATGATAAAACAAGTGTTGCATGGATACAACAAATGCCTCTTAGACTCAAGTAAATTTTTAATTACTTATATATGCACAGATGTTCAATATTTAGGTTAGGTTGTATATAATATGCAGTTATAGCTATTAGAGCAATGAATCTGGTTTGGCTCTCTTACTGTAATTGACCATAAACAATTGCCACATAGTTGCAACAAATGCCTCCTAGAGTCAAGTAATTTTCTAATCATAGGAAACTCTACAAATTAAATCTGGCCCCTGTCTATATTTCTGACAACCATTCACATAGTACAAGTTTTGCAAGGGGCAAAGTGAAAAGAATGCAGGATTTGAAGGGGTTAAATCAGATAATTGCCTCAATTGCAGAATAGAAAAAGAAATATAAGGTACTGCATTAGAAGAGAAACAGGGTCGTTCGATGGGATCCATTTGAACAAATATTTAGAATACCATCTCCACTACAACAAAATAATTTCTCAAATACAATTTGTAGTGTACGTGGTGAAATGTAGAAATTCTGCAGACATGACAATGGTGAAAGTTAATGATTCAATGATATGGTTTTTTTGTCGAATGTTACACTAATGATTGGGGGTTGATGTGAAACTTGTGGTTCACATTCTGATACTGATTTACTTGTCAGTTCTTAGTTTAGATGCTAAACTGGGTGGGTATGTGCAGAGTCAGTTCCTATTAGTTATGTTATAAAGGGCTAATGTGTGTTCTGAACTCTGAGCCTATTTACAAATTTAGTACACAACGTTTGACATTGAGATACCCTACATAAGGGAACACCCATTTAACTACCTACCCTTTTCATTTGAACCTTCTGACCAATCTTCAGAGCAAACTGAGCCTTTTGTGATTCACATTCTAATACTGATTTACTTGGCAGTTTTAGTTTAGATGCTAAATTGGGTGGGTATGTGTAGACTCGGTTCCTATTAGTCATGTTATAACTGGCTAATGTGTGTTTTGAATTCTGGGCCTATTTACCTTTGCTTTAATGTTTCTAAGGTTGCTCCTTCATCTAGAACAAGGTAGGATTAACAACAGGAATTAGTCTCCAAGAAGATGTATTTGGACAGTGAAGCTTGCATAAGCAAAGAGCTGTTGTGCATGAGAGTGAGAGTTGTCTCTATGGGATAGAAGATGTAGTTGAAATGTAATCCTATTGCCTAAGACAATGTTTCCTGATTACAATTTCTAAATCTGAGGAAAACATTTTCTTGTCTAGTTGCCATTAAAGTACACATGGCACTATGCAATATCAAACAAGCAATGGAATGCACATTAGGAATGAAAACCGTGAAACATATATCTAGTTTTTTTATAAAATTTGTGCTTAAATAGAAACATTTCTTTTTCATCAGCTAAATATATTAATAAGTTATTAAAAGCAAAAACCCTTCTTGAGCATATGCAATCAGAGGATTACAAGCACCTAGCTAAAAGCTCCCATCCAATATAAAAATTATTGAAATCGAAAATCGAAATACACATCCAAATAAGTACAATAGGCATTTGCGACTAGTTTGAAATTAGCATAGGATAATATTTAATTAGAAACTAGGGTAGATCGCAGATTCAAAAAGAAATGAGAAGAACTGCATATTGTTGGTTGTTGTTGTTGATAGCATTGCATATTCAATAGAGACAAGTAGAGTGAGGAAAGAATCATAGGGCAGGGGGTATATATATCAAAAAATGAAAACATCGCCAAAATTTTATGATAAATGCAGGATTTCTTAGTAATATACCATGAAAAATAAGTAGATTAAAGTGTTAATAAACATTTTTGTTTTTCTTTTGTGTGCTTGTTCTTTAATATGATTCACTAGCCCCTTTGTTAAATTGCATTTAAGATACTTATATACATACATAACTAATACTTATGATTACAATGTTTCAAACTTTTTATCGTCCGGGTTTGTATTTGGTGTGATGGATAGAGCTGCTATTAATTTTTTTTTCTTTTAGCCAAATCTACTAAATGTAAAAGGTGTTGCAATATGCACACTCCAATGAGACATTGTAGGTGATTGAAGGTTTTGTCATTGATGGCAACCTTAGAATCCTATGGCACCGGCAAGGCATTACACCGACAAGATAGTTCACCAGCATCAACAGATCACACTCTATACCGGCACTCAGACCACCGGGACCACAGAGAAAGGAAGCATATCGGCACAGAGGCTGACATGATTTTTGATATATTATATTTTGTTTATTATTGTAAAAACTTTGTAAGACGACTTGGCAAGTTGTAAAATGACTCTTATATATAAGAGAGATCATTGTAGACATTTGGTAAGTGACAAGAAGAAAAGATATTAGACAGACCTATTATGCGACATATAGGTTAAAGGTTTTATGTAAAGAATAGAGCAGAAATTGGTACTGGATCTGGCATTATAGATGCTATTGTAAAGCAGTACAAGATATTGGATTTGTATAATCCACATTGTAAGTCAGTGAGACTTCCCATTGAGCAGTGAGCTCTAGGCAGTTGGCCTTCCTGCATGTGCAGGCCCCTCTTGTAGCAGTAATATTCTCTTATTGGCCAGTAAGTGAATATTGTGGGTCACAAATCCCACCGAGGTTTTTCCCACACCAAGTTTCCTTGTTAAATCATTGTGTTATGGTGTGTTTCTTATGTGGTTGCTTTCATTTTTGTTTATTGCATTATTTCTTGCATACTGGTACACTGTTATAATATGTTCTGCATGTTTTTGTTGGCATTATGTGAACTAGTATGAGGATATAATGACATTGTATGTTGTCATTGATGTCAATATGTTGAAGAGGTGTGAACCGGCATATGTGAGAACCAATATAACACTGTGAACTGACATTTGTGCCAAAGTGAAGCAGTGTGCTTATTCATGATGAACTGGCATATAGTTATGGGAACCAACATATGGAAGTATTGTATGACTACCGGTTGGTAGTCTCAACTTTAGGGTTTCCGGTTGATGTGCTTCAAGCCTGTGTGGCTCAAGCGATGATATTGTGTGATGAGTTAGCATTGTAAAGAAGAACGGATCGTGTTGCCACGTAAGCTTGTGTGCGTGAAGGATCTTGCATGAGGGAGATTGTTCCTATCTACCTTAGGAATGTGTGAAGTCTGTAAAATGGTGATAACATGTGATGGGTTATCAGCCGCCATAAAATCGATGGAAATGGACAATGGAGAATGTCTTGAGTTTGGATCAAGATCTGTTGCATTTAATGCAGTGTACTCAACGGTCAAGATTGAACCGTTTGAATTCCTTAACCTAACAGGTTTAGGGTTTATGCTACCGACCTATCTGTTTTCCTATAAGGTCGATGTTGTGTCTCTTTCTGAGGTTGATGGCAAAAGTTGTGTGTGTGTGTATCCAAGAGAAGGGATATGTGATTCTTGCCAGACCAAAAGGAGAGAAGTGATACTTGTAGAGTGTAAGTGTAGAAGGTGAAGAGGAGCTTAAGTGGATCTGCATTGGCATTGAGTGTTGTTACCATATCATTGTAATACCTGTTGATCTCTAACCACCTCAACAGTTGGAAAATCCCTTAACAGGGTAGCCTTAACTGGCTTGCTAAAAATCCTTTAACAGGGTAATTCAAAGCTATTGAGTTCAGAATCCTTTAGCTATTGAGTTATTGAAATCCTCTAACAAGGTAACCTTTAACAGGGTTTAACCCTTAACTGGGTATTGTAGCCATCCCTTAACCGGGTCATCCCTAACAGGATCGGTTCCTAGCAGAACCTATTGTAATGTCTCTAACTGGACAAGGCTTCTAATAGAGCAGACTTGTAAAGAGTTCAAAAATAGCTTGTGGGTATTCATCCCACCGTGGTTTTTCCCAGTTGGGTTTCCACGTGAAAAATATGTGTATCATGTGTGATGCTTTTATCTTGTGATGCTTTGCTATTGTCTGTCAAGCATATGATGGTTCTGTGTTTTATGTCTGTCAATAAAACATGTTGAACTAGCTATTATTGTGGTCTGATGATAGATTACCTGTTTATGCATAAGGGTGAAATGGTAGTGTAGTCTCGAGTTGAGTGAAAAGCTAAGTGAGTAACCGATTAATGCTTGACTCTGACATTCTTAGCTTTATCGGTTGCACTCTGTTTCAAACCGGTATCACTGTCTGCCAGTCATTTGAAGTGTTTGTTGTCAAACTGGTTTTGGACTGTATTTTTGCCTGTACTGATTCACCACCCCCCCGGTTTGGTACTATTCGCTCATCATGGAGTTATCAATTGGTATCAGAGTGTCCTCCAGGTCCTCTGTATTATAAGCTTAACCACTTGAGGTAAAGATCCCAGTCAAATGATAAAGAGGGAAGGTCCAAAGTTTAACAGGGAAAATTTCAGTATATGGAAAGACAGGATGAAGATATACATCAGAAGCATGGGTGCTCAACACTGGAGCTATGTTGAGAATGTCTATGTTGCCCCTACCGGCACTCTCACCGATGACCAAAAGAGAGAGATACAGGAAAATGGGCAAGTCATAGAAGCCCTAATTAGTAGTTTTAAATTGAGTTTATTGATGTTCAGGACAAGGTAAATCCCAAAGAGGTATGGGATACTCTTGAAAATATCTATGGTGGTGATGAGCATGTAAAATAGGCTAAGGAAGAAAGCCTGAGAGGGAAGTTTGAAGATATGCGGATGGTTGAAGGTGAGACCATTCAACAGTATGGAATAAGAATCAAAACCGTTGTTAGAGATATCAAGAGTGCAGGTGGTAAAATAGAAGACTCCACTGTGGTAAGCAAAGTCCTGAGATCCCTATTGTCGTTCTATGCAATAAGGGTTGTTGTTATTCAGGAGCTGAGATCAATAGGCAAGACTAAGGTATCCTTGGACTCCATCATAGAAAAGTTGACAGCCTATGAGCTAAATAGTTTTGATGGCAGTGTTCAAAAGACTAGATCAGCTTTTAAAGCTTCTGCTATACCATCCAAAAAAGGAAAAGAAGCTAACACTAGTGGTGAACCAAGACAGAGAAGAGAAATGGATGATGAGGAGATTTTGATGGCATTTGAAGCTCTCCTTGCCAGGAAACTTCCTAAAGGAACTGACAAATACAAAGATAAGCTACCTTTGAAATGCTTTTCTTGCAACCGGATAGGACATATTGTTGTAAAGTGTCCTAATGGCGACAACAAGGACAAACCAGAAAGGTTCAAGAAATTCAAAGGAGGAAACTGGAGAAACTATTTTGTGGCAAATGATGAAGGTGTCATAGATGAAGAATCAAAGGATGAAGAAAATGAAGATATTGTGTTTGTTGTTGTCAAGGAAGATGTGTCAGACAAGAAGGCTCTTGTGTCCTGGTTTGATAATTCCAATGAGTGGATCATTGACAGTGGTTGTTCTCACCATATGACTGGTGACCAGAGTAAGTTTCTATCCTTGGAGGAGTATGATGGTGGTGTGGTTCGCTTTGGCAATGATGCACCATGCATGGTCAAAGGCAGAGGATCCATCTCTCTGAATGGAAAGAGTAGTGTTGACAATATGTATTGGGTTGATGGTCTTAGACACTACCTTCTTAGTGTTGCCCAGCTGAATGACAGTGGCCTCACTCTGGAATTCAAGAATGGAGTTTGCAGAATCAAAAGAAAGAATGGTGAATTGGTGGCCACCGGCATGCAGACCAAAGATAACCTATTTCATCTGAATGCAAATATAAGTACATGTCTTATGGCTAAATTTGATGATAGCTGGATATGGCATAGGAGACACTGCCATGTAAACTTTGATAGCATTGTAAAGGCCAGTAAGATCAAGGCAGTTATAGGGTTGCCAATGCTAAGCAAACCGGATAATCCCTTATTCAGAGAGTGTCAATTGGGGAAAATGTCTTCCTCAATCTTTAAAGGTAAATCTTTCATTGCTGACAACTTGCTTGATCTTGTGCATACTAATTTGTGTGGTCTTATGAAAACTAGGAGTGTGCAGGGTGATAGGTACTTCATGATTCTCACTGATGACTGCTCAAGAATGATGTCGGTCACATTCTTGAAAGACAAGTCTGAAGCCTTTGTAAAGTTTAAAGCTTTCAGAGCATTAGTGGAGAAGGAAAGCGGTAAAAGGATCAAGTGCCTGATAACTGATCAAGGAGGGGAATTCACTTTCGGTGAATTCAACAAGTACTGTGAAGAACATGGCATCAAGAGGCAATTGTCTGCCCCCCGGACTCCATAGTAGAATGGCCTAGCAGAAAGGAATAATCGGACTGTAGTTGAAGCAACTAGAACCATGTTGATTCAAGGAAAGGTAGCTCACACCTTTTGGAGAGAAGCGATGAGCACTACAGTCTACACAATGAACCGGGTACTCATCAAGAAAGGTAAGGATAAAACTCCTTATGAGTATTGGACCGGTAAGACACCTGTGGTTAGCTACTTTAGAGTCTTTGGTAGCAAATGTTACATCAAGAGGAGTGAACACTAGAGCAAATTTGATGCGAAATGTGATGAGGGAATATTCCTAGGATATTCCACCAAGAGCAAAGCTCTCAAGTGCTTCAACAATAGGACTCAGAGAATTATGGAAAGCATCAATGAAGAGTTGCTGAAACCTCTGAGAAAACTGAGGAAACTGGCAGTGAGCAAGCGGTAAACGAACCGGTTACAACCTTCTGGAAACCAGTTGTCAGTCAACTGAGTACCAGTAACAGTGTTCTTACACTGGCAGATGTAGATGTTGATACTGATGGAGATGAGGATGAAGAAGAAAAGCAAGAGGAATCTATCAAGACCATTCCTCGGTAAGTCAAGTTGAATCATGATCCTAAACAGATCATAGGAGATAAGGATGCAAAAAATCCTTACAAGAAGAAAAGTCAGAGAAAACTCATGTATGATCTCTGAATTCGAGCCTAAAACATTCAAAGAGGCACATATGGATGAAGACTGGATCAAGGCAATGGAAGAGGAACTTGACGAGATAGAGAAAAATGGTACATGGTCCTTGGTACCCAGACTGGAGCACAAAAATGTCATTGGTACCAAATGGGTCTTCAGAAATAAGCTGAATGAGGATGGCACAGTGATTAGGAACAAAGCCAGACTGGTGTGCAAAGGATATGCCCAAGAAGAAGGAGAAGACTATGGAGAAACCTTTGCTCCTATAGCCAGGTTGGAAGGAGTTCATATGCTTCTTGCATATGCAGCTTTTAAAGGCTTCAAAGTATATCAAATGGATGTAAAATCTGCATTCCTAAATGGTGTATTTGAGGATAAGGTGTATATAGAGCAACCAGATGGGTTTGCCCTATCTGAAGACAGTTACATGGTATGTAGGTTACATAAAGCCTTATATGGGCTAAAGTAGGCACCTAGAGCATGGTATGAACGCCTGCATTCTCATCTTGTGAAGATTGGATTTGAGAGAACAAGTGAAGATAGCAATATCTACTTGAATTCTGAAGGAGATCAGATCCTGATCTGTGTGGTATTTGTTGATGACATTATCTTTGGTGGAGATGACAAGATTAGTCATGAATTTGCAGATGAGATGAAGAAAGAGTTTTAGATATCACTCATAGGGGAGATTAAGTTCTTCATTGGACTGCAGATCCAGCAGATGAAGGATGGAATCTTTATCACTCAGTCCAAGTATGTCAAAGAGGTGTTGAAGACCTTTGGCATGGAATATAGCAAACCGGTTGGTACACCGATGGTGACCAGTTGTAAACTATCCAAAGAGGATGACTCTGCATTGGTTGATGAGAAGGAATACCGATCAATGATTGGTAAGTTGCATTATGTAGTGCATAGAAAACCGGATATTGCACATGTAGTTGGCATTACTGCAAGATTCCAGAAAAGTCCAAGAGAATCCCACCTGGTTGCAGTCAAGCGGATTCTTAGGTATCTGAAAGGAACTATTGACTATGGGTTATGGTATCCATACAATAATGATTTTAACCTGAAAGTAATCACAGATGTTGATTGGGCTGGTAAAGTAGATGACTGGAAGATCACAACCAATGGTGCATTCTTCCTTGGTGGTAGACTGGTCTCATGGATGAGTAAAAAGCAGAGTTGTATCTCTCAGTCTACAGCGGAAGCGGAGTATGTTGCAGCTTTCATGAACTGCACTCAGACAATTTGGATGAAGCATGTATTGAATGGCTTCAAAGTTCCTGTATCTGAACCGATAAGTATATTTTGTGACAATACTAGTGCAATTAATATCTCCAAGAATCCGGTTTTACATTCTAGAACCAAGCACTTTGAGCTTAAGTATCATTTCTTGAGGGAAAAGGTTCAGAACAAAGAGATTGCACTGGAGCATGTTTCTAGTAAGGAGCAGTTAGCAGACATATTCACCAAGCCTCTCCCAAAGACTACATTTACATACTTAAGAGGTGAACTAGGGGTACTGCCCCTTCAGGAGGTGAACTAAAAGCATATGCCCCACATCAGTCAGGTATTGCATAGTCAAATTTATTTTGGGTTGATGTGTTGAAGGATGCTACTCCTCAGGGGGAGCAGCATAATGGAACAAGGAAGCTTGTGCCTCCACTTTGGCATTGTTGTCAAAGGGGGAGAAGAAGTGAAGCGGAGAAGATATCTGTAGAAATTGGGGGAGAAGATGTGAAGCGGAGAGATATCTTTGTATATTGCCATCAATGCCAAAGGGGGAGATTGTTGGCATTATGTGAACCGGTATGAGGACATAATGACATTGTATGTTGTCATTGACGTCAATATGTTAAAGAGGTGTGAACCAACATATGTGAGAACCGGTATAACACTATGAACTAACATTTGTGCCAAAGTGAAGCGGTGTGCTTGTTCATGATGAATCGGCATATAGTTATGGGAACCGACATATGGAAGTATTGTATGACTACCGGTTGGTAGTCTCAACTTTAGGGTTTCCAGTTGATGTGCTTCAAGCCTGTGTGGCTCAAGCGATGATATTGTGTGATGAGTTAGCATTGTAAAGAAGAACAGATCATGTTGCCACGTAAGCCTGTGTGCGTGAAGGATCTTGCATGAGGGAGATTGTTCCTATCTACCTCGAGAATGTGCAAAGTCTGTAAAATGGTGATAACATGTGATGGGTTATCAGCCGCCATAAAATCGGTGGAAATGGACGATGGAGAATGTCTTGAGTTTGGATCAAGATTTGCTGCATTTAATGTAGTGTGCTTAACGGTCAGGATTGAACCGTTTGAATTCCTTAACCTAAGAGGTTTAGGGTTTAGGGTTTATGCTACTGACCTATCTGTTTTCCTATAAGGTCAATGTTGTGTCTCTTTCTGAGGTTGTTGGCAAAAGTTATGTGTGTGTATCCAAGAGAAGGGATACGTGATTCTTGCCAGACCAAAAGGAGAGAAGTGATACCTGCAGAGTGTAAGTGCAGAAGGTGAAGAGGAGCTTAAGCGGATTTGCATTGGCATTGAGTGTTGTTACCAGATCATTGTAATACCTGTTGATCTCTAACCACCTCAACAGCTAGAAAATCCCTTAACAGCGTAGCCTTAACCGGCTTGCTGAAAATCCTTTAACAAGGTAATTCAAAGCTACTGAGTTCGAAATCCTTTAGCTATTGAGTTCTTGAAATCCTCTAACAAGGTAACCTTTAACAGGGTTTAACCCTTAACTGGGTATTGTAGCCATCCCTTAACCGGGTGATGCCTAACAGGATCAGTTCCTAGCAGAACCTATTGTAATGTCTTTAACCGGACAAGGCTTCTAACAGAGCAGACTTCTAAAGAGTTCAAAAACAACTTGTGGGTATTCATCCCCACCGTGGTTTTTCCCAGTTGGGTTTCCACGTGAAAAATATGTGTCATGTGTGATGCTTTGCTATTGTCTATCAAGTATATGAAGGTTCTGTGTTTTATGCCTATCAATAAAACATGTTGAATTAGCTGTTATCGTGGTCTGATGATAGATTACCTATTTATGCATAAGGGTGAAATGGTAGTGTAGTCTTGAGTTGAGTGAAAAGCTAAGTGAGTAACCGGTTAATGCTTGACTCATAAATTCTTAGCTTTACCGGTTGCACTCTATTTCAAACCGGTATCACTGTCTGCCAGTCATTTGAAGTGTTTGCTGTCAAACCAGTTTTGGACTGTACTGATTCACCCCCCCCCCCTCTCAGCACCGGTTTTGTACTATTCACTCATCATTGAGTTATCAATTTTAAGTTAAGAAATTCTAATTACCAGTTAGATACTGATTCACCCCCCCCCTCTCAGTATCTGTGGGAATCCTAACAATTGGTATCAGAGCTTGGTCCTCTATTTTTAGAAGCCTAACAGCTTGAGGAAGATCTTGACACCAATAGAGATGGAAAATCTAATGAAGCAACTTGAAGGAGCTCTCTCAGACTATGATACAGAAAAATTGAAAAATATCAAATTAGAAGATGATCTAAAGGTTGTTCATGATATCATTCAAGCACTTCAAGAAAATCTTACTATTGCAAGAAATAAGAGAAGAGAACTTTGTGAAAAAATGCAAAATGAGAATGATGAAAAGGAATCACTTAATGATATGATAAGCAAGCTGAAACTGGAGAACATAACAACAAAGAATGAGATGCAGGATATGACTATGAGATTTTGTAAGGAAATTGAAGATAGGAAGAAGAATGAAGAAGAATTGACCAGAAGAATAAGTGATGCAACAAATGAAAACACAAGACTTAGCTATGAAAATGATTTGTTGAAGACAGATCTAATGCACACTCAGAATGACTCCAATGAACTGATGAGGCAGAAAGAAGTCTTAGAAAGAGAACTAGAAACTCCAAATCAACATAAAGAAAAATTCAAGAAAAGCTCAGAGGAACTTGGTAACTTGCTGAAGAATCAAAAACCTAAAGGTGACACTTCTGGAATTGGCTTTGAAGTTGGTGAAAGCTCCGGTACTGCAAACACATAGGATCACAGCAAACCGGTAAGGCAACCTAATGCTTATAAATTCAATGGAAAATGCTTTAATTGTAATAAGTATGGTCATAGAGAAAATGAATGTTAGAAATTCTCATAATATCAACACACCCATCGGTCAATGTTCAATATGCAACAAAGTTGGTCACAACTTTGAAAATTGCAGAATGAATGTGAGATGTTATGTTTGTGGAAGATTTGGACATTTATCTAATCAATGCAGAACACAAACCGGCATAGGTTATGGGAAAGCTATCCAGAAGAATAATGTGACTTGTTATGTATGTAACAAGATTGGGCATATTGCAAAATTCTATAGAAGTAAATGATAACTGGCAAACAGCAAAAGTTCTAGCTTGAAAGGTAAAGAAAAAGTTGAAGAGGTTAAGCAAGAATTCTCAAAACAATGGATTAGAAAAGCTAATCTAAATGTTGGGAATACTCCTCCACCGGTAGAACCAATCAATGCTTCACCCGCAGGACAGAGTGATGCTTCACCGGCAGGACATAGGAGTGCTCCACCGGCAGGAAGTTCTTCATCAAATTGAAGAAGGTTTCCTTGAGGGTTTGGCAATTAATGACACATGTGCTATTATTCCCTCGGTTAGAGATGAGAAGTTGGAAATTACTTCATTACCGACAGACAATGTTAAGTGACTACTTAACCAACATGCTTTAAATGTGGTAGATGGCAAATAAACATTATAAATTTGTGGTTTTGGCTCCATTTCATTTCACCGTGATTTCAAACATTCGTAGAGCGCGAAATTTGTAGAGCTAAGAGATTTCAAGCAAAGAGGCGAAGCACTTAAAGCAATCAATCCATTCAAAGACAGAAAAAGGTATTTATCATCATGGCATCCACCTCTGCACTTGAATATATAACAAACCCTACTGTAGTCGAGGTTATAAAATGTCCTAGGCCCGTATTTCAACTAGTTCCCGAGGTAGCAAAGAAAGATGACAATATAGGTGCTTTCTCTCAAATACCAAAAGGAGTTGTTTATGCTGAAGACCCCAGAATTTACATTCATTGTAACATAGAGGAATTGGGAGATGAAGAGATCAAAACAAATGTATAAATCTGTCATATGTGATAATTTCGGAAATGTAAAACCGGAACATAAAATCATTGAAACCCTAGGATTTACTGAAATCCTCTACATTCCTGAATTTCCCAAGGATGTGATTAGGATAGTCTTAAGCAGGGTAAATGGTGAATTTTTCTGGTTAGATGCAATTCACAAAATTACCAAGGAAGTTGTAAAAGCTGTCACAGGGTTACCGTCCACCGGTAAAAGACCAGACAAGACTAAAAAGGTCTCCAATGACCTAGTAACTAAACTAACTGGTGCAACATCCAACAAAAGGTCCTTGAGGGTAAATGATGTAACAGATACAAATGTGAGATTTGTTAGCATGATTTTAGGGTATAAAGCTACTCATGCAAATAGACTCAACTCAGTTTCAAGTTTATGCATTAAGAGTGCTTATGATATGGTTACAGACAATGTGAAAATTGACATATGTGAATGGTTAAAAGATGAGTTAATTGACAACTTAGGAAAGATAAAGAAAGATAAGAAAGGAACTTTTAGATTTGGTAATCTGCTTGTATGCTTGATGCTACACATAACCAAACAGGTTCCCGGTATAGGCTATAAAGTACTTGGATTTGATATACCGGTAGGAAAACAGTTGACATAACTATTGAATAACATGGGTGAAGACAAGGAAAAGAATATCCATGAATACTTTCAAGCACTTAAGGCCAAAATGAAGAAGAGAATCAGATTATCACAGAAGATTGTTGACAAGTACAAGGATGATATATGTTTTGTAATCATAAAGGATACTAATCCTGAGGTACTGTACACAGTAGATGTTGATACACAAAAGATCAACATTGTGGTAGATAAAGATACAACTGGTAAGATAGACATGGCTAGTGATCCACCGGTAACTAAGCAAACTGATCAAACACAAGAGAAATCGACAGATGATAACACAAGAGAACAGACAGAGAAAAAAGAAGAGCAAAAGGCTCCGGAATAGGAACAGGTACAAGAACAGAGTCATGAGGAAACAGTACAACTGGCAATAGGAGAAGTACACAAACCATTGCTTAAGGAAATGCAAACACAAACAGACCTACCAGAGGTCACAACAAGCTTGGTTACTTCCTTCACCGGCAGAATTCAGAATGTTGGTTCCTCCTCAGCAAGCCACAAATCAACAAATGTAACTGAAGTACTCTTAGATTCAATCAAAAGGATAACAAATTGTATTTCACAGGCTTATAAAGCTATAGATGACACAATCCCAATTTTGAAGGTAATTGCTCCTAACTGTAACATAGACAATAAGGATTCTTTAAAACAACTTGATACTTTGTGTAAATACATCACTAAGAACACAGTGACTATTGAGCAAATAAAGGAAGAGACTTTGAAGAATAAGGTAGAAATTGAAAAGCAAAAATTCTTTGAAGATCAGATAAAGAAGCGTTCTAGTAAAGTTGACACACTTCTACCGGAACTATGTAACTTATTGAAAGAATACAAAACTCTGTACAAAGACACCTGCAAGACAAACTTTTTGACAGTAGACATAGATAAGAAAATGAGCAAGGTACAGGATGAAATCAATAAACTTGCTGATAATTTTGTTAACTCACCTGATACATTATCAATTTTTGAGCAAAGGATAACAAATTTTGAGGAAGAGTTACTTAAGTTAGAAAGAGAAAAGGAGAGAATAGTAAATAAGGCAAAGAATTTGACATTAAAACTCAGTCCAAGATTGGACTATCTAGCATCATTGCGGAAGGAAATATCTAAGACACTGATATAGGGACATAAAACACTGACAGAGCATATGCAGCACCTCACCGGTACAGTTAAAAGAACAAAAACAACAATAAGAGACAGTAAGAAGTTTATGGAGAGCATAAACTTGATTTTGGCGGATGTATTTCAAATTGTAACCACCCAGTTACAAGGTTGAGACTACAACTCTACTGACATCTTGACAACCTTTGTCATTGATGCCAAAGGGGGAGTAGTAGTATGAAAAAATAATCGGCAAAAGACTTATCTACTGAGGGGGAGTTCTTATATTTTTGGTAACATATTTTTGGAAGCATTTTTGGATTAAAGTTTTGGATACACTTTTGAATTTTCTCACAAGTGTTGCCATCAATGCCAAAGGGGGAGATTGTTGGCATATGCACACTCCAATGAGACATTGTAGGTGATTGAAGGTTTTGTCATTGATGGCAACCTTACAATCCTATGGCACCAGCAAGGCATTACACCGACAAGATAGTTCACCAGCATCAACAGATCACACTCTACACCGACACTCAGACCACTGACACCACAGAGAAAGGAAGCATACCGGCACAGAGGCCTACAGGATTTTTGATATATTATATTTTGTTTATTATTGTAAAAACTTTGTAAGCCGACTTGGAAAGTTGTAAAATGACTCTCTTATATAAGAGAGATCATTGTAGACATTTGGCAAGTGACAAGAAGAAAAGATATTAGGCAGACCTATTATGCGAAATATAGGTTAAAGATTTTATGTAAAGAACAGAGCAGAAACCGGTACTGGATCTAGCATTATAGATGCTATTGTAAAGCAGTACAAGATACTGGATTTGTATAATCCACATTGTAAGTCAGTGAGACTTCCCATTGAGCAATGAGCTCTAGGCAGTTGGTTTTCCTGCATGTGCAGACCCCTCTTGTAGCAGTAATATTCTCTTATTGGCCAGTAAGTGAATATTGTGGGTCACAAATCCCACCGAGGTTTTTCCCACACCGGGTTTCCTTGTTAAATCATTGTGTTATGGTGTGTTTCTTATGTGGTTGCTTTCATTTATGTTTATTGCATTATTTCTTGCATACTGGTACACTGTTATAATATGTTCTGCATGTTTTAAGTTAAGAAATTCTAATTATCGGTTAGATATTGATTCACCCCCCCTCTCAGTATCTGTGGGAATCCTAACAAAAGGAAATAAAATTGATAAATTTTGTATAACAATTGTTTGTAGGACTATAACTCTTGTTGTCCAACATATTGGGCCATGAAAAGTTTTCGGCGTCATTCCCGTCAGTGCATGATGAGGTGGACTATGTTGAAGTTTCAGGAATCCCAGAAATCATGGGCAAATCCTATGAGAACTTTGGTGTTGGATGTGGGCCAGATTTGGATAAAGGCAAAGCGGTAAAATTTCAAATCGCGATGAAAATTTAAAGTTACAAATGTAAGGCGTGTTTGAAATCTAACGTGAGTTATTTATTACTAGGAGTCTAAATAGAGTTATGTATTTTTAAATTTCACATTGCCCATAACCAATGCTTTCATTTAATAGATAACAACATAATTATTTTAGAATGACAAAAAACACAACAAAAAGTGATATGGTTGTGCACGGATTCCCCAAGAAAATCACTTAGATCATGGCAAATCACTTATTTCAACATTCCTGCACAAAATTGTGGCATGCTGTCAATGATGCTGATGAGGGAAAATGGGTACAGTTTGCACGAAAAATACCATGAAACCCTACCAAAGCTGGATTCTCTAAAAAATGAGACAAACCAAAACCAGACTTCCTAAGCTGCTGGATCAATCTTTGTAGAATAAATGGAAAGTAGATGTAAAAACATTGTGGTTTTAGAGCTACTAGGTTCTTGAGCTCGAGACAAGATTTTTGCAGCGTTTTAAATTTCAAACACACACAACCATGTATATGTATATGTCTATATGTATATGTACACACACACAACCACTTAAGCAAACATGTATATGGTTGTTGACTGAATTGCATGTACATGTATATGTCAACCTACATGGCATATATGTATATGGTTGTATAGGAAATTCCAAGGAACTTCATATGGATATACATATACATGTACGTATATAGATATGCGTATACATATACATATATATGTTTACAACCATATGTATATGAGCAACTGCAATATACATATGCATCGATTTGCATATGTAGATGAGCAATTATAATGAACACCATAGCAAATTCCATTGAATATGTATATGGTTGTATATGTCAACTATATTCATATGCATATACATATAAGTTGACTGAACTGTTGTTGATTGTATATGGTTGTATATGTATTTTTTTGACTGGTTGTTGACACAATGTGTACGACTATTGACTGAATTGCAAAGACGCTTGCTAAAGTGGCTCCAAATTCAAAACATGTCAATATGCCATAAATTAGATGTAAGCATCCGCATCAAAGGTTGTTGCTAAACATTCTATCCTAAATATTTCTGTCAAGAGAATTGTCACAAAAATAACCTCAAGAGCAATGAGCATAAGATTCATTTCACAATTGAAAATATCTCCTCGTGAAGAAACAAATAAGCATCTAACACTAGGCATTGCAATAATAGCATTTATGAAAACAACAACATATAAACCCACAGGAACCAATGCTTTCATTTAACAGATAACAACATATTTGTTTTAGAATGAAATAAAACACAACAAAAAGTGATCTGGGCATGCACGGCTTCCCAAAAGAATTCACTAAAATCATGGCAAATGACTTATTTCAAGATGTTGCACAAAATTGTGTCATGCTGTCAACAATGGCGACGAGGAAAAATGGGCATAGTTTGCACGATAAATATAATGAAACCCTACCAAAGCAGAATTTTCTAAAAAATGAGACAAACGAAAACCAGGCTCCCTAAGCTTTTAGATCAATCTTTGTACAATAAATGGAAGGTAGATGTAAAAATAGTGCAGTTTCAAGAGCTACTAGATTCTTGAGTTCGAGACAAGATTTTTGCAGCGTTTTAAATTTCAAACACACACAACCATGTATATGTATGTGCACATGTATATATCTGCATATGCCAACTGAATATACATATGGTTGTATAGCAAATACCAAGGAACTTCATATACATATACATATACATACACATATATATGTATACCGCCATATGTATATGAGAAACTATAATATACATATGCAGCGATATGTATATGTATATGAGCAACTATAATGAACGCAATAGCAAATTCCATCGAATAAGTAGATGGTTGTATATGTCAACTACATACATATGCATATACATATACAGATAAGTTGATTGAATTTTTGTTGGGGAATCAGATTAAACCTATTGGGGGTGCCTAAAAACATATTACAGGAGACTCAGGTACTGAAACCTGATACTTCAAGGACAAAACTGCCAATAATGTCTAGAATTGCTTATAAAAGGATGTTGAATTATTGCAAATTGATGCAAAAGCAAAGATGTTAATTCTATTTGTTCTGTGGAAAGACAATCTCTCAAATGTGGCACCCCTATTTTTTGTTGAAGTAACAGAGGAGTGGTTCCAGAAAAGAATATTATAACAACCAAAGCATCTAATACTAGGTATTGCAATAACAGCATATATGAAAACAACAATACGAGTTTTTGGAGAACAAAATAATGGTGGGGTTTCGGTGAAAAAACATGGGATGCAAAATTTTGATATATAGTTTTCGACGGGTCATAAACGAGCCACCAATGACTACTCTTCCATTCCTATAGTCTGCTTACTTAGTATCTTCCCTTTATGAACCAGTTAGTGGGCTTAACTTCTAATGACTTCGAACTGAACAGACCGAATGGAAGGTTCGGTGTCTCTCTTCTCTCCAGGGCATTGGGATTATGAACCACCACAACTCTGCTTCATATGTCAATAGAGGTTCCAAACATGGGCTATTTTGTTGTGAATGTGACCATTAACATTACATTACATCAGCTGGGACTTAAAATCAATTTTGTATTTTATTTAAATTTTTTTTCCATTAATTTGGGGTTTAATAGATATAGGACATGAGATGCAAATAGGGCTCCAACAATGCCTGCGGTTTACTCATGACATGAGATACTAATAGGGGTCCAGGAATACCTGCACTTTTGTAATTGATTGATGCATAGGAGCGTGCCCACCAATTCCTAGGGCAAATTAAACTTGGGTCTTCCTGGTGGCAATGCTCTAGCTTACTATTACCCAGTGGACTTACAAAGAAAGAACTCACCTGCAAATTTGAAACAAATCTTCAGAGCTTCCGTCCTTTTCTTCTTTGATTGAACAAACGAAAACAGGCCAAAGAAATTACCTTCTTGTCATAAACCCAAACAGAGGCCAAACATACGTCAGAAAATTAAAGAAAACAACAGAATAAAAAACCAAGATTAGAACCCACAAAGCAAAACACTCACTCACCTGCTAATTTCAAAGAAGTATATGAACGCAGTAGTGGACAAGGTAGATCTACACTTCACATAAAATGACCAAAATGACCGAAAAAGGGCAAGGAACAAGCAAGGATGTAAACAAAAAAAGCAGCACCTCCTCGTTTAATGGAACGCTAGTAATAAATTGACATTAACCGAATCAAAAGTAAGCTGTTTTAATTATTTAATTTTTTTACATCGAATGAAATAAATGTTGAATAGACATGAGCCAAGTTTAATTTAATTCATATGTCCCTTGGAATTTGCACCCTTCGAATTTGCAACGTGCGAAATAATCTTTCCAACTGCCAATAATAAATGTATGCCCGGTGAAATAAATGTCATTGCCCAGTTTTCAACCGCTTTTCTTTCCAATTTTTTTTTCCGGATGGCTGACACTTTCCCGGCAAACAAAACCCCATACAAAAAGCCTATCAGCTTAAAAATATATAAAGATTTAACATTACAAGCCCCCTCCATAGACACGGCTAAATTGTACACAAAATGGCATTCCAAAAAGACGTTTTATTTTTACAAATCTAATTTTTTTTATTTGAAGTACCAGTTTATGCAGAGATTAGCCTGTGCCATTCTCCATCGCCGTGGAAACGCGCATGCCATGAGGTCCCTCTACCGTCAGAATTAACTATGTTGTCCTCTAACTTCATTGTACAACTTGATTATCTCTCAAATTGAATATAAATCCGTATCCAAACCCTGCTTCAAAAATAAATGCAATATTGGGTGGGTACGCCTACCAACCAAAAGAAATCCACACAGACAACGAGGCTGCCTCCATGGAGGACACTAGAGAGTACTTCGGAATCCAATTTAGATTTTGGAAAAAGATTTTAGCGTATCCAATTTAATGCCCATTAATTGAGATATTTACAATGAACGGGATGGCATTATGTAGACGGGCATTGGAATTTAAAACAGTTAATGATGGATCTATCATTAAATGGCCTTTTTCCTAACTTGATCTTAATTAACTATACATCGCTGGCAAAAGGCCGGCTGCATCTTTACTTCACCTATAAATAAATCACATCATACGATTTTTTAACAGCACTCCCTCTGAGTTTTGCCGCATATTTTTTTCCTGAACAATTGTGCGTGTTTCTTTCAACAGGATGCCTTATTGTTTATGAAAGTAAAATTCTGTTAATTTATATTCAAAATTTACAATATTGTTAAAAAGTGCAATATTGATGCACCCTTACTTTTTTAAGAAGATATACAAATTTTCAAATTAAAAAAGAATGGCATGTATATTTCGGGTTTTTGCATTTGGTGTGATAGTTAGGTGGAGGTTTGGTGGTATATTTTTTAATTTTCTGTTTTATATTATATGATGAATGTTTCTTGATATAGCAGAATTTGTGTTGTCTTTTAAAATTTGTTTTTCATTAACAATCTGATGAATGAAATGTAAAATTAAATCTTGTTTTTTAAAAGAATGAAATAATTAATTATTTATAACTCATTTAAAATTAATCAGGCAACTATACATCTTGTTTTTCAAAAGAATGAAATAATTAATTATTTATAACTCAAATTTAGAATTAATTAGGGCAACTTGTTTTCTCACTAAATGAAATAATTGATTATTGATGAATGAAATGGAAAGTTTTATCTTTGCGAATTAACAAGGGATATGTAACTTTCTTTTCTTTTAATTTTTCCCTAAATCAATTCTTGAAATCTCTTATTGAATCTTCATTCTTCATTTGGTTTCTTAAACTAAGAAATTCATTCTCTATACTAGCTTAAATATAAATATATAGAATAAGTTGAGAGATATCCTTCTAAAGGCATGTATTCTTTATTAATTTATCAACATTAAAGTGCAATATTGGATTCGTACATGTTAGATTTAGAATTTCATTTGGTTCAATTCTAGATTTAGAATTATGGTTAGGATTGGAATCAAAATAGTAGGCCTAATTCAATAAGGATTAGGGTTCATTTTGGTTAACTATTAAGGTTAGGATTTGATTTGGTTTAAAATAGTGGGCCCATTTCAATAAGGAATAGGGTTCATTTTGTCTTGTTGTTAGGGTTAGGGTTAGGGTTATAGTTAAGTTTTACATCATTGTTGGGGTTAGGTCAATGGTTAGGGTTTGAATTTACATCATGTTTAGTATTACGGTTAGCGTTAAGATTATGATTAGGCCAGGATTTAGGGTTTATGGTTAGGATTATGTGTAGGGTCATGGTTTATATCATAGGGCTATGATCTAGGGTTAGGATTATAGTTAGGGTTTACATCATTGTTAGGGTTAAGATTGTCATTAGGCTAGGATTTAGGGTTTATGGTTAGGATTATGTGTAGGGTCATGGTTTATATCATAGGGCTATGATCTAGGGTTAGGATTATAGTTAGGGTTTACATCATTGTTAGGGTTAGGTTAATGATTAGGGTTTGGATTTACTTCATGATTAGGATTAGGGGTAGGGTTAAGATTGTGGTTAGGATTTGGATTTATCATTATGGTGAGGATTATGTCTAGGGTTAAGATTAGAGTTAGGATTATAGTTAGGGTTTACATCATTGTTACAGTTAGGTTAATGGTTATGGTTTAGATTTACATCATGGTAAGGGTTAAGGTTCTAGTTAGGCTTAATTTTTAGGTATATGATTAGAATTTATATCATAAGGTTAGGGTTACAATTACGATCAGTGTTAGGGTTAGGGTTAATGACTAGTTTTAGGATTATAGTTAGGGTTTACATCATTTTTAGGGTTAGGTTAATGGTTAGGGTTTGGATTTTCATCATGTTTAGTGTTACAGTTAATGTTAAGATTGTGGTGTAGGGTTAGGACCTTTATATCATAGGGTTAGGGTTAGGGTTAGGGTTAGGATTATAAGTAGGGTTTACATCATTGTTAGGGTTAGTTTAATGGTTAGGGTTTGGATAATTTACATCACGATTAGGGTTAGGGTTAAGATTGTGGTTAGGATTAGGATTTAAATTTATGGTTAGTTTTATGTTTAGGGTTACAGTTTATAGATCACAATGTTAGGGTGAGGGTTAGCACAATGGTTAGGGTTATGGTTAAGTTTAAGATTGTGGTTAGGTTTAATATTTAGAATTGTGGTTAGGGTTATGTCTAGGGTTTGGATTTATGTCATAGGATTAGGTTTAGGGTTAGGATTATAGATGGATTTTGCATCATTGTTAGGGTTAGGTTAATGGTTAGAGGTAGGGTTATGCTTAGGGTTAAGACTGTGTTTAGGCATAGGATTTATGGTTATGGTTAGCATTATGTGTAGGGTTAGGATGTATATCATAGGGTTATACTCAGGGTTAAGGGTTAGCGTTATAGTTATGGTTTGTATCACTTTTAGGGTTAGGTTAATGGTTAGAGTTTGGATTGGAGCAAGGGTTTATATCATTGTTAGAGTTAGGTTAATGGTTAGGGTTTAGATTAAGGGTTTAAAGGTACGGTTAGGGTTACGATTGTTGTTAGGCTTAGGATTTAGTATTATTGTTATGATTATTTCTAGGTTTAGGGTTTATATCATGGGATTAGGATTAGGGTTAAGATTAGGATATATGATTATGGTTTATATAATGGTTAGGGGTAGGGTTTATATCACAATGTTAGGATCAAGGTTAGGATTGTAGTAAGGGTTTACATCATTGTTAGGGTTAGGTTAATGGTTGGGTTCTGGATTTAGGGTTTAAGGTTAGGGTTAGGATTTAGTGTTATTGTTATGATTATTTCTAGGGTTAGAGTTTATATCATGGGATTAGGATTATGGTTAGGATTAGGATTTGTGATTATGGTTAATATAATGTTTAGGGGTAGGGTTTATATCACAATGTTAGGGTTAGGGTTTATATTAGAGGGTTAGAGTTAGGGTTAAGGATTAGGGTTATGATTATAGTTAGGGTTTACATCATTGTTAAGGTTAGGCTAATCATTAGGATTTATATGTATATCATGGTTAGGATTAAGGTTAGGGAAAGGATTAAGATTATGGTTAGGCTTAGGATTTAGGGTTACATTTAGGATTGTGTCTAGGGTTAGGGTTTATATTTATAATTATGGCTATGGATTGAATTTATAGTGATAGTTTGCATCACTTTTAGGGTTAGGTTAATGGTTAGGGTTAGAATTGCAATAAGGGTTTACATCATTGTTAGGGTTAGGTTAATGGTTAGGTTTTGGATTTAGGGTTAAGGTTAGGGTTAGGTTTACAATTGTTGTTAGGATCAGGATTTAGTGTTATTGTTATGATTATTTCCAGGGTTAGGCTTTATATCATGGGTTTAGGATTAGGGTTAGGATTAGGATTTGTGATTATGGTTAGTTTTGTATTTAGGGTTAGGGTTTATATCACAACGTTAGGATTGGGGTTAAGGATTTAAAGTTATATTAGAGGGTTAGAGTTACAGTTAAGGGTTAGGGTTAGGCTAATGGTTAGCATTTGGATTTATATAATGGTTAGGGTTAAGGTTAGGGATAGGGTTAAGATTATGGTTAGGCTTAGGATTAGGGTTGCATTGAGGATTATGTCAAGGGTTAAGGTTTATATCATAGGTGTTAAGTGTTAGTATTAAGGGTTAGGGTTAGGATTATAGTAAGGGTGAAGTTAGGGTTATATTAAAGTTTAGGGTAAAGTTATGGTTTAGAGTTCAATCGAGTCTAGACTAGAGATATCTGTCAAGGTGAGATATATCTTTAAATGATTAGAGTATACTTTTGAATGTCTATCAAAGCCCAGTGGTAATCAAACCAAAATATTAATTAAGGGTTTAACCTTTATGATATAATTTTAAAAATTTAAAAATTATATTGTTAGAGTTAACTTTAAGGTTAGGTTAGGGTTGGCAGTCAATTAGAGAGATTAGGTTTAGGGGTTAAGTTTATAGTTAATTAGAGTTTAGTTTGAAGGTAAGGCTAGTAGATAATGCATTCATAACACTTATTATCATTTTTTATAAAATATTAAAATGATCTTTATTATTATGTACTTTTCTTATGAATATTTTGTTTCCTTATTTCAATATTTTTATGAAATAATTGCCTTGAAATTTTGTTCTAATGAAATAAAGACATTTTAAAATAGCTTAAAATCTCTTTTAATTGAAATAATATTTTTGCTATAAATTTAAAATATAGACATTTCAAAATAGTTTAAAGTTTCTTATAATTAAAATTATCTTACTCATAACCTTTATTCTAACCCCAACCCTAACAGTAATTAAGCCAAAATCTTATTTTAATTATTATCAAACCCTAATGATGATAAAATCAAATACTTAATTAAGCTTTAACCTTTATGAAATAATTTGAAACATCAATGAAATATTTAAAAATTATTTGAATAATAATAAAATTAACAAAGGATGTATCAAAATATACTTTATTAATAAATATATTAGATAAATAAAAATAAATGAGTACCATCAATAGTAATTTAATATTTCTATTTTTTCTTATACTTATTTATGTAATATATATTATTTATATATTTTAAATTAAAGTTAAACTTACACTCTATAGGCATTAGTAAAAATTAATTGATATTAAACTGTTAGATTATGCTTTTGGTTTTGAAATTGAAAAAAGAAAAGAAATTAATCTAAATATATTAAAAAAATTATATTCTACCCTTTTTTTTTTTTGCATTAAAATCAATTCACATTTTAAAATTAAAATAAATTTATTTTTTAATGTTGTTAAATGAATAAACAATTAGTTTTTTTATAAAATATTAAAAAAATCTTAAATATTGTTTACTTTTCTTATGAATATTTTTTTTCCTTATTTCAATATTTTTATGAAATAATTACCTTGAAATTTTGTTCTAATGAAATAAAGACATTTTAAAATAGCTTAAACTCTCTTTTAATAGAAATGGTATTTTTACTGTAAATTTTTTAATAAGAATAAGGAGATCACAAAGTCAACAAATACCACCGAGAATCAAAGTATCAGAGGACAAGCCTCACACAACAAAAAAGATGAATGCTATGCACAACTAGACTGATACAAAAATTGGACTAGAGCAGAAAACAACATCTAATGCAACACATCTTCAAAAGAGTCCACCCACGTAGTCCACCCCAAAGCACCTTCCATCCAAACCAAGTTATTTTGCTCTTGGATTTGCTTCCGCATGTATAACATCTCTCCAGTAGTACACTGAGGGTTTCTTTTAATTTCCTTGCAGATGCGAACAAAAGTAAGGTTGAAATTGCGGATATTGTCCAGGTGCAGCCTCCAGAAGTATCCATTCTTAACTTCGTTAGTAAAGAACATAGCATGTCCATCCCTAAGCAACCTTTTGAACTTAGCTTTGTTAACCGTCATACTATAAATTTAAAATATAGACATTTTAAAATAGTTCAAAGTTTCTTATAATTAAAATTATCTTACTCATAACCTTTATTCTAACCTTAACCTGACAGTAATTGAACCAAAATCTAATCCTTATCAAACTCTAATGATAATCAAACCGAATACTTAATTAAGGATTTAACCTTTATGAAATAATTTGAAACATCAATGAAATATTTTAAAATTATTTGAATAATAATAAAATTAACAAAGGCTATATCAATATATATTTTATTAATAAATATATTAGATAAATAAGAATAAATAAGTATCATCGATAGTAATTTGATGTTTCTATTTTTTCTTATATTTATTTATGTAATACATATTATTTATATATTTTTTAATAAAAGTTAAACTTATATTGTATAGCTTTAGTAGAAATTAATTGATATTAAATTGTTAGAGTATGCTTTTAGTTGTGAAATTGAAAAAAGAAAATAAATCAATCTAAATATATAAACAACATTTCTATTCTACCTTTATTGTTTTTGCTTGAAAATCAATTCACATTTTAAAATTAATTTTTTTTTAAGTTGTTAAATGAATCAATAATTAGTTTTAGGAATAAATTTAAAACTAAAACTTATATAACTTTCAAGTACAGTAAGCTTTTATTGTTTAGACATATAAGAAACATTTCTATTCTACTTTTTCTTTTTGCATGTTTCAGATTTTAAAATTAAAATAAATTCATTGTTTTTAATTTTTAAATGAATCAATTATTGCAATTCAAATGATTATTAAAATTTAAAAGAAACTATTCATAAAGATAAAGATAATGACATATTTTTTCAAGATCCATTTATGTTTAATTGAAAAAATAAAACAAAAACATACGATTCTACCACACATGAAAAACCAAACATTTCATAAAAACCAAATATCATGATCAAGTTGGTCGGAACTCAACTTCTTGACTGGGACTGAGAAGAACAAAATATTGTTTAATAGCAATATTTAGAGAGTATATTGATGAATTAGAGAAATCTTTTGAAAGTGATGATTACAATAACCAAATGCACAAATATACAATTCATATACCAGTCACTGGCAATCAAAATTCACAAATGAACAAATGCTAAAGAATGAACAAATGCTAAAGAATCCCTCTGCAAGCCCAATCCAAATCAACCCTACTTTACCCAACCATTACTCCAATCTCCTACAATTTCCTCCAATTTTCCAACTCCAACCAAGAAGCCTCTTCTCTCAAAAATTTTTGAGAATAAAAACTTTCATGAACCGTTGTAGAACCAAATCCCGTGAATGGAAACATATTTGAAAATACATGTCAAATTATTTGTAAACTCCCAAATGTTGACACATAAATTTGTTGCGATTGTAAAAGCCTATAGGCTTAAAAAACCAAAAATCATGAAGTGGTTGGCTTGAACTCAACTTCTTGAATGGGACTGAGAAGAACAAAATATAGGAGGGGAGGATCCTGGAAGACCAATATTCTAAATGAATAGCAAAGAAGCCAACCAATCATGAGAAGAAAATAAGAAAAGATATTAAATGTCAACCTGGAAAAATTCACAAATTCACAAATGCTAAAGAATCCCTCTGCAACCCCAATCCATATCAACCCTCCTCTACCCAATCATTTCTCCAATCTTCTAGCTCCAGCCAAGAATCCTCTCCTCTCGAAATTTTTTTAGAATAAAAACTTTTATGAACTGTTGCACAACTAACTCCCTAGAATGAAAACATATTTAAAACCCTCAAATATTGACACATAAATTTGTTGCCATTGTAGAAGCCTCTCAGCTTAATCAAGCCTAATTTAAGTTCTTGTCTTGATCTTCAATCATGACTAGAGGAGCCATTATTCTTTGAAATATAAGTGATTTGTTGGAATTAATAAACAAGATATACATTTGAAAGCTATCTCTTTCTAATAAAATTTTCTTACTTCCAAACAAAATCACCCATATCTCAAAAAACCAATTCAATAAAAAGAGTATTGGAAATGTCTACATCAACCAAGATTATTGTGAATGTAAATTGAGTGCCAAGCTAACTGAAACTAGGAATCAAAGAGCCCCTCCCAATAAATTACTAAAGAAGAGCCATCAAGGGCATCAAAATTGAGTAAGGATTTACAATAAACACATAGGCATAGGCCTTGCATGAGCAACTTTTCCATATTGGTAAGGAATTCAAAGAGCCAAAAAGAATTCTAGTGCATACAGATGTATAAATATATTGTAAAAGAGTAGAGGAATTCATTTTTGAGGAATTCAATATTCAAGACCAACTAGGCTTAAACAAAATTGTTAAAGCACCACATTAAAGAATTTTCGTTCTTAACTTTTAATATTTAATATATAATAATTGAGATCAATATTCAATGATTCATGCTCAACCATAGGATGAGCTCTGCGGGAGCACTCAGAGGAAAGTAGAGGTGAGATTGATCAATGAAAGTATAGGTGCTCAACCATAGGATGTAGTTTTTTTAAAAATTTATACTAAATCAACCAGCCATAGCTGTGTAACCCTATTCCTAATAAATCAACCCCTAAGTAATAGGTCCAAACTAGAATAAATCCTAGAGAAGCAACAATTGTCAATTTTTCCCCTTTCTAGCCCCTGTTTATTCTAGTATGTAGATAAATTGCAAATATAATCTAAGTTATTAGTGCCCAGGTCTCTTTTGGATCCCAACTCCAATAAGAGCCCCATGCTTCGTTGGCCCATACTGCCTTGGAAAGTATACCTATAGTCAAAAGAGAAAATCCTAGACCAATGGCACGATAACTCAATTGATCTAATTGGTTAGTAAATAACCATTTATGATAATTTATAAATGAAAGGCAAAAACTATGCTTCAATTCTTTTTTTCCTTGGTCGTGTGAATTCCCATTTTTATTGAAGAAAATAGAATTCTTCACATTAATAATAATCTTTTGATTTATTTGGGACATAATGACAAAAAAAGCTATCGATGATAGGGATCCACATAAAAGAGTTGCATAACTGAGAAATAACATACTTACATGCATCATTAACCAATGAGATTGTAAAGCGGGTACTAACATTGCAGATTGCTGCATTTTATCAGGAAGACCTAAAGAAGCAAAACCATGAGTTAACAGAGCACTTGGTGTGGTGATTGCACCTAACCACCAAGCATCCTGGCCCCATACTTCTATAACTATATGAATCATGAAGCAAGTCCATGAAAGGAACATGAATGACTCATACAAATTACTTAACGGTAAATACCCTGAAAAGAGTGAACGAGTAACTAATACTCCCATTATACAAATACATGTCACTATCATGCCCTTTCCTCCCGAATTACTTAGTTCTTCACTTTTATAAACTAAGGTTCCCAATAAATGAGAGTGACAACAAAAGTAAGAGAAAAAGAGACATGAGTTGATAAATGTTCTAGAGTTATAAATATCACAATAAACCCATTTATTTTATTTAATATAGGATTCATTTTGTAAGAGAAAGATAAAATCGATTGATATGTCATCAATTATATTAACATAGATCGAACAATGATAGTAGTTTACTATATAGGTACTCCATACATATATATATATATATATATATATATATATATATATATATATATATATATATATATATATATCTGTGTGTGTGTGTCTGAGGGATTGAAACCATAATATCCTATTAACAAGAATGCCGCCACTCAGATTCGAACCGAGATTATCTAGCACTGCTTCCTAAGAGTAGCGTGTCTACCAATTTCACCATGGCGGCTTGATAGTTTTTAGCTACTATATTAGACTATTTTTCCTGAAATTGTCAATACAAATATTTAGAGAATAGTATTTTTTCTATTCAATGTCCGAATTGACATTAAATAGAAAAATGCAATGTTGGTTGTTATAACGGAGTATAGCGCAGTTTGGTAGCGTGCCATCTTGGGGTGGTGGAGGTCATGGGTTCAAACAAGATCGTGTAGATCTATTCTATTATTGAACATTAATATATTCTTATTCGTCCCGAAGGTTAATACGGGAGATGCATTTATTTGCATGTTCCCGCAGAAACAACACAACTTATTAGTAATAAATTTGTAAAGGAATCTAAGTAACTTGGTAAATACAAAAACTTATTTTTATCTTCTAAAAAAAAAAAGAAAAAAATAGACTAAAATGCTAACTTAAAACAATCTTTAACTATATAAACAAATTTAGAAGCTAAATGATATAATTTAAACTTTAGCCAATCAGGAATCCCAAAATAGTGTCCATAATTTTTGCCTAGCGGCACGAAAATCCCCTTGATGCTATAAACCGCCCAACAAGACTTGCCAAAATTCTTTACTTTTTGCCACCGAGTCGGTTCATATTTATCTAAATAACGTATAGTTTCTTCTAGCTTAGTTATAATTTTAGAACAAACAGTTCTTATCCATTTCTTTTTTGAAAGAGATATTATTCTTTTATTTTTTGAAAGATATTTTTTCAATTTTGTTAGAAGTTTTCTAAGATTTTTTCTTATCATTTCATTTTTTAGAAGAGAATCTCTACTTTCCGTTATAAATTTTATAAGTTTATCCCTAAAAGAACTTATCAATCTTAGAAGAGAATCTCTACTTTCTGTTATAAATTGTATAAGTTTATCCCTAAAAGAACTTATCAATTTTAGAAGAGAATATCTACTTTCCGTTATAAATTTTTTAAGTTTATCCCTAAAAGAACTTATCAATTTTCTCATTTTGTAAGAAGTTCATTGCACGAAGAGCGGCCAGAAGGAAAAGACTAACTTATGCTACAAAAATTATTCTTTTTTTGTAGCTCTACCTGGTTTATAGGTTCATTTTGTCCAAAAACAGATGAACGCTTTGTACCTAATAAACTATTGGTCCAATTTGTCAAATCTTGAAGAATCTCTCTTATTGAAACAAAAAATTGCTTTATAATATAAAAACTATTTTCCATATGTTCCCAATGATCTATTTTGGGATACATGTGTACCCTCAACATAACAGATCGACTACCATTATGAGTATTCCACTAGAATCGATTCATGCAAATTAAATCCTCTACTCAATAACGAGGCCAAAGAAAACGTCTAAATTTTTTGTCATGTATCTATGCAAAGAGCTTCATCTTTTTCGATGAGACCTTTGTCATTTAGTATCTCTTTACTATTTAATCCTATACTTTGATCTATAGGGGTTTCTAGATTCAAAAGATTCAAAATTCAAAATTCTCTACGACGTCTTGGAAGAAGAGTATCTTCGAAAATAAAAGAACTTGAATTTTTTTAATTGACATCCTCAATAGTTTTTCTTTTTCTTCGTCATTGAGATCTATCAAAAAGATTTATATTTATTCTCTTCTTCTTTAATTTTAAGAAGAGGCTTGCGGTTTTGTATATCAAAAATCGGTCATTAAAGTACCTTGGTACAAGTGGCATAGATCTTCACCTTTCATCAGCAAAAATTCTAAAAAAATCATTCTTGCTATCCTGGAAGCAACTCTTGAGATACAAAATAGTTTCCAATAAATCCAAGTCCCGCTCTCCGTTTTCCAAATAGGGCGTAGTTAGTTGGGCTACAACGACTTCATTACCAAGTTTCTTTTTATCTAGAAAACGGGACACATTTCTACCCTTGGAAAGCCAAGGAGCAAGTGGCAGTATTTTGAGCTTGTATTTGGTTTTCCAGATGCGAATATTTTTCACCATTTCTTGATACGATAATTTATCCATTTTTTCTTTAGTTTAACTCCCCTTTGGGGGTTTTCTTCTTTTCCCCCTTCCTTTTCAAAGCCTTTTCAACCCCTTGGATCTTTGATTTCTTGTTTATTTTCTCCTTTAGCTCTGTTTTTGGTTTCTGATGTGATGCCTACCTTTTTATTTTCATTATCAAATCTGGAATCCAATTTTAATTTCAACTCATCCCATCCCTTCTTATCACCTTGAGAATTTTTCTTCTCATTGCATTTGATAATAAGTTTTTTAATTGCTATTCGCAGTTTCTCTTTCTCTGTATTTATCTTATCGTAATTTCTTTTACGATGATAAATATTTCTGAAGTCTCAAACTATAAATTCATTTATTTTCATTGCAAGTTTAAAACCTTGACAAAGTTTTTTTCGGAGTTCCTTTTTTTCTTGTTTTTCTTTCTCTTGTCTACATTTTTCAGCTTGTCGAGAAACCTGTCTAAATTTTATGTCTTTTTTGTGCTCTTGGAACCTTTTCTTTAGTTCTTGCATTCTCTCTAAGCATTTCTGCTCATCTTCTAGCTTGAAAGCCTTTTCAAGTTGTTCACTTCTTCTGGAGTAGTCACCAATATTAATTTTTGCAATCTCTGCTCTTTCATATTTTGTCTTTCTTGTTTTCCTTGTCTTCTTTCCTCTTTCATTTTTCAAATTTTTGTGAGTTTATTCCTTTTATCATCCTCTCTCTTCTTGAGACTTTCCATTACATAAGAATCAACATCGAAATCTTGCGCTATTTGAATTTCCCTGAATTCCCATGTGTTTGATGTGTTTTCTTATTATATCCAGAGGAAAAAGGTCATCAAGGTTTGAGGCTTTTTCACTTTTTTTTCTTATATCTGGAAACAACCAACAATTGGAATTTGTAATACGAATTCTTCTTAGTTATCGAGTAATCGGAATTGTTCTTTTTCAAAGAATCAAAATTATTTTTCCTCTTCTTCTTGGAGTACCCAGGATTCTTCATTTGTTGAAAATTGGTAATAGCTTGATAATCTGGTTCTAGTATGTATTGAATTGCGGGTTTGTGATTATCTTATTTCAAATTATCCAGATAACTATAAGAGAAAAGCTCATATCTATGACGCTTGATGCGGTTTTTTAACCGCCTCAAAAAACACGCGAATTGTTTTTCTCCCAAAAAGGATGCAAAGTCATTCCACCCGAATCGGCTACTAATTATTTTTTTATTTTTCTGTAGCATTATTTTGTAGCCAACACACCATTTCAACCACTGCTTCCAATCCTTAGCAGTCAAATCTCGAGGATCGTTACAATTCAATAGTCCTTGCGAATCCAAAAAGTCCTTGACATTTTGTTTGATGAAAGGATACGATGCTTTGGATTTTAATAAATCTTTCGCATAGGAGCCTCTCATGCTTATTACTTGTTGCCATATGTTTTTAAATACATACGCTTGAGATATTTTGGGAGTTTCCTTATTTTTGATAGAAGGGTTTATATTTCAATTTGGAGTGAATCTTTTTTGAATTGCCTCAATATTTCTACTCACTTGGACGTAATATTGTAAATTTGACTTGATGAGAGTCAAAATACTTATTTTGAGACCGATAAGCGCTAATTTTGCCCTTAAATGAAAAAAAATCATAAAGGAAGACATTTTCTTCCTAATGAATCAAACACTCTTGTTTTGGAAAATAGAACCAAATTTTTTTATTCGAATTAACCCTTTTTTCAATCTTGATTTTATGTCAAGAGAAAGTTGATTCATTCGATTTTCAAAGTCAACTCGCAATTTATTATGAATATCTCGATTCAACAAATATTCTTTATTCATCTTCTTGATTCTCTTATTCATTGTAACTGTTCAATTGTCTGGATCTGCGAGATCCAAATCTGTTTTGATTTGCATTGAAAATGGTTGTAATAAATCTTCCATGATTTCCAAAGAAAACTGAATATTCGATGTAGGGGTGGTCCTAATCATTATAGGAGGCTCGCCATTCGTTTGAATATTTTTTATCCCAATATATGGCCGAATGTTGATCTTTATCTTTACTCTTTCTGAGCAAAGGAGTTCTATCCATTGGCGAATAGGTTTCATCCATTTGATAATAGGATGGATCCTTTTGATAATAGCTTTTTCCTAATGAGATGTAGAATTCAAAATCCATTCGCCAATAGGTCTCCAAAAAGAAGGAACTTTTGTTGGATTACTGAAAGGCAATTCATTTTCTGTTCCATACATGAATAAAAAACTAGTTGTTTTGTTGTCAGTGTCAGTAGATTGGGGGGTAGATTCATACCGAGGTCTCAAGCGAAAAGGGTATACAATCTTTATTTGAATACCTTCTTTTAGGTATTCTTTCATCCCATCTTTGGGCACATCAATGTCCATCAATTCATATCCATCGTAATTACATTTAATATAAAATTCCCTATTCAAATTGGACAAATCCCGCTCCCATTCGGGGGCCTGAAATAATAAAACACGAACAACATTTTTGGCTATTATTAATGAAGGAAAATATAATCTTTTTCGAAGATATTTATGTGTGAATAAAACACCTGCTCTGAGATAATGAAGCAATTTTCAATTGAAGCCCTACTCTATTTGACGACGACGATTTTCCTCTCTCTTTTGCTTTCGATCCTGATATTTGTCAAAATATATTATGAGTCTTGAAATCAAAATATCTTTTTTGATTTCCCTTTTAGGATTTGGCTTGCGACGTGGCTTTTGCATCATTTCTTTTAGTCTCTCAAAAAGACTCGACTGTGGTCTGGGTATCCAATTGTTGACCACTAATACTTTTCATCTTTGAGAAAGGACAACTCCTTTGACTAAAAATCTATGAAAAAATCTCCTTCATATGGATAACTAAAGACATGTATATCTCTAGTTATGAGGTCCTCCTCTGCTTCGTCCTCTCCTTTGTTCATTATTCCTTGTTCTGGTATTTGCTCTTATTCTTCTGATTGTTGTTTCTCATCTTTGAACCATCGAAAGAAGCCTTTCAAAATTCCTTGTTAATTCTCTTTTTGTTCATCTTCAAGCTCTATTTCTTTTATTTTATCAAAGGGTTTAATAACAATTAGATGCCAAGCCCTTTTTGGATGAGTTTCCAGACAATCTTTGACACACATAGTATCATAAATTCCTGATATTATGGTTGAGGGCCATTTAGGCATAATGCACCTATTAAAGTCTTGGATTCGAGGTTCATAATCATTAACAACCTCTTTCTCCTTCAATTTCATGAATTTGAGATAAACAACATAGAAATCAAAAAAATCTTGAAAATCTTGGTCAAGTTTCTTTTTGTTTTTCTTTTTAACATTGCTCTTTTTAGAAGGAAAGTCCTTATCCGAAATCTCCTGAGGGATCTTTTTAGTATCTATATATACCAAATAATTCGGTAGTTCATCTGAGCTCATTAAAAAAAATCGCTCATAAAGTAAAGCCTGCTCCGTAGGAAGAATGTTACAAAGTAATTCTGATTTCATACTGGTGGTTTCAAGAAAAATTTGCAATAAATATTGAATGAATATTTTTTTATTGCAAGAAGCGATTTCCTTTTCTATCTGTCTGGTTAGAGGCGTCGTTGCCAATGTTTTCAACACATATTTGCCTGAATCTTTCAGATAAACAACTTCAAATCTTGACAATAAATTTGCCAATTAAGTGTCATCCAAGAATTTCCTTTTTTCCTGTTCTTCTAATAAGAAGATATGAATTTGATTGAGCCACCATTTGGAAAGAATTTTTTTTTTTTCATTCGTGGTTGAGCAATTTTCTCCTTATTTTCTGGTCGAATTAAGGAAATTCAATCAAGTTGGTTGGTAGAATCATGGGCATTTTTTTGTAATTGCTCGGTAGAATCATCTGGAAGTAGCATCCACAGTGATTTAAATTGATTCAGTAAAGGATCGTGTATTTCCGGAAAATAATTTCCATCTTTAGTCTTTGATGCCCATCACTAAGACAAGCATCAAAGAAATATTCAGCAACTTGGCTCGTCACAGGGCTATGCAAAATGAAATTTCCTATACCTACATATCGGGAGGGCACATTGAATCGGTTATAATAAAAAAATGGTAATGGCCACAGTTTTATTAATATGTTAGATAAAACCAAATATGTATCAGTTTCTTTGTTCAGTTCTTTTAAGGATAGCACCTTTACCATTTTGTGAGAAATGGAAGAAAGAGAAACATTTTTATCAACAAAATCTTTAATTTTTTTTTCTTCTTTGAAGTTTTTTTTTTGTTTATAATCATCTTTGTAAGATTTTTTTTTTTTTTTTATCAAGTTCTTCCGAAGATTCGTCAAATTCTTCTAGAGGCCCCTAAAGAAAGGCTCGATTATCTACATATTTCGTTATGAAAAGTGAAATATTTTTCCCATAACATGCCAACATAAAGTAACCAAAGAAAATTACTTGAAAAGTGAAAGCGAAAAGATGTCTCCTTTTACCTAGTTTTAAAGGCGAATCGCCTTCGACACGTAAACAAAAGAGGTTCATGACTCAGTCAAAATGCGAAAAAGGGACATGCATCTCAACTAATTTTCTAATTAGCACTCTACTCGATCTACTCGATTACTTTGTTATTCATTTGCAAATGGCAATAATATAATAAATTCTAAAGCCACCACTATTCCAAATTATGAATATAAAATGAATGACGATAAAAAATAGATGTAAACTTATAGGTTATACTTTTTAACAAGGACACATGAAATACATCATGGATATAACTCAAACCTAAAGATAATATTGACTACTATATTACAAAATTCATCTCTTCAATCACACCAAAACAATCTACATGATAATGCTATTTAATATACTTTTCCAAAAGATATCGAATAGTTGTGTAGCTTCACTCTCTAGAAGACTTTACTTGAATCATTAATCTTTTTAGGAGTCTAGTTTCTATATGTATAGATTTATTGTGAATATATTATCCCGCCCTTAAAATTTCCTCCTATATCTTTTAAACATCATTTGATTAACTTCACCATATCTTCAATATTTTTCAACATCTTGGGACAGATCGTCGCTCTTAAGTTTCCAAACTTGAGGGAGTCCATTTTCTCTTAAGTTTCCAAACTTGAAGGAGTCCTTTTTTTTTAACAATGCATCAGATTTGCATTCCTAACAATGATTGGTAGGAGATATTGTAGCTAAAATATATCAATGACAAGTATTTATCTCACTTAGATAGTTGATCCGTACAATACATTCCCAACAAGTACTCAATTGTCTAGTTTATTCTTCATTTTCTACTAGTGTTGGTTGAAAATTTTACAAAATCAATAAGTTTACAAAATTGTGGTTACAAGCACAGTGTGTGAGATTGAATCTCTCCTAATTTTAATGGAAGACTCACCCTTTAACTTACTACTTTATCTTTCTAAAATACAATATAGGGTAAAAGTATGAATCTATATTGCAATTGGGGCTAACCTAAGAGATTCAATCGGAATGGTTCCAACCGGTCGGAACGCATCTGACTGGACCAATGTGGTAGCCACAAAGTGTTGGCATGGCAACATGGTTCCGACCGGACACCCTTGCCCTATATAAGCTGCAAAAAAACCATAACCCCTCATTTGGCATTGAGAGGCTTATTAAGCAACGAGCGAGGAGAGCACAGGAGCAGGGATCTGTCTAGAGAGTTATTTAGTGGCAAATCTTCACCAATTGGCGAATTCTGCGATTTCATTTTTTAGGAAATGGCAAATAGTCTGGGGCAACACAGTGGTCAAATCGCCCAGAATTTAGAGGTTAACGGTCCACTCTATTCTAGCTTCGCCATTGACCACATACCGTTCCACATGGATGTCCGTAATATTCACCTGGAATCACTCAGATGTGGGTATTAGATCACTTCCGTTATTCGTCATAAATAGCAAAATGACCCTATACCCAGAACCTATTTCGCCAATGGTAAATTAAATCTTCATTGCACATGTTGTTCCATTTCGCCTATTGTTAAATTTCACGTTAATCATAATGAGGCCCAATTCGCCAATATCAATTAAAACATTATAAACATTCGAGGACCCATTTCGCCCTGCTTAAATCAAGATGCATTTTGAAACGTCTGCGGAATTAAATCATGGATTGATATAAATACAATTGAAAGTTTGAAACACTATTTCTTACAATTTGTTCGTGTCTAATTAGTAAATTTGGGAGCTCTCAATTCGCATTCCGCAATTTGAGTTGGAACATTGAAGTTGATTGTAGGGCGGAGGGCCAGAGTTACAATCCTGCAACACAGTCCCATGCATTCCTGATTCCCGATTCAAATAATTGAGAAGGCATAAAGGTGAGTAATCATTTCTTCATACATGATAGTATTAGTTTTAATTCGTAGTGAGAGGTCAAGAGTCAAGATGTCAGACATGGGTGAGACTCCTCAGGGTGGTGAATGGATTGAGATGTTAAACAACGGTGAGACTAAGACTCCTCAGGGTGGTGAAGGGATTGGGATGTAAGACAAGGGTAAGACTCCTCAGGGCAGTGAAACTGAAGGGATTGGGAGGCCATCAAAATTCCCAAAACTTAAAGATACTACCATAAAGTCTTACTTTGGAATTGGCAAAGTTTCTTTTCCATCAACTTTTGCAGTTGCAAAAGCCATTTACAGTAGCTCACCACCACCACAAGGTGAGATTGTCATTGAGTTAAATGCATTGAATGAGGATGACAATACCTACATGACAGAAGATGTTCTAAGGGATACGTACAATGAGATAATTCACTTGGATAAAAATGCTAGTACTGAAGATGATGTTGGTAGGAAGAAAAGAAATGAAAAGTAAAAATGGGGCGGGAGTGGGAAACGACAAGGAGTTTTAATATTGATTGGGTAGAAAAGTACCCATTCATTGAACCAGTCCCAAACAATGATGAACAACCAATAGAATGTAGGCGTAAGATTTGTATCTAGAAAACTAAAAGAGAGAAGAAGATGTAGCTAAAGCTTGACATCATAGAAAAGCATATTGGTAAGGTTTATAAAATACAAATCATAGACATAAAGGAAACACCAGTAGTAAGATGGAAATCAAAGGAAGAATGTCTTCATGTTAAGTATGCCGCAGAGTATGAAGAGCATAACCACAAAATGACACTGATTGGTAATAGTGGAAATACAACCAAGGCTAGGCTTCAACATGCAACGAAAGATGCAAACCTGGCAAAGACTGTTCAGATGAGTGTTATTTTTCATATTCTTTCGAGAGGGCGTCCTATGAAAGATTTCCTAGAATATAGTAATTTATTATCTTTTTTGAATGTTCCTCACTATCCTATGTCACATTGGTGAATAAACACTGGATGGGAAATGGAAAACTATCTCGCTGAGGTGGAAAAGAAAAATTTACAGGAGAGTGTACAAGAGTCAAAATTCATTTCATTATCCACAGATGAAGTTACTATGGTAGATAACGTTGCTTGGGTCTGTATGCATGTGTATACCATAAAAGAACACGTCCGCCGAGCTCATCTACTCTATTTTCATAAAATGAGGGGTAATTCAACAACATAAAATTTATATTTGGAAGTTAAGAAAGCTTTGAATGAATATGTTGGTATGGATGACTTGACAATTGCCAAGAAGTTGGTGTGTTGGAGCTGATGGAGTTGCAGTTTGCAAGGTCAAAGGACCGGTCTTTGCGCAATATTATAAACTGGTATTGCACCATACATGCTTGAGATTCACTGCATGGCCCATCGAACAAATTTAGCATATAGAATTGTAAGAAATTTCCCTACAGTGTCAAAAGTTGAAGATCTAGTCCATGAGATCCACTCATACTTCTGTCGAAGTCCTAAATGTTTTGCAGAATTTCAGATTTTTGTTGAGGGAGTAACAACAAGAAACAAGCTTCTCACGGATGTTGAGACCAGATGGATCTCCTTGCATGGATTAGCGGAAAAAGTTCTAACAGAATATCAATCCTTGATCGAACTAATGTACAAGCAACACCTCACAGTAGACAAATCTCTTGATCTCTTACATAAGTTAAGTGATATAGATACTTTGTTAACTTTAGCTAGTCTTCTTGCCATACTGGATTCAATGAACAAACTTGTTAAGAAAGCCCAAGACAAAACTATGTATATCAATGAGTATAGCACTCTACATAAAATGACATGCTTGGGCTTGGATGGTCTATATTAAGATCTAACAGGGTGAAGCCCAAATTTTTTTAGGTACCAGATAAAATTTATAGATTTGAATCATGCTGAATTTTTTTTACATTTTAATTCAATAAATGAGTTATGTGTCTTTGCAAAAGGATTTCATATGCCAATGCACCAATTTAAGACGGGCAAGCGAGGCAGAGCAATACCAGTTAAAAGGAAGATTTTGACAGGATAGTTAAATCTGTTAGTGATAATTTGAAGTCTATTGCATACGAACTTTCAACTGAGATTCATGAAAAATTCCCTAGAGAAGAAATACTTGAAGCCACGGGTTGTGGGTATCCTCAATTTTGGCATTCAATTAGAGATAATCCAAATGACGCAAAGGTGTTTCATAAAAAACTAGAGGAATTGATATTGACATTTTCAAAAGATGCATATTGCAATGGACAACCAATAGAAGGAATTTTAAATTCAGATTATCTTAAAAAACAATGTAAATGCTCAACATTGTGTATGAAACAGTAGCTGGATAACTTGGAGAATCTATTTGAACCTGGATCAATCACAAGGCTTTGGAAAAGGATAGATCAGAGTGAAGTATTACATAATGTAATACCAAAATATTTCAAACTTGTTGATTTATGTCAAATAATGACATTGGGGTCAGTGGAAGATGAGAGATTTTTCAGTGCATTAGGGATTTTTAAATCAAATATTAGACAAATGATGGATCGCAGACTCAGAGTCAAAATGAAGACGAAGAAATTTTTGAATACCCGACTCAAAATGAAGATGAACCTGTTAGTACTAGCCATTTTTCATGATCTTGAGTCCATTTGGGATATAGAAGCCTTAGGCCGAGTCACTGAAGTGAATTAGCAGTCAGTTTATAGGTATTTATACTACATTTCTTGAGTCATATTACAATTTTCAATAATATAGTTGTCATTGATGATTTTTGGTATTGCATTTCTTGAATTTGTCAATCAGAATGAATACTTATTTCATATTTTTAATTGTGAATTTGAATTATTAGTAAACAACTAGAATTTAGTTTCTAAAATATTAGTAAACAATTGAATTATTAGTAAATTGGTTCCACATTATGCTGAACATGAAATGCAACAATTTGTGTCACAAGATCCATTAAATTATTTATATTACATAACTATTAGAACCTTTCTACTATTCTACAGTAAATGCTTAACATGATGTTAAAACAACATTTTTTCCATTTTTCCAAAATGCCAACTCTTGTTAGGAATGCAATTTTTTTGGCTAAGTCATGTTGAGCTTCGATTCATGTCGTGGGTTTATCCTCTGGTTTTATGGAAGTATCTTTTCATGGTTTCTGGTCATCTTCATGATGATTAGGGTTTTGTGTTTGTTTTTTGTCTTAGTTGGCTAGTAAACCGAAGTTGTCGTGCATTGAAAATATGAGTTGTCCTCTCTTTATTTGTCCATGTCAACGTCAAGTATGGTCAAAGAGTTGGTCAAACAATGAGACATGTTTAATGTTTCATCTCTAACTCGCAAATAAATTTCATGTTTAACAATTTAAGTGGCGATTTAGCGAGTGTAGGTTTGTGTTTGAATCACGAGGTCTCTAGCTTTTTGGGTGTTAGCATTTTATGTTAGCGAGATGGAGATTGTTAATGAAATTTCTTTGGTCTTGAGGTCTCGAGTTGGTTTGATTTCATGCATTATAGCTGCGAGAGTTAGAGAGTAAGTCATTAATGGACATGATGTGCTAGTGCTTGCGCCTATTTATGAAGGTAACATAAAACATTGGAGAGTGAGCGACTATCGATTTTTGTTGGTACTCGCTGGGTCGCTACAGTTAAGAGATAAATAATTTGAGATTTTATGGTTATCGCTAGCTTGCAGGTCCTTTGTCATCAAGTCAGTTTAAGTCACGAGCTTGTGAGTACTGGGAGATTTTATTTGTTGCTACCTCGCAAGATGTTTTGCACTTGACCATTTTATGTTGCGAGATTGCGACTGAGTGTGATTTTATGTTATCGCAAGGTCACGACGTGTTCGCAGTTAAGTCATTTTAATTTGCGATCATGCGATGTGGTTGGTACCACATCTTAGTTGGTTTGGTCGCTTGCTCGTAGGTTTTGAAGTTGTTTAGCATTTTATGTTGCGATCTGGTGACAAGTAATTTTTGGTCTGATTTTGTGGTCATTGCATGCTCATGGGTTTGTAAGTCTTAAGTCAAAAAGTGTTACGAGAATCCAATGGTGTTTAAGTGTCTTGTTATCGTGGGCTTGCAAGGGTTTAAGTCAAGTTAAGTTTTGAGTGGTGAGCTTGCAATGAAATAAGTTGTTTTATTAGATTTGCAGTGGTTGCCAGCTCGCAGGCAAAGAAAGAATATTCCAAATGGTATTGGGGGATTGAGACTGAAGGGCTTGATGAAGATCAATGATTGTCGCTCACTCGCAAGATTCTTTGAGTATTTGTAAACGGGGTTGCTTTGTGATTAAGAGGATTTGGTAGCATTATCGCTAACTTTCTGGTTACTTTCCAAATTGTTATAATCGGTTGTGAGTGTGCGATTAAAGATGGGGAATGGCTTGGTCGCTATCTTGCGAAGGAGATTGAAGGAAGTGCAGTTCATCATACAAGATTGCAAGTTGTTTCCACATGCCTGAGTGACACTCTAAAAATTAACTGAGATAGAAAAGAGAAAAAGGGGTGCTAAGCAATCAGGGATTGACACGTGGACTTGTTTGTCAGGTTTTGTAATAGTTTTGAATGACAATAAAATAGAAGGGCATGAATTCAAATTTCGCTCCAGTACTTCAACTTTGAATTAATGTCATAGTAGCTAGTTCATGCAAATGTGCCAAATAATGAGACAAGTGACGATACCCAGATACTGTAAATTGCATGATCGAGCCGAGATTTTATATAATTGCATTCTATCTTCGAAGTAATCCAGTGAATTGAGCTTTGTAGCAACGTTGGAGAATTCGAAGTGTTGTGTGTGGGAAAATTTTAGAAAATTGGTTAAGTTTTTCTCCTACAGCTAAAATGAGCAAGGCGATGACAAGTGGAGGTTCCAAGCCCAAGCCACTGAGGAAAAGAAGGATAAAAAATACAAAGAAGAATTTGTAGATTTGCTGTCAGGGACTTCCATTGCTTTGAATGCAAATGAAATGACATGGAAAGATTTATGGAGCCAATGCAGAAACCCGACCATGCTTTATATGTCTGGTACTAATGTGTTTCATTATTTCTAGAATAATAGTGTTAAGGGTGTCCTGATGTCAAACCCTTGGGATTTAAATGTGGCAAAGTTAATTGCACTAGATGTGTATGATGATGTGGATTTAATCAAAGAGTTGGCCAAACGCTATTGCCTAGTATCTAGGGTAATTAGAAGAAAGAACCAGTCTAGTTTCAATTAATAGAGCTAGCTTCGTTGAAGTTGTCCAGATTATTGGTGTTGCATGTATGGATATAGATTTGGATCGGATTACAAAGGATTATGACAAATACAAAGGTGCTATCAAGAAGCATGCAATGCCAAGATACATGCCTAGGGTAGATAGGAAACCAGTTAGAATTCCATATAGTATCAAGCCACCATTTGACATCACACCTTTCCACCATTATATGCATTGTACAATCTATGGATTATGCAGAGTCTTGGGTTTTGATGGAGATTCAATAGTGTCAGCTGAATTACTGATGATGGATATGAACATTCAACACCCAAATGTTAACAAAGATTATTATTATATGGGCTATGTGGTACAACACATTCATAATGCTCTAGTTGAAATTCAGAGTGGTGCACCCAACCCTACATTTAAGCATTATTCATTTTTGATGCATTTAATCTTGTTCTATAATCTTAAGTTCATGGATAAATAATTGGAGCTATTCAAAGAAGAATTTGGTGTCTTAATGCCAATACAAAGATGAAACCAGATTTGGGACAATAGTTCTCCCCATTCTTCTTTCCTTTACTTTGAAAATTGGATTATTTTGCCAATTATGTAAATGCTAGGAATAAATAGGAAAAGATTGTCAATTAATGTTAGGAGAGTTTTGAGACCTTACCAGTATGTTCCAAACTGGTCTACTTCACATAACTGGGGGGACTATTTGTTTCTTGATAAATTTACTGTGATCAGAGTCTATGGGTGTCCTCAGCCTCCCCATATTTTACCAAAATTTGTTCCAATTAGGATTGCATTTATGGAGTTTATTTGGCAATTGACCCTAGTTGAAAAAGAATACCTTGAGAAACACAGGAGGGGTTATTTTCTTCCTAGGCTTTGGGTTGTGTCTGATTTTACCATTGGTAGGAATTCATTTGATGAAGTAAACAATTTCCTTAAACAACGTAGGTTGGTTAATGTCGTGTCTAGATTTTGTGATCCTGATCAATTTATTAAGCGTGCATTGCCAAAAATGACACCTTGGGCCACAATAAAGAACCATGAACCATTGGATTATGAATATGTGGTTAGAAATTTGTTGAGAAAAGAGGAAGTACAAGAATAGAGAAGAAAATGAAAGAATTGATGAGAGTTGAAGAAAAATTGAAGGATGTTGACCCTAGTTTCTCAAATTTTTGCCCCAATAACCCGTACCTGAAGAGGATTAACAAAATGTTGAGTTTATATGAAACTCTGATGGAACAAATGCCTCAAATTCTAGAAGTGGTTGCTCAATAACAAGACCCCCAAGATGGACAATATTCACATGGCAAGAGGCCACTTATTGTGTCTACTGATGATGTAGGGAGTGGAGATGAAGTTCAATCTGCCAGAGTGCCACCTACAAAGGAAAAAAAACCAAAGAGGTGGGTGAAATTGTGAGGAGAGATCCTGCTAGAGCAATTGTTACATAACAAGGACACCACTTTCATCAAATAAGGAGACATCTTAGAGAAGCTAGGTAGAATGAAGAATAGGGAGAAACAAATGAAGCCCTTGCTCAAGGCTTTCATGAGCGTGTGATGTTGTCAAATGAGTTCATGAAAGATGATGACTTTATTTAGTCAGATGAATTTAAAAAAATTCGGAGAAGGTTGAAACAAAATTAATTAAGACAATTTGATCATAGAGGAAGGAAATGTAGAAAAGAATGAGGAGATTGTCAAGGCACTACATGAATATGATCCTAACAGGGAGAAAATAAATGTGGATCAGGCAAGACAATTGATTAAGAGTACTGGTATGATTGTGATGCCTGACTGGGATATCCAATCTATTTTTATTATTGATCATATTAGGAAGCAAGAGGACCCATTGTTTAAAACTAAATTTGAAATTGGAGATGTAATAAGAGGTTCAAGATTTAATCCTAAGTCATAGACACTTGCTTCTTGGTCTTTGGCCCATTCCACTCAAAATCCCCACCTTCTAAATATCCAAGTAGAAAAGAAATCTGACAGAATGATCTGGAATTTGCAGAACACAAGTGACATAGAGATTGCCTCATTTTTTACTCAAGTTTCTTTCCTGAATTTATCAAAAATAGAGGATTTTTCAAGAAGATACACATAAACATATAACCAATTGATTGCATTAGCTAAAAAATAAGAAGAGACACTAATGAAGAAGGCCTCTCTAGAGGAAGAGTTAGTGGAGTTGAAATAAAAAATTACAAATGAGCCCCCTCCAATATAGATTACAAAACAAGTACAAGAAATACTAGCTGATGTGACAACAAAAATGGAGGAATACACAAAGAAAATTGAAAATCTTGAAAAGGAACAAAATGTCAAGGCTATCTCTATTGTGTTAGAAATTCTGAAACAAAGGATTAATATATTGAAAGGAAACTTGATGGCAGTTCACGATTTGCACATTTCTTTGAAAGAGGCAAGTAAAAAATCCTCTGAGGCTATCGATTTTCTTGGACTTTGTTCAATGTTTGGTCAGGAAGAAGCAGATTAATGGATAAGATGGATACGGTAATGTTGTATAGTAACAAGTTCCCTCCCAAGATGACACTAAAGACATGGTGGGGGTAATGAATGTAGCTTATGCATTTTTCACAGGGTGCTTATATATGAAAAATTGCAGACATTTGGGGAAGGTTATAGTAAATTGGTGTCATCAATTTATGGTAGTAATGGAGAATCGAAATCAATTTCTGATTGGACTAGCGAATTTGATTTGATTCTGGAGGGAGAAGAAATAATCAAGCATATATATGATCAAGTTGATGTCTATTTCTTTAACGATATGCTTGATTCACTCTTCAAGGTTGAGGTTGACCATACAAATTTTATTGTTGAGGCCAAGGCAGTTACAGATGCCAAATGTACATAGTTAGTTGCAAAGTTGGAAGAGGTAAAGGCATTCAGTTGGCCAACAGACAAAGAGGTGGACATGTGGAAAGCCATGCTAAAGAAAAAAAGATATGTCAGGTTGCTACCCAAGATTCCTCAAAGTAATCCCAAGCTTGTTGCATCCTCATCTTATAAAAGGATTCCAAGATTAATTTGAGAGGGATGGCTACTTTTTTTTTTATTGGTAGAGAGGGATGGCCAGTTGGCCACTTTTATTGATGTTGAAAACTCTGATACAATTATAATAGTTCAACTATGCAAGAATTTGATAAGTGCATAGTTGAATTGCATTTTGAATTTACTTTCTGATATCAATATGAATGTAATACTAATATCATTTGCAGTTTGAGATCTTCACATAATTGTCTTTGTGTTGAATTTATGTTTTCACTATGAATTGAATTGTCAAGGGTTTTTCAATTTACGTGTCTGCAAGGCAAATTATGGAATTGTTCTAGGATTTCTTTCAAGGAAAGAATTAAAGTTCTTAGGGCAGTTTCAGTGAAATCATTTTTTTTTAAAACAAATCTCATGATTATATGATTTGTATGAATCTGGGTTGTGTATGTAATGGCATATTCATTCTTGTTTATCTACAAGTGAATCTTATTGAATTTTATTACTAGGTTGTCTTTGAATTGTAAGTGACTCTATGCCCTAGGATAAGGCACTGATCTATTGTCTTGATATTGTCTTGATGAAGTGACCTTCCAATTATAATAGTTGATTCATTGTGGGTGAATATGTTTTCTTGTTTGCCTTTGATTATGAAAGTGTGATTTTTTTGAGATCTGATCTAATGATTGCATTCTTTTTATATTAGATTTGATTAGATTTTGGATGTACCCTCATTTGTGTTTCATTATTACATCTTGTTTAGGGTTTGGGTTTTCATTGTGTTGTATATATTTGATCTCACTTACCCAACCTTAGACTATGTTCTTACTTCTTTGTCTATAACATCTATCATGGAATTGGATCCTCAAAAGATATTCCCTTTAACTGAGTTGCATGCATATTTTACTAATTATTTTGTATTCCTATCTATTATGGTGTTTGATCCTTTCATTCTTAATACTCTTATGATTTATATGCTACAAATGTTTATGTATAATATATGGAGGTGTTCTACCATGTAGATGTTTTCCCTCCTCCATAAAGTTGGCATTTTCTCATGCCTTTAATCAACATGTATCTCAGCCTTTGTATCCTTGCCATTATGTGTGTGTGTGTGTGTGTGTGTGTGTGTGTGTGTGTGTGTGTGTGTGTGTATTCCTCTGTGAACATTCAAGATTTCCTGTATCTTATCCATCGGTATGTTCAACAAGTTTTCTGGGACCTCAAAACCCTCTTCCCTTAAGTAATCTGCCCACCAAATACAATGAGGTGCATCCTTAATATAATTCCAGACTAATAGAAATTCTGCATTCCTGGGCATAATAGGAAGCATTAAATGAAAATTTACATACACCATAACAATGGAACAAATGAAAAAACTCTTGATTTCGTTCATTTGAAAGATGATAGAATTATATACCGGAGAGAAATAGATCAGAATTTAATTTCTACTGAATAAAATTATTACTTCTGTCAAAAAATAAATTTACATATAAATCCTTCAAGAACCTGCACAAAGCTTGACACTAAATGCTTTTCATTTGCTCTGTAAATGACTAGACAACTTGCTCCCTTCACCTAGACTCGCTATTGGAACTAGAAAAGGAACCCTAAAGGCACTAGAATTTTAGAACCCTCAAGAGACCCCCAAAAAAGAAACCCTTCTAATGGCCTTGATTTCCGTTTTTATAGAAGAAAAGGGAGCAAAAAGCTTTAGGCCAAGAGACACATGTCAACAAAGTATTTACTCTCAACAATTAGGCCTAAAAGGCCATATGCAATTCTATTACAAAAATATTCTTTATCCATGCGTTGGTCGTGAATCAAAATTTTCAACTAAAAATTGGTTGAAGGAAAACTGCTTGAGCCATGCCATTATCACCCTAATGCCTTCAGATGGAGTGTGAGATGTTACGTTCTGTCCAATTGATCATTTCCATTCTTAGAAGGGATACTGGGTCCTGGCAAGAAGTAAAGTCGCCCCTAAAATAGATGAGGAGCTTCAGCCTTCATGGCCAAGATTAGAGAAAATGGAAAGAGGAGCTCGAGCCTTCATGCCCAGGATCAGAGAAAGTGGAAAGAGGAGATTTAGGGTAAACATAATATGCTAGGGAGGGGTCGCAACTTCCATGTCGTCACAAAGATGACTGGTTGCCACTCCCCACCCAAACAAATCCTTCTTTCATTCCTCTACGGGCTCCTTCTTCGAACCCCCTGCCATCTAGTGGCAGAGTAGAAGCAGAGGATGTGCCATGCGTGGCCTTTCTTGATAATAAAAGGCTTTCACGCCCCCTCTGGAAATCCTTCTCACTTTCACAACCCCTCTGAGAATAAACAAACTCACATAGGATAAATAAATAAATAAATAAAATCCGGTATCACAAAGCCACAACAACTCCGTTCATGATCTTGCTCAAATATCATCTTCCTTTCTGAGGAAAAAACTACTCTCAGAAAATGAAAAAGGTTTCTTTTCTCTTCTACTAATTAGGTCATCACTCCATTGTATTTATAGATTTTTAACACTTCATCTGGTGATGCTCATTCACGTGAAAAATCATCATTTTGGTGCTTTTCAACGTGACTCTAGACTCTAGAAGTCATGCTTATAAAATCCACTGCATCTTGCTAAGGCTCGTCTTATGTGAATGATTTTGTTCTGATTTTATTCCTCCTTGATTGTACAAATTCTGCTTCAGAATTCCTGACAACAAGCAACCTCTAATTTCTCAGAGAAATCTGTGATCTCCCATCTCTAACTCAGAAGCTATCCAATACTTTTATGCCTCTGAAACCGTCGTCCTTGCTTGTCTAGTAAACCTCGACTCAGAAGAAACCTTCAAATTAGTCCCTCAGGAATGAGTCTCGGTCGACATCCAAGCCTTAAAAATTACTCGTACATATTAGCTTGCCACCATAGTTGTCACTAGCATTTGTTTATTGTTAGTATTTTTAGGTCATGAGCTAGCGACTAGATAATTTGTGGTTAAGTTTTATGGTTATCCCCATATCATGAGGTTAAATGTCTGAAGACATGATCAAGTCATGAGATGGCGACAAGTTGGCTTGGGTTTACATCGCGAGGTCTCTGGCTTTTTGGGTGTTAGTATTTTATGTTAGCGAGCTGGAGATTGTTAATGGAATTGCTTTGGTCGCGAGGCCTCGAGTTGGTCTGATGTCATGCTTTATAACCGTGAGATTTAGTGAGTAACTCATTTCTTACAATTGTTGCTAGCTCTCATGTTTGTTTAATGTCAGTATTTTTAGGTCGTGAGCTAGGGACTAGATAGTTTGTGGTTATGGTTATCACTAGCTTGCGAGGTTAAATGTCTAAAGACATGATCAAGCCGCGAGCTTGTGAGTGAAGTGCTAGCGGTTAAGAGATAAACACTTTTATGTTGGTGAGTACGCGACAAGTGTTAAATTTATCACTATCTCCAAGTTGTTGCGGTGAAGAGGACTTAACATTTTGAGGTCGAGAATTGGTGAGTGGTGGTTTAGTTGCCCTTAGTCGCTAGATCTCGAGGCTATGAAGGCTTAGCATTTTCAGCTTGTGAGCTAGAGATAGAGTTGTGAGGGCTTGTCGCTAGGTCATGAGATTTTCTAATGGGCAATCTTTCAGGTAGAGAGTTGATGATAGTGTGCCACGTGTTTGAATGACTTGACTGGGACTGCTGAGGTGCCAATATATTTTTTTTACATTTTGGAAAAAGGTTGAAATCACCAATATATTTTTTTTATCGTTTGAAAATAGCTTGAAATCGCCAATATATTTTTTTTATGGTTTGAAAATAGATTGAAATCATCAATTGGAAAAAGGTTGAAATCGTCAATATATTTTTTTTATGGTCTGAAAATAGCTTGAAATCGCCAATATTTTTTTTTATTGTTTGAAAATAGGTTGAAATCACCAATATATTTTTTTATGGTTTGAAAATACGTTGAAATCGCCAATTTTATTTTTTTTGGTCTAAAAATAGGTTGAAATCTCCAATGCAAATATTTTTTGGTTTTAAAAACATTACAATTTGCCGAGATTTTTCACAAACTTTAAGCGATCATGAATGATTCGCCAATGTAGATTATTATTTTTTCTCCGTAAACCACAAAAATTTTCCAGTCAAATTAATATTTTCCTCGACAATTATACACCTTTCGTCAGGTTTTAACACCTTGTCCGAGGGGGGGGGGGGTTTCTTAAATTTTTCCCTGGAAGCGTTTCGAGGGTAATCATTTTTTAATTTTTTTTGTTTTTTAAATGTATTAATAGTAAAATATTAATTTTTTTGTTTTTTTCATAAAAAAAATTGTATAGTTTATTTGTTTTTTAGTTGTTTAGCTTTTTCATTCTTAATAATATTTTAGCTTTTATTTTTTTTAATGTTTAATAATATATTAGTTTTGAACATTTAAATAATTGATTTTTTTAGTTGTTAATTAGTTAAATAAATTTGACATACACATTCACAAACACACAACACCTTAGGACAAGATTACTTAAGTACTTAAATGATTAATTACTTAAATAAATGAGACATACACGTACATACATACACCTTAGGACACCTGAACACATACTAGAACAACCAAAGACTCTATTAAACCATGAATGATCCTTGAATACATGTTAAAACATATTTTGACCCAATTTAGCATCCTCACATGTATAACTTATAATACCCCATATGACACAATAAGACCCCTTAAGATCTATGCTAACTATAATGACCTCTTATGATTGTAATGAAGCATAATAATACCTTAATAGATAATATCGTATGACTCATAATGATCCCTTAAGACCTGATTTGACCCCATAGGACCCAATAATGTCCTAAGGGGTCATGTGTGGTCCTAAGGTGTTACACCTGATGACCCCTTAGGAGCACATATCACCTATTGTAACATCCTAGTTTATATAGCATACACCTTATGACCCAATAGCATGCACATCATACACACTAGGATGCTATAAGGGGTCATATGTGGTGCTAAGGGATCACACAACACATGTGTTGTGTGATCCCTTAGCACCACATATGACCCCTTATAGCATCCTAGTGTGTATAATGTACCCCTTAGGACCCCTTTTGATCCCGTAAGACTCAATAGTGTCCTAAGGGGTCATATGTGGTCCTAAGGAGTCACACATGTTAGAACACATGTGTGACCCCTTGGAGCATATATGAACTGTTGCAACATCCTAGTTTATATAAAATATCCCTTATGACCCAATAACATGGAGAACGTACATAGTAGGATGTTATAAGGGGTAATATGTGGTCCTAAGGGGTCACACATGTGTTGGCACACATGTTACCCCTTCAGACCACATATGACCCCTTGTAGCATCCTAATGTGTATAATGTACCTCTTAGGACCCAATAGTGTCTTAAGGGGTCATGGGTGGTCCTAAGGGGTAGCACATGTGTGACCCCTTAGGACCACATATGACCCCTTGTAACATCCTTGTTTATATAATTGTTGTCACGAAGGATGCACCCGCTTCTGCAAAGCAAATAAGTACTAGTGCTTATGCAATCCTATGCAACATGGAAATGAAACTCGAGTTGTGGATAAACTCAGAAAGAGAAACAAATCTTTGGGTTATGAGACAGATCCCTTTAAAATACCTCCTAAAACTAATGGTGAGTATGGAAAAGAGTAAAGATAGATTAGATTGTCTTAAAACTAAAACTATTCTAGGAGGTGATTCAACAAAAGTATGATGATAAAACTGTGATGATTCACAAAAATCTATCAGAATTTATGCTTACACAAAATAATTAACTTCCTTGTCACATGAGCATTTCTCTGAAAGGTTAAGTAATTAATAAATTTGTAAGGAAAGTTAATTTTTCAACACATTTACCAAAAATTGCAACACAAACCAAGACCTCTGATTCTAAAAGAAGTAATGATGCATGCACACTAAGGAAACTGAAGATTCAAGGTTTCAGATGAAACACAAAAATACTCCTATCAAATTTTTCATGAACAAACACGATTATCAAGGCAAACTTATGAAATTCTGCAAGTAAATGGAGTCTTGCTAAAAACATATCTCTGAAAAAACAAATTGTTGCAAATCTCTATATATCAATATCTGAGCTACAAATATTTGAAATTCTCTTAAGGAGATAGAAAATCAAAGGCAGGAATTGAGGAAAAAGCTAACAATATTTCTTCTATATACAATAATAAGGCATGCAACCCTAAAAGAATGAACTGTACTCCTAAAAGGTGAACTCCAGTTTGAAATCTGAGCACAAGGAAAAAGCCTGAAAAGTAGGTGCCAAATTTGTATGAAAAGATGCAAAAATATAGCCAAAAAGCCCTCCAGTTAATATGCAACTCCAAAAGTCTCTCAAAATAGCTTCAGTATGTTGATAACACTCTCAAACTACCTCTGAACTGCTGCTGAACTGACCCACTATCTGATGCATGTGTGTATAAGGGGAAAATAGACTAAATATTAAAGTTTCAATAATGACTTAACTTTTAATATTTATTACATATATGTAACTCATCCCTTATTTTTATATGATAGATATTATAAGTTATTTCATTATACTATCACTTTAATATTTATTTTATTTTTCAGTTGTGCATGGATGCATCAGAAAAACTTAAGTGTCACTCTTAAATTAATTATTTTATTTAAGTAAATAGATGTTTCTAAATAAAGATTATAATTGTAGACACCTAAAATTATCTTGTCTAATTAAATAAATATCTTTATTTATTTAATTATTTTAGCCTAATTCTTCTATTAATTAAATAAATCTTTATTTATTTAATTAATTCAATTATCCTCTTCTAGCCTTATTTCTCATTTAAATAAACACTTTTATTTATTTAAATTATCATTTTCCTAAATTAAATAAATATCTTATTTATTTAATTGATCCCACTTCCTCTATTAATTAAATAAATCTTTATTTATTTAATTAATTCATTAACCTTTTCTACCTATGACACATGTCATTCATCTCTTAATTCACACACTACCTACCCTCTCATTATTTTCTTATTTTCTTTACCTACCCTCTAATCATAGCCGACCATTTATCTTTTACACCTCTTAATCTTATCCCTCCATTTCTTATAGTGTCTTCTATACAAGGAGATGCTTCCTTCATTATCAACCCAACAACTAATCAATCATCCTAGCATTTGAACTTTCATATGCAATCAAGGCTACTTGCAACCACAATTCCGTTCTTTGTTGAGCTCTTGTGCACATATAAAATCTGAGAGCAAATATATCAAGCAAGATCAATGGAGATAGGAAGAATGGAGATTCAAACCCTATTGGACATGTGATGGTATAATCTTTGTGATTTCAGTTGATTTGCATTGTCTTAGGTAATCTTCATATGTTATGGTGGATCTTTGTTGTTGTTAGGCTAGGGTTTTGTGGTTGAATTCATTTAGTTTTTCAACATTGTTTTATCCATTTTCACCATAAACAATAATAATCTTTATATTACCGTTTATTTCACTTCTATTTATATGAATAAAATAATTAATTATTTATTATTATATTTATTATATTAATAATGGGATGTGCAGATATTTGTTTTTATTATTTGTCATTATTAATAAATTAAATATAATAATAATTGTGTGCTAGAAATGTGGGATCATCCTGCAAATGGAAGAAAACACCTCAAACACACACATGAAACATTGCATTAGAGTTAGTAATCACAAAAACATGTTAGTGAACCAAAAACTCTCAAAATCGTTTCATGCTCCTCTATCCCTAAAGATCCTTAAGATTCAAGGTGGCCCTCACTTGGAAGAGCACTTGATCTCTTGGATGTCAACCTAGAGAACGAGATTTAAATGATGATTCTAAGATCAAAATGAATGCAACTAATATCCTCTTGAATGTTGAGATGATGATATCAATGAAAGCCAAGGATGAGAGATAAAAAGCAAGTTATGATCAAGATGGTGAAGATGATATAGAGCTAAGTTAATTCCAAATTGAAGATTATGGTGTGCTAATTAAGCTAGATGAAGATGAAAAAGTATGTAATTGATATGCAATTTAGGATGGTGAAGATGATATAGAGCTAAGTTAATTCCAAATTGAAGATTATGGTGTGCTAATTAAGCTAGATGAAGATGAAAAAGTATGTAATTGATATGCAATTTAGGATAAATGATATAAAACATAATACAATTAAGATAAATGCTATGATGCTAATGCTAGAAGACTTAGATGCTTGAAGATGACAAATGAGCTCCTTGATAACCTGCAAAATGATTAGAATTTGGATGCACAAGATTGAGATTCTTAGATTGAAGAAATGGATGGTTGAGATGGAGTAATCTCAACAAGGGCTAGGATTGAAAGTTATCAATACATGAGAGAGATTCAATCCAGTCCCAAGTTGACAAATGTCACCTTGAGAGGGATTGAGAGGATGTTAAGCAAGTAATTAGGGATAACCTTAAGGAGTGACATCATTGGATAATGTCATTAACTAGGGACACATGTTATTACCCAAGAGGTAAAGTCTTGTGCAATATGGGAAAATGGTTAAAGGAACAACCATCATGGCTAAGGGGTGTGGGCTTGTAAGAGACAGTAAATGCCTTTTGAAGAATTTGGAGGCTAACTTGCTTAAAGAGGAAAACCAATAGTGGTTTATGTAAGAGCCTTACATGTCTGGAAGACTCAACAATTTAACTTGTTGAAATAGATAAAGTCTTAAATGCATTTTGAAGACTTCCTTCCAAATTTGGAAATGTGACTCCCCCAAATTTAGGGAAAGGACATGATTAGGAGATTCGATATGATTAGAATGGGATTAGAAGGCTTCTAGAAGGATGATTGTGGAGGCAAGTGGGAGATATAGGAGAATGCAACTCGCATTTGTAGGATTTTGCAAGTGGGGGGATTTACAAATAGATTTTGATTTATTTAAATACAAAAGAATATTTTAATTAAATATAGATTTAATTAAAAGGGGATAAATGGAGATTTTTAATTAAATGTGAATTTAATTAAATAGCTTAGATAGAAGAAGGGGAATATTAATCAAATCTTTAATCTGATTAATGGCCAAAATAGAAGAAAGGGGGATATTAATTAAATGTATATTTAATTAATAGGTGAATTAATAATGATTGAATAAAATTCATATAATTAGTTGTGCAAGTTTTAGGTCTCTACAATAATAATACAATAAAATCATGCACTTAGTAAAAAAGAAGGGTTTAAGCCCCCTACGACAATCAAGACTTAGGACATGAAGTCCTAGTGGGAGTTTAAAAGTCGACCACTATACAATTTAAAGCAGCTCTAAAATAAAACAAGCCCATAAAAATCTGGGGGATTTAGGGCATGCAGAGCAAAAAGGGAAAAAAACCCTAAAAACATCTTATTTTCAATTTGCATCTTTTAGTCTTCTCGAAGAAAACTCTTTGTCGACATGCAGTCAAGGTTTGAAACTGGATGCATGAGAATTCAAAGCTTCTATTTCTCAGCCTTTAACATGAACTTCCATGAATGTCAAGGGTTGTGATGAATAATCTTCAACCACGGTATGAAGCTTCTCCTCCTTATGTCTTTGTCGCTTTTCTACATGACATGCATTTTAGGGTTTTATCGTATTGACGTTTTTCATTGCATGAAGAGATTTGTCTTAAAAAACCCTAATGAGATTGCATTGTGTTGTTTTATAGCTTTTAGAGACATTGTTTCTTATTCATAACTATGGGTTGTATCATGTTGTTGCTTATGAGTCTTAAATATTGTCTATTACCAGGTCTATTATGGTACACTATGTCTTTATCTCTTCATTGTTCTTGCACCATACCATTGTATGCTCATTGTTGGGCTTTATGATGTTTTGTTACTAAAGATACTAAAATTGTAATAATAATATACTCTTTATTTGACTATCATTATTCTTTCAAATGATCTAGCAAATGTCTTTTAAACTTATATTGACAATGATATTGATGTAAGAATTTATCAAGAAGGCGTTTTATCTTTTGAGCTAGTTGCCTCCATTACTCTGATAAAGTCTTATCATTTTTCTTTTACTATCATTAGGTCTTCAATGCATCATTCGGGGCAGTGTTTTTATATAATAATCAATCCACTCATGTGCCCTCATGCTAACTTTTAGTTGTATCAATACCACATCCTTGGCATTGCCACATAATTGATCAACATGAATCTATCGTAATGATTTATGATATATCTTATTATGTTCTAATGTCATCTTCATTTTTGTCACTGTCAAACCCCATTTCTGGACTATATCATCGTATCTTATGAATGAGTATATTGTTCATTAGCTGCAAATGATATCACTATCAATATCCTCATTGGTTTGCACTTGATTCCTTCATGCTTGCTCAATATTCTCTTAATGTGGTTCTAACCTAAGGTATTATGACTGTGATATGAATGACATTTATTTTTCCACTATCCTTATCACTGTAATACCTGATTCTCATGATTCTCATGTATCTATTGGCTATAACTACTAGCATTCATTTTATCTGGGCTTGATCATGAATGCTCACCATAAAGACTTTGGAAATGTATTCCCTATTATAGTTTTATTTCTAGAAGTACTCTGTGAATGATGTTACAGGTATGACTGTTTTAATTTCCAATGCACGGGGCCTTTGAAACACAAGCTTATCCTTATAATGCACTCTATATTTATCTACACAGTACTTATGAGATGGAAACCTGTCTTATACCTACACAGTGAACAAATAAGTTAGAGAAACATGAAGCTCATGAAGCTTCTGATGATTGGACACTTCTGGTCTTTGATTCACTTGTTTCTCTATTCTAATTCTTTCCATTTGTAGTCTGATGTACATGTGTATTAGTAGATTAGTTAGAGAGCTTGAGATCCCAAGCTCTAACACCTCTATCGTTCACCTCTTGCAGGTATTCTAGGAGCCCTAGGAGCATGAAGATACAAGATGCAACTTGATCACATCAATGGTTCGTCATTGAAAGGCAATGATGGATCCTCTTTTCTCTCTTTTATATTTATCCATTTTTATATCATTCTACTCATTGTAAATTCTTAGTCATACCCACAACTTGTATGGGTCCTTACACATTTATGTAAATGAAAAGTCTCTTTCATATGCAGTATTAACTATACATTATTAAAATACATTGCATTTTGAAAAGAATTCCTCATTTGTTATTCAAATTTGATAATTGATGAAGTATAAAGATTTTTTTTGTGTGTACCTTTCTTTCATTTGATGTGTAAGGCCAATCATAGGCTTATCAAATTTTGATGATTCAAAATTTATATAACATTTTGGTGACCTCTCGGGGGTGTTTGCCTACTAAACATATTAACTCAAACCAGTTGTCTTTAGTTGTATCCATTGGGTGCAGTCTTGCCCTCTTTCTGAAATTTAGTTCTTTGAAACTCAAACTGAAAATAGAAGACATCAGTAGAAACAAAACTGAAATAAAACAAAGCTCTATAAAAGAGACTGCAAGTTGTGCAAACAACTGCTTATTGAAATAAACTAGCTAAAACGGAAATGAAAGATGTGCAGTAAATGCACTTATTGAAAACAAGAAATATTGAAAAGCACTTATTAGCTGAAAATAGTCCTCAAAAACAAGGTTTGAGGTGGATCTCGTTAACTAGGATTGGTAGAACTTATCCATCTGGCTTTGAAAGCTGAAATGCATTATGTTTTTTCTTCTTAGTGATTATATATGGTCCATCCCACATGGCATCAAAATCGGTATGCCTACCAGGTCTTCTTTTAAGTTTATCCCATTTGAAAACTAAATCACCTTCATTGAAGGTCCATGCTACTTCCTTTTTATCAAATGTCTTCTTCATCTGAGAATGATAAATTTCAAGCTTTCTGAAAGCTTCCTTTCTAGTTTCTTCCAACTCCATCAATTGAGCAAGCCTGGTTTCCATTGGCTGCTCCTCTAGCATTTTAAGTTCTTTTATATAACTGAGAGTCAGAAACTTTGTTAATATTGGCAATTTGGCTTCTTTACCATAAACTAGTACATAAGGTGAAAAACATGTAGCTCTCTTTGGTGTCATCCTATCAGCCCATAGGGCTAACTTAAGCTCTTCATGCCATGTTGTCTGATTATGTTGAATGGATTTTTTAATGATCTTAATCAGATTTTTATTTGTTGATTTAGCATGTCCCTTACCCTAGAATACTTAGAAAAACATTGTTCTTAATAGACCAATCTGATACTTTTAAACTAATAAAAACTAAGGCATTATCCAATATAATTGCATCAGTGGTACCAAACCTGGATACTAGATCTTGATAAAAATTTAGAACAAAATTTTTCATTTTCCTCCTTAAGTGTAAATGCTTCAATCCATTTGGTAAAATAATTCATTGTTGTTAGCATCCATTAATGTCCTGCACTTGAAAAATGGATTAATAGGCCCTATAAAATCTAATCCCCATTTAGAAAATGGTTCTATTTGTATTGGTTGAAGTGGCAAAGCTCCAAGTCTTTGTTTTCCTGCAAAAAGTGATCATTTTTCACATTTTCTTACCCAACTTTGTGTATCTTCAAATAAATCTAGCTAGTAGTAACCAACTCTCATGATTTTTAGGGTTGTTGCTCTTGCTGCTAAATGACCTCCTGCAGGTCTATTATGGAATTCTTCTAAAATTCTATCAATCTGATTTGATTGTTTGCATATGAGCAAAACTCCATGAAAATCTCTTTTATAAAGCACATTATCTATAACAACATAAGAAATTGTTGTAATCTATAATACCTCCTTTTGTACTTGTCCAATCCTTCATGGCAGTCGCTAGTAAGTAAATAATGGATCATTTTTTGGATCCAATCAAGTTCAGAAACTGTGTTATCAGTTGTTACATCTGTTTCTTCATGTAAGGTAGCATCCTCTTCTTCATTTGTGAGTATAAGGGCAACTTGTTCTTCTGGTTGATGGTTGTTTTATGCATCTTTTCATCTATTCACATAGACCTTTGCCTCTAACCAATTTTGTAACTTTAATGTCAACATCATACTCCATAACTCTGGTTATCCATCCCGCCCTCTTATCATTTATGTTTTTATTAAGCAAAAATTCCTTAATTGTAGGATGAGCTACTTGTAGATGAATTTTATTATTGGACAACATGTGTTTGAATTTTTTGAGACTCCTAATAGCTGCAAGTTACTACTTTTCTACTATTGAATATCTTACTTCATAGTCCTTCAATATATGGCTGAAAAATGTAATTGTTGCTCTTGTCCCTCTTCATTTTGCCGACAAAGCATGGTTGAAATGGTATCAACACCTCCAAATGCATATAGTATGAAATCCTTCTCATAATTTGGATTAATTAGTGTTGGGACCTATGCAAGTGCCTCTTTGATATCTGCAAAACTTTTGGTACCTTCCTTGGTCCATTTGAAAACTGTATTCTTTTTAAGCATTGTTGTTAGTGGTTGCAATATTAATGTTGCAATGTTAGCTATAAATATCCTAACAAAGTTAATTCTCCCTATAAAACTTTGCAAGCCCTTTTTGTGTTGGAAGTGGCAATGCTAGAATAGTTGTAATTCTTTTTGGGTCTATTGAAATATCTTCCTTTGACACAATGTACCCTAGAAGCTTACCTTCATGAACAAAAAAAATGATTTTTTTAAATTTAAAGAGACTCCAAATTCCTTGCATCTTTCAAAAATTTGTCTTAAATGATCAAAATGTTGATCAACACTCCTTGAAAAGACGGTAATGTCATCTAGATATACAAGCACAAATTTATTAATAAGCCCTTTGAGAGCCATATTCATTGCTCTTTGAAAAGTGGCTCCTGCATTAGACAGTCCAAATGACATTTTTCTATACACCATTGTACCCCACTTAGTTGTAAATGCAGTTTTATGTTGATCATATTCCTTTACTGGACTTTGATTATAACTTAAATATCCATCTAGTAAAGAAAATCTCTCAGAACCAAAAACCACTTGCAAAATCTGCTCCATGGGGGGTTGTGGATAATGGTACTTAAGCGAAGCAATGTTCGGATCACAAAAATCAACACATAACCTTATTTTACCATTTTTCTTTCTAACTGGTACTAAATTGGAAACCCATGAAGTATGCTTAATAGGATAAATGATATTACCTTCAATAAGTTTGTTCAATTAAGCTTTCATCAAGTGTTCTAGTTTGGGGTTTAGGGGTCTTTGCTTTTGCCTGACTGGTTTTGCATATGGTTGTAACTCAATAGTATGTTGAGAAAGTGCAGGGTTAAAACCCTTCAAGTCTCCATACTCCCAAGAAAAAACATCATTAAATTCTTGGAAAAGTGAAATAAAATCTTGTTGTTCTGAACTATTACATACCTTTCCAAGCTTAAGTAGCTTGTCATTATAGATCTGAATTTGCTTAAAATGATCTTGATTGATTATCATGTTGTTTTTATCACTTCTAGCATGATCATCAAAACTGAAAAAATTATTCTAGGGTGACGAGAGCCTTCGATACTTTATTTTTTTCAGTTGCACTCTCTAATCATCATATTGTTGCTACCAATTTTTTTGATTACCTGCAACAAATTCTGCTTCCTACATTAAGAAGTTGATGATATGTTCATCATTTTCAAACACTTGCCAATTTGTTATATTATCTGGTACAGATGGTCTGACTACTACTTTGACATATTGTTGGACATGTACATTTTCTAAATCGGCAGGAACATCATGTTGAGCCCCTAAAGAGGTTAATATATCAGCATGTTTATTTTGGTTCCTTGGAATTGACAACAAATTAACAACGTCAAAATCCTCTATTAAATCCCATGCTCTATGCTTGTAAATCGTTAACAAATGATTTTTTGTTACATGCAAATTACTAATCTTATTTTTTACTAATTTAGAATCACCATATACTTGCAATCATTTAATACCTTTCTATTTGGCCCATTCTAGGCCATGAATTAGAGCTTCATATTCGGCAACATTATTTATTAGACTGAAAGTGAATCTAAAAGATGAATAGGATCTTTTTCCCTTTGGTGATATCAACATAGCCCCTCCTCCTGCACCAATTTTACTCCTTGAGACATCAAAATATAATTTCCAAAGTTGATTACCTTGTTGTTCTAGTTATTTTTCCTTCTAAATTAGATTTGGTATAATTGCATCATGCTCATGAATCAAATAGACTCCTAGCTCAACTTGTTCTATGTGAATGAGAGGATAAATTTCATGATTTTTAATTACCCAGTTGTCTAGAATGATATCTGATATATCATCAATGGGTGTACTAGGATCTTTAATCAGAATTGGCTCTTCTTCCTCTTGGATAACTAGATTTGCATTTATGGGACTTGGTACATATGGTTCTAAATGATCTTTAGCTAATGGTTCAGATTTAATGGTTACCTTGGTACCATATTTGGCTCTGAAAAACATATGAGACCAGTATGATGATAGATAGCCACCTAATTTGGCCATAAAGTCTCTAGATAAGCATATTCCAAAATAAGCTGGTAAGTCTATCACATAAATATCTTGAGGAACTGAAAAATTGGGACAAGCATGCAATGTGAGTGGCAAATCCTTAATCACACCTCTTGACTTAATTGAAAACCCATCTAACTGAACAAAACCTTTTGACAAAGGTTCAATTGTTAACCCTAGTTGATCAGCTAACTACTTGGGCATAATTGAACTACTAGCTCTTGAATCTATCATGCAGATATGCAATAGATGTTATTGAATCACTATGGTAACATAGAAAGGTGGTGGCTTTATTTATTTGGCTACTTAAACTTTTTTATCATCAACAACAAGGGCTATACTAGGCTGATCTAAATCAACATCAGATATAGTAATCTTGGCTATAACCTCTTGTAATAAATTTGTTTGCCTAGGAATTTTCAATGCATGAAACATAGTAATATTGATAGGTGCTTTCTTCATCTAATCATATTATTAAATACAGTTGCACTAACCTTTTGTTGCACTCTTGGAATATTCTCAACCTTATGAATTTGTGCCTAAAGTGGTTGGGTCAGTCCTCTAGACAAAATTTCAACATTTGGGGTCACGGGCGATGTTGTATCAGCTTATTGTCCTGTAGTAGCAAGCTGTTTGGAAGGACCAACTTGTTGTCCTGCAAAAACAACTTGTTGTCCGACATCTAGTGCTCTCTCTTTTGATCTAGTATTTACTACTATTGTTGTAGAAGACTGATTTTGTCCTTGAGTACCATTCATTCCATAAAATTCATTAGTTTCCCAATTAACTAATGCAATATTAGGCTCACCTTGTTGATTTTATTGATTAAAGTCATCTTGAGGCTGAGGCTAATTCCCATAGGTGTTTTGTAGCATTAAAGCCTTACATTGAGATTCCTGAGGGCATGCCAACTGATTATGTGGTTGATGATATTGAAAACACCAATCAACATACTGAACCATATTATTTTGAACTAGAACAATCTCCCTAGAATTTGAGGTAGTATTTGGAATATAGGGCTGATTAGTCTTATTGTTATAATTTATGTTCTGATAAGGCTACCTATTCTACTAATTTTACTGGTAAGGAGGCTAATAGGGTTTAGAATTTTGTCGTACATTATTTTCAATATTGATCAATTTATTACCAAAACCATGCAAATTTTTTTGCATCTGTTGATCTTTCTCATTAAAATTACTCAGCATCCCCTTTAATTCTCAAAGATCATTATTCAGGACTTGGGTGGCCATAAAAAGTGGAATTTGTTGGTTTTGTTGATTTTGTTGATTTATGAAAGACAAAACAACAACTATGGTAGGGGGTACAACCAGAATATAAGGTTGCATTTCCAGAAAAAAAGGCATCAAGGGCCTTTGGGCTATTTTCCTCGATTAAATCAAACTATTCTCAGCCCTCACAGCTATATCATAGGCATTAGGCAAAGAAAACCCTCCCATTGATTGAATCATTACAAATTTATCACTATTTAAGGCCTTTAAATAATAAATAAAAGTATGATCATTTGTAGGCCTTACCTCTTATGGGATGCGATTTAGTGTCTTCTAGAAGTGGTTGTTGAAGTCAGTCATGTGCTCATAAGGTTCTCACTTGATAGTAGCAAGCTACTCAATCAGAGAAAAAATATCTGATTTGTCTTTAAAGTGCTGATTTAGAGCAACTCCCAACTGATCCCATAAATTAATTGATGCCATTGGCAATAATCTAAACCATTCCAAGGCTTTCCCTCTAAAACTTGCTGCTAATAGCCCGATTGCTACATCTTCATGTGTGATTTGATGAAATCCACACAAAGTAGCTATATCCCATATGTGTTCAATTATTGTTACTTGATTTTTTCCAGTAAAATTTGGCAAATTTTTCATAGCAGCAGTTGGAATATCATGATAATTAGCCAAAACTAGAGGATTACCTTGGTTAAATGCCACAAGTGGTTGGTTTCTTGATGGATTGAGGCCATTTGAGTCAGTTGAACTGGTGGTATTGGTTGCACTACCAGAACTGATGATTGATCACTTGAAGAATCCAATCCTTCATATTGATCTGCAAAAAAGGGGTTTGAAAAGGCTGCAACTTCGTCTGTATTTATGGAATTTTTAGAATTCACCTAGCTGGTAGAACTATCAGCAATTTGCAATGCTTTAACCCTTATTGATAGTTGGAAATTGTACATGTTTTACAGAATCAGGTTCTGATCTTGTCTGTTTCACAAGATATGAAAAAATAGCACTGATCGGATTTCCTAGATTTTGAAAGTCATCGAGTACTTGAAAATTCACCTCAAAAGGCTGTAAAAATTGTTTTAAGTACTAGAACAAAAAAAACAATGGTATTCATATGAGTTGAAACAACTCAACGATTCCCACCGGGTGTGCCAAAAATTGTTGTCATGGAGGATGCACCTGCTTCTGCAAAGAAAATCAGTACCAATGCTTATGTCATCCAGTGCAACATGGAAACACAACTTGAGTTGTGGGTAAACTCAGAAAGAGAAATGAATCTCCAGGTTATGGGTTGGCTCCCTTTGAAATACCTCCTAAAACTAATGATGGGTATGGAAAAGAGTAAAGAGCGATTGGATTGGCTTAAAATTGAAACTATTCTAGGAGGTGATGCACCAAAACTGTGATGATAAAACTATCATGATTCACAAAAATCTATTAGAAATTTTGCTTACACAAAATAATTAACTTCCTTCTCACATGAGAATTTCTTAGAAAGGTTGAGTAATTAATAAATTTGTAAGGAAAGTTAATTTCTCAACACAAATTTACCAAAAATTGCAACATAAACTAAGACGTGATTCTGAAAGAAGTAATGATGCATGCACACTAAGGAAACAAAATATTCAAGGTTTCAGATGAAACACAAAAATACTCCTATCAAATATGTCATGAACAAACACAATTATCAAGGAAAAGTTATGAAATTATGCAAATAAAAGGAATCTTACTAAAAACATCTCTCTAACAAAACAAACTTCTGAAAATCTCTATATATCAATGTCTGAGCTACAAATCTCTGAAATTCTCTTTAGGCAAGAGAAAAGTAAAGGCAAGAACTGAGGAAAACTGCTAACAAGCTTTCCTCTATATACAATAATAAGGCATGCAACCCTAAAAGAATGAACTGTACTCCTAAAAGGTGAACTCTAGTCTGAAATCCGAGCACAAGGAAAAAGCCTGAAAAGTAGGTGCCAAATCTGTATGAAAAGATGCAAAAATACTGCTAAAAAGCCCTCCAGTCAATATGCAACCCCAAAAGGCTCTCAAAATAGCCTCAATCTACTGATAACTGTCTCAAACTACCTCTGAAGTGTTGTTGAACTGACCCATTGTATGATGCATGTGTGTATAAGGGGAAACTAGACTAAATATTAAAGTTACTGAATAATGACTGGACTTTTAATATTTTACATATATGTAACTCACCCCTTATTTTTATATGATAAATATTATAAGTGATTTCATTGTACTATCACTTTAACATTTATTTGATTTTTCAGTTATGCACGGATGTATCAAAAAAACTTAAGTGCCACTCTTAAATTAATTATTTTATTTAAGTAAATAGAAGTTTCTAAATAAAGATTATAATAATCTTTATATTACCTTTTGTTTCACTTCTATTAATATGAATAAAATAATTAATTATTTATTATATTAATAATGGCATGTGAAGATATTTCTTTTTATTATTTTCCATTATTAATAAATTAAATATAATAATAATACAATAAAATCATGTACTTAGTAAAAACAAAGGGTTTTAAGCCCCCTACAGTCATCAAGACTTAGGACATGAAGTCCTAGTGGGAGTTTAAAACTTGACCACTATACAATTAAAAGCAGCTCTGAAATAAAACAAGCCCATAAAAATCTGGAGGATTTAGGGAATGCAGAGTAAAACGGGCGAAAAATCCTATAAACATCTTATTTTCACTTTGCATCTTTTAGTCTTCTCGAAGAAAACTCTTTGTCAACATGCGGCTAGGGTTTGAAACCGGATGCATGAGGATTTGAAGCTTTGATTTCTCAGCTTGTTACGAGATCTTCTATGAATGTCAAGGGTTGTGATGAATGATCTTCAATCACGGTATGAAGCTTCTCCTCCTTATGTCTCTATCGCCTTTCTACATGACATGCATTTTAGGGTTTTATCATATTGATGTTTTTAATTGCATGAAGAGCTCCATCTTTCAAAACCCTAATGAGTTTGCATCGTGTTGTTTTATAGTTTTTAGAGACACCATTTCTTATTCATAACTGTGGGTTGTATCATGTTGTTCTGATTAATTAAAAAATAGGTTTTCAGGAACCGAAACCTTTACAACATAGATAGAGAAAAAGAACTAAGAAGAATAGTGCTTTAAAGACCGCATACAAAAAGACTGGCCAAAAGACTAGTAGACAGAAAGAATAGCTTAACAACAAAAAACAACGAAGAAACAAAGAAGGCACTACACAGTAATTTTCTTCAGCAAATCCTCTGCCTTAATCACCAACTCGTCATAGGTGGCCCCAACAACTTTCAAGTCTTCTAGATCCTTGTTTAGTTTCTTTTCCTTCCTCTTGCCTCTAGTGCGGGTTCTGGGACCTTGAGCTTCCCCTGTTCGTTCAGCTTCCAGGTTTATGTCCTAGATTTCCTTTTCTTCATCCAGTTTGCTGATGAGGGTGTGGGTGTTGTTAGCTAAGATCTTTAGGATACTTAGGCTCTATTCAGCAATGTTCTTCAGACATTCCTCAATTTTACCAATTTTGGTAACGGTATCTGAGAGGGTTTTATCGCTAGTGTCAACAAGGCTCTTCCTTTCCAGCAAATCCTTCTCAATCTTCTCAAACCTAGGGTTAAAAGCATCTCTGATGTCTTCAGCTTTGGCAATGGTGTTTTTCAGGTCCTCAATATAGTCGGCCACAATGTTCCCTTCCCCAGTATTAATGGTTTCTAGAATCAAGACTCTGTTGCAGAGTTTTTTGTTTTCATCCTCAGCTTTCTTGTAGCCATTAATGAGTCACTCCATAGTTTCCATGAAACCATGCAAACCCTCAGGAGGAGGACCAGATGGGGGGGTAGCTTTTCCAAGGGTAACCCGTTCCTCTTTAGGGATGTGGAGGGCGGAAATTGTATCAGCAGCCCTAAGAGTCTCTTCCATGGTCTCCTTTTCCAGACTCCGATCAGCTTCCAGGGCCTTAGCTTGCTTGTCGGCTACCGGGTCCTTACCAGTCTCCTCTTTCTTCTTGTGCTTTTTCCTGGTCTGGGTATGGTCTTTTGTTTTCTTCTTCGGCAACCCTTTAGGGTTCTCCTTTTCAGAGTCATCCGAGTACTCCTCTTTCAAAGAGATGCTGATCAGGGGTCTGCTTTTTGGCTTTTTGCCCTTAGAGGAAGAGGGTCTTGTTTTACTGTATTTCCTCTTCTTCCCACTTTCATACTCCGAGACATCAGTGCTATCCTCTGTGTCAGTTGAAGAGTCACTGTCAGATTCCTCCTCCTCAGAAAAGGCAGAATCAAACATCTCTTCCTCAGAGTCCACGGAGGGCTGCATCCGAGCTATTTGGTTGGCTTTTAAATGGTCATAAATTAGGACCATTAGGCCTTGGTGCATAGTAAAATCACCCAGAGGATTCTCCTTATAGGCCTTGAGGGATGCATTAATCGAGCAAAGCAGGAAATAAGGGAAATTAACCTTATCATTGTGCCTAAAGTGGTTTAATAGAACAAAGTGATAACCATAAAATTTCGTAAACCTACCATCTAGAGTGATATAACGCATTAAAAGAAAGAGGATTTCCCTCCAGGGTTTGGCAAAAGCCCTGGGCGGGTAGTAGGTTTTGCTCAACTTTACCAGTCGGTTGTATCATGTTGTTGCTTATGAGTCTTAAAGGTTGTTTATTACCAGGTTTATTCTGGTACACCATGTCTTTATCTCTTCAGTCTTCCTGGACCGTACCATTGTATGCTCATTGCTGGGCTTTATGATGTTCTATTACTAGTGATACAAAAACTGTGACAATAATATGCTCTTTATTTGATTGTCATCACTAATACATTTGGACTAGATTTACAACTGAGGTTTCCGACGGAGAAGGTATATTGTGGCCAAATTTGATTTTTTTTTGAATTAATACCCGCATTCGTCGTAATTTCGACGGTAATTTACCATTTGGTTTCGATGAAGAAGGCATTAGCAATGAGAATTATTATTTTTTAAAGTGCTCGAGTTCGTCGTAATTCCGATGACAACGGCCATTACTTAAAAAAAGAAGAAGAGGGGAATTCATTTGTGCATTGCAATCCCGCGTAGGCGTCCGTGGTGACTTCAACCCCCAAGAACATCAAACCCGCGTCGAAGGCATTTGTGGCATTGCTTGCAATCACGCACAGGAGGTAGATTCAAATTGCCCTAGTTTTTAATTTTATGTTGCAAAAAATATACATGTGGTGGTTAATTGCCCTAGTTTAGTCTCGTAAAACCATAGAACTATGATTGAGGAGTGAGTGTTCAATTTTGTAGCAGCAATCCCTTTGTCCTGTATATGTGTGTGTTGATTGTTCACATGAGATCATATCTCTTTGCAACATCGTATCAAACAATTCACGAGCCTTGTCCATGTTTCCACATTTTGCATTCATGTCAAGCAAGGCATTTGCATGTACAACACCTAACAAAATTCATCTCTCTATTATGCTTTGATGGATTTCCATACTGTTAGTGAACAGATTTGTCTTCTGAAAACACCTGCACAAAATGACTCCTAAACACCCAAGGCTGAAAGACAAACTTGCAACACAGCAGTTGAGTCACTTGCCACAATTATATACAAGTGCTCTCTGCTTATTTTCCAAGGCGCAGCTACCTTCGAATGATTTGCAAAGAATCAAATAACTTGCTATGCCTTTAACCTGAAGACAAAGAAGGTAAACTAACATTCATCCATTAACATGAGATGACGGTGATTACAGATTTAATGAGTTTAAAGAAAACTAAATGAAAGGCACAAAGGCCATTTGTCTAATCTTCCAACTTCAAGGAAACAAAAGAAAGATTGACATTTCATTTTGGATATATGAGTAATTAAAATTCAAAGATTTTGACAAACACATACGCATTTCAAATGAACAGGACAACATCTGAAATGATTGGGACAACTCAAAGATCATCTCCAATCCAAGAAAACATACTTAAACTCAAAGATTTAACATAAGTTCTCTTATTTTTACAAATGCCAAAAACATGGCTCAAAGACCCTTCAATCCTGCAGACAATCTCCTCTTCCCCCTTGCCCTTGGCTACCATCCCTCTCTTCCTCTCGGTGAGACACTTTCAGTTACCAAAAACTAAATCCTGGCATATCATATGTTGACAGCTGGATATAAATAACTGTCTTCATTCCTTCAACACTTTCTTGGCTTCAATATAATATTTAATCATAATGTTTTAATCTGAAAACATTATAACTCAAAATACATAATATTTATGAATTAACTATGGGCTCCACCGTTACAAATATAAGTCGTGCTTAGTTAATATTTGAAAACAGTAAACTTGGTTGCTGTTGGTCACTTTGGACAGACCCGCGCTCAGTCCACCATATCTTTTGAAGGAGACATAATTCGGTTAATCTCTCTGGTGGAAACGTGAAAAACTTGTCTGTTCACAACATATCAAAAAATGAGAAACATCCAACGGTGGAATCAAAAGATATTCCCCCTGCAACATGATAGTTTTTCTATCACAAAAATCAGAACATGTTCTTTGTTCTACACTTGTATTCTGTCAAGTGTATCTTGCAGACCAGATTTAATTTCCACAATTCCTTTGGTGAGAATTTATAAAAATAGGTTTCATAAAATATATCCAAAATCCATCTTGATCCAATGATTGATGTGAGAGATATACCCCCTGCACAGAGACTGATTTTGCTATCTCAGAAAATTTGTATTTACAGGCTGCATTGAAGTTTATAAACATTCTTCGTGCTAATTCTTTCACAATCCTCTAGGAAAAATAATCAATTGCTGCCTAAGTAAATGGTGAATCAAATTCCTCTTCCAAACTTTTGTTGGTTGACCAAATTTGTCCACTGATTGCTTTGTCTCTCCATTTTGGTTGTGCATTGAACCTTTGAACTTCATTGAACATGTTGAACATCCTTGAACTGTTTGAACTTAATGAACCTGCTTGAACTAAATGAACTATTTGAACTTCCCTGAACTGTTTGAACTTCCCTAAACTGTTTGAATAGTATATGACATATCACTTGCACAACACTTAAGTGAACGTTAGCCCGAAAATGTCTTAGACACAACTTAGAACCTACGGTACCTAAATGAACACTACGAACTCTGTTCAAGATGGTTCAAGGGGTTCAAGAGGTTCAACAGACCATTGAACCTTAATGTTAAGGATCTAAAAAAATGATTTACAAGCAGATAAGGGATTGAACCAACGAATTTTTAACAAGACAAAGACTCAACTAAAATTTTTGCAAGGCGACTCACTCTTGTTATGAGGGACGAATGACAAGGTAACATTGGCTTTGACTGGGGAATGCATTTTGCGAAGAAGAATGCAAAGAACTTTGAATCTTTGGTTGAAAAGACAAGCACCTAGGACCATTGGGCAATAGAGTCACAAAGAGTGGAAGGGAAACTTCTTGCAATGTGGGTGGAGGGGAGCAGGGCTAAACTAACAAACTAAAACTGAAAACGAAGAAAGCCAAAACAGCAAACCACCCAGACAAGTGGCAGGCCCAAAGCTTGGGCATTATTTGAACTAATGTTACACACACCAAAGATATATACAATATGTACATAAGTAGGAAAAACTTCTACCACAATAACCGGAAGCAAGAACTTACACGAAGCCATTGACTGGCTGAGAGAAATAGGAGCCTTTACGGAGCAATTGACGATGCCTCTTCGGTGTAGTCCTTAAAAACTGCCATCTGACGACTCCATTAATGTTATAAATCATATTAGTAACAAGCAAAACTTTCTTGAATAACCATCCACCCCCAAAAAGCCATTCTTCATCATAAATTTCTGATTTTCCTTGGGCCTTTTGCATATCATTTCCCAAATGATTTTCAATTTCGGGCTGATTACAAATCTCAAAGTGCAAAGAATCATCCTTGTTCATCCTTTCAAAGAAACTAAAAGCCTCACACTGCTACATACTAGTTTGAAAATCTTTATTATCAGAACTACTTGAATCTAGATGACATCCCATGCCTATGGAGTTGAGAGATTCTACTTCTGGGCTGAAGAAAGGTTGTAACAAAACCTTTTCATTTGAATTCACGAGCTCTTCAGCACCATTTGCTCCTTCTTGCTTGCTGATGGGTTTTGCACAACGGATTTTCTCTTGATAAGGACAACACCATAGAAGGATTTTAGAAATCCTACTTCCCTTGCCAAGTCTTCTGTAACTTCTTTGATTGGGTTTTCTTTAAATGGTGGAATAAAGATAAAAATATCAGAGATATCTTCACTTCTTGCTGAAACCCAATATTTTAAAATTTCTAGATATCTTTGATATACCTCATGGTATTCATTTTCAATAGAGCCGCCAACCTCCATCCTCGGGGAGGTACCTTCAAATTTCTGAGAAAAGAAAACACTGAGACTGCGATTCCTTTCCCCAGCAGAGTCGCCAAAAATTTGTTAGTGAACAGATTTGTCTTCTCAAAACACCTGCACAAAATGACTCCTAAACACCCAAGGCTGAAAGACAAACTTGCAACACAACAGTTGAGTCACTTGCCACAATTATATACAAATGCTCTTTGCTTATTTTCCAAGGTGCAGCTACCTTCGAATGATTTGCAAAGAATCAAATAACTTGCTATGCCTTTAACCCGAAGACAAAGAAGGTAAACTAACATTCATCCATTAACATGAGATGAATGTGATTACAGATTTAATGAGTTTAAAGAAAACTAAATGAAAGGCACAAAGGCCATTTGTCTAATCTTCCAACTTCAAGGAAACAAAAGAAAGATTGACATTTCATTTTGAATATATGAGTAATTAAAATTCAAAGATTTTGACAAACACATACACATTTCAAATGAACAGGACAACATCTGAAATGATTGGGACAACTCAAAGACCATCTCCAATCCAAGAAAACATACTTAAACTCAAAGATTTAACATAAGTTCTCTTCTTTTTACAAATGCCAAAAACATGGCTCAAAGACCCTTCAATCCTGCAGACAATCTTCTCTTCCCCCTTGCCCTTGGCTACCATCCCTTTCTTCCTCTCAGTGAGACACTTTCAGTTACCAAAAACTGAATCCTGCCATATCATATGTTGACAGCTGGATATAAATAACTGTCTTCATTCCTTCAACACTTTCTTGGCTTCAATCTAATATTTAATCATAATGTTTTAATCTGAAAACATTATAACTCAAAATACATAATATTTATGAATTAACTATGGGCTCCACCGTTACAAATATAAGTCGTGCTTAGTTAATATTTGAAAATAGTAAACTTGGTTGTTGTTGGTCACTTTGGATAGACCCGCGCTCAGTCCACCATATCTTTTGAAGGAAACATAATTCAGTTAATCGCTCTTGTGGAAATGTGCACAACTTGTCTATGCACGACATATCAAACAATGAGAAAAATCCAATAGTGGAATAAAAAGATATGCCCCCTGCAACATGACGGTTTTTCTATCACAAAAATCAGAACATGTTCTTTGTTCTACACTTGTATTCTGTCAAGTGTATCTTGCAGACCAGATTGAATTTCCACAATTTCTTTGGTGAGAATTTATAAAAATAGGTTTCATAAAACATATCCAAAATCCAGCTTGATCCAATGATTGAAGTGAGAGATATACCCCCTGCACAGAGACTGATTTTGCTATCTCAGAAAATTTGTATTTACAGGCTGTATTGAAATCTATAAACATTCTTCGTGCTAATTCTTTCACAATCCTCTATGAAAAATAATAAATTGCTGCCTAAGTAAATGGTGAATCAAATTCCTCTTCCAAAATTTTGTTGGTTGACCAAATTTGTCCACTGATTGCTTTGTCTCTCCATTTTGGTTGTGCATTGAACCTTTGAACTTCATTGAACATGTTGAGCATCCCTGAACTATTTGAACTTAATGAACCTGCTTGAACTGGATGAACTGTTTGAACTTCCCTGAACTGTTTGAACAGTATATGACATATCACTTGCACAACACTTAAGTGAACGTTAGCCCGAAAATGTCTTAGACACAACTTAGAACCTGCGGTACCTAAATGAACACGACGAACTCTGTTCAAGATGGTTCAAGGGGTTCAAGAGGTTCAACAGACCATTGAACCTTAATGTTAAGGATCTAAAAAAATGATTTACAAGCGGATAAGGGATTGATCCAACGAATTTTTAACAAGACAAAGACTCAACTAAAATTTTTGTAAGGCGACTCACTCTTGTTATGAGGGACGAATGACAAGGTAACACATACCCTATTCCAAAGCTCCCATTTTTGCATAGGCAGGGAGCATGCTGGCAAAGGTTGTGGAATTTGGCTTTATGCCTTCCAATTTCATTTACTTGAAAGTGTCTAAAGCCTTTTTGACAAATCCATTTTGTGCATATCCAGCAATCATTGAAGTCCACGAGACAACATTTCTTTCAGGCATTCTATCAAACAGTTCACGTGTCTTGTCTATGCTTCCACATTTTGCATACATGTCTACCAGGGCAGTTGCAACTGCAACATCTGACAAAATTTCTCTATCCTTTATGCTTCGATGAATGTCCATACCCTGTTCCAAATCTCCCATTTTGGCACGGGCAGGGAGGATAGTAGCAATGGTCGTGGAATTTGGCTTTACACCTATCGATTGCATTTGCTTGAAAGTTTCTAAAGCCTTCTCAACAAATCCATTTTGTGCATATCCGGCAATCATTGCAGTCCAGGAAACCACATTTCTTTGAGGCAATCCGTCAAACAGTTCTGGTGCCTTGTCTATGCTTCCACATTTTGCATACATGCTAATAGAGTAGTTGCAACTACATCTGACAAAATTCCTCTATCTTTTATGCTTTGATGGATGTCCATACCTTGTTCCAAAGCTCCCATTTTGGCACAAGCTGGGAGTACGCTGACAAACGTAATGAAATAAATGCAATGATCAACTCCAAAGACATCAAACCACTACTAACAAAACCGAGAGTCTAAAATATGATAGGGAATAGTGTGAGTTGTCCTGAAATAAAATTTTATTTTCAATTTCAACTAAAACATAATTACTCAGCCATTTAATGTTATTAATAAGTGTTTAATTTATGAAAGAGATAAATGGTTGGCCACAAGTACATGAGTTACTAAATGCACACAAATAAGTGAATTTGATATTCAAAACTATCTACAATGAATTCAATTCTTGTCCATTAGTCATTTATGTTTGCAATAAGCATCTTTCTTAGTTTTTCTTAATCTTTATTCATAGTTATGTGCATATTTCACATTCTATAATTAGGATATCAATTGCTATGGCTGAACACTAGCATGATGTTTGTGTTGTGGTATAGATGCGTGGAAACATAATTATGAGATTGTTATATTATAGAGATCATAAATCTAGATATCGCATATTAGTTCTAGCTCTTCTTGGATTGAGTCTAAAGTTGGCATACAATCATAAAGCCATTATTAGCAGATCTATCCATTTCTAGTAAAGACAATTGAGAAAGTCATTTTTATATTGAGAGTTTCTTATCTGTTTACCTATTGATGATTATTAAGCCATAATATTTAGGTCTATTTATCTCTCTTGCAAAACCTCTGTAAGTGTCCTAGATTGTCCCTACTACTCACTCTTCAATGAAATAGTGGAGTTCTAAAGATTTGTTGGACAAGATGGTGTTGAACGTATCAACAAGGCAAGCATGGAAGGCATGTTCAAGCTTCCACTTGTACAACTTACAACAAATGATTTGTTGATAGAAGAAATTCTTGAAATAGGGATACAATCGAAAGACAAGTAAGTACATACAAACCTCCTCAGTTGAAAGTAAAATCTATGTATAAAAAGAGTACATTGAATCCCAATCCATAAACACAATAGAGATACTGATGGAGAATTAAGTGGATGTAGCATGTTGCACCAAAGTTGTTAGAGTATGCTAAGCTAGTACATAATGTTTCCTAAAGCCACATTAGTATTTTACCCAGATCATTATCTACCAAAACTAACTACAGTAATCCTTTTGAGGATTCATTTCATGGTGATAGATGTTCATTTAGTTCCACTTCTTGTTGGAGAAAAGAACAATTATTTCTTGAGGTAGATGAATATCCCATCAACAAAGGACAAGACCCTTTCTAGGATATAAAAATTTTTACTCCAACAAAAGATCATGGGGGTTTCACTAGAGATATTGAATAAGAGATAGACTTCTAGTGCTGCATTAAAAGCATTGGCATGTTCTTCATTTATTGATGTAAACTCTCTGTGACACCACCACAACCAACAAAGGTGTAAAAAGTTGTTTGCAATGCATGGATTTTTAGGATTGTCCTTTGAGAAAACAAAATTATAGTATGGAAGCAGGATCTACCAGCTCCTGAGGGAATCTTTATGAAAAATAATTGTAAAATATTTGGGCGAGCTTATATGCAAAAACTCATGCTTCCTGATGGGTTTATGTACATAAATAAGCACGAATTAAGTGGTAAAGGGGCTTTTGGAAACAAGAGGGACAAAGAGGTAGTGGAAGTGAAAACTTTTGGTGTTGTGTATGCTCCATCTCAGAATGGGAATGGTGAAGGTGTTGTAAGAGGAGCTGAGAAGGGTGTTGGAAGAAGTGGGGGTGTTTACATTCCCCCATTTAAGCTGGCTCAAATGATGAAAGATGTGGAAGACAAGAGCAGTGTGGAATACTAGCGCATGACATGGGATGTCCTTCAGAAGAGTATCAATGGGTTAGTAAAAAAGGTAAATGCATCTAACATCAAGAACATCATTTCAGAGTTGTTTGCAGAGAATCTCATTCATGGGAGGGGTCTATTTTGTAGGTCTTGTATGAAATCCCAAATGGCATCCCCTGGATTTACAGATGTTTTTGTTGTGTTGGTTGTTGTGGTAAATACACAATTTCCTGAAGTTGGCAATCTGCTTTTGCGAAGAATTATTTTGCAGCTTAAGAGGGCATACAAATGCAATGACAAGCACATGTTGATAGCAATAGCCAAATTCATAGCTCATTTAGTGAATCAACAAGTTGCACATGAGATCATTGCCTTGGAACTTCTCACCCTTTTACTAGAGAACCCCACAAATGACAGTGTAGAGGTTGCTATTGGGTTCGTGAAAGAATGTGGTTCTTTGTTGCAAGACCTTTCACCCAAAGGTCTCTATGGGATTTTTGAAAGATTTAGAGGTATTCTCCTTGAAGGGGGAAATTGACAAATGAGTACAGTTTTTAATTAAAGGCCTTTTTGCAATTCGCAAAGCTAAGTTCGAGGGTCATCTAGCTGTGCGTCCAGATCAGTTAACACATGAAGTTTTCCTAGAAGATGAACTTGATCAAGAAGCTGGTTTGGATGTTTTCAAGCCAGATCCTGATTTCTTAGAGCATGAGGCAACCTATGAAAAACTGAAGAAAGATATCCTTGGAGATGCTTCTTCAAATGAAGCAGAAGGGGAGAATGATTCAGGTGATGATTCAGATGATGATGATGATGATGATGAAGAGGAAGGTGAGGAAGCATTGAGAATACAAGATGAGACAGAGACAAACTTGGTCAATTTAAGACGTACAATTTATTTGACAATCATGTCAAGTGTTGATTTTGAGGAAGTTGGTCGTAAGCTACTAAAGATCAAGCTTGAACCTGGTCAAGAGAGAACATACCTTTGTTATTATGGTCTTCTTGGGCAAAGATTATGTATGATCAATAAAATTTATGAGGAATTTTTTGATGTGTGTTTTGTACAACAATATTCTATGATACACAGATTGGAAACAAATAAACTACGTAATGTTGAAAAGTTTTTTGCCCACTTACTTGGCACAGATGCTCTTCCATGGCATTGTCTTGCTTATATACATCTGACAGAGGAAGATACTACTTCCTCTTCCCATATTTTTATAAAGATTCTCTTGCAGGAGCTGGAAAATCAGCTTGGTATATTGTTTCTTAATGAAAGGTTGAACGATCCAACAGTGCAGGAGTCTTTTGATTCAATTTCCCCAAAGGACAATCCCAAAAATTCATGGTTTTCTATCAATTTCTTTACTTCTATTCGTGTTGGTGGTATCAATGAGAGTTTACGTGAGTATTTGAAGAATATGACATGGCTTGTAATGCAGCAACAAAAGTCTATTCCTGAGTCAGATGAATCTACCTCTAATGATGATTCTTCTAGTTCATCAGGTTCGTCAGATTCTGATACATCAGACTCAGATTCTGAGTGTGAAACTGACAGGGAGAGCAGTAAGGAGTCACCAAGAAAGAAAAATAATTCAAAGCATGACAATGAGTTTGAAAAAACAAGAAGAAAGAAAAGGGTGAGGGCATCTGACTCGGAGGATGGAAGTGACAGTGAAAAAATTAGAAGGAAAAAGAAAAGGAATTAAAAAATTTTCTAGTCAGTTATTCAAGGCTCCAGTAGACACCGTTTTCCTGGACTGTGACAAACAAAAGAATCACTCCCATGTGCTTTGGTTTTATAACAGATGATTATAAGATGCTACAATGTTATCTTATGTATTTTAATAGCCATGGGTTTTAGAGTTCTGTACTTGACAGGTAATGGATAAACAATGTTAGGAGGAGAAAATATTGAAGGCCAAGTGCAGATTGTGATAATACTAGATCAATGAATCCTGTTATTTATTGAGTATTTCTTGTTTTCCATGTTGTGTGATGTACCATAAGCAAACTACAAATCTAAATTCAATAAGATGCTTTGTTCAATGATGAAAATTTCTATTTGTTAGGCCCAATATGGAAAGCTAATGTACTGAGAGGGGAGGGGTGAATCAATACCTCAAAACCTTGCTTGAATAATAACTTTACTGTTATGCATAAATAGAATAGTGTTGTAACATAAAATAAAGTTAAAACAAATAGATAACAATCATACATGATTCACTCCATAACACATATATTTTGGTTACGTAGAAACTCTTGATTAGAGAGAAAAACTGCGATGGGGTTGGCACCCACAACTTCACTACTACAATAATAAAGAGTGCTCAATTAGAGCTACATATTAGCTATTTCTGATAGCTTACCCTATTAGGAGTAACAAGATCTGTTAGATCTACCTTGCTAAAGGATTTTACAACATTTAATCTAAATGTTGCACCTGGTTAGAGGCTTTACAATTTATAGACTTGATTAGAGTCTTTTACCGTGTTAAAGGTTTCTCTTACAACTTCATAATATTACAATAAAATCATTACAAATATCTGCAACTTTACATCTGAAATGTTATAGCAGATTCTATGTGCTCAGAATAGATTACCTTTCTTATAGCATACCTCAGTAACCCATATAGTAACTCGGTAAACCCTTCTGTTTATTTTGTTCTTCGATTGTTCTCTGAAAACCTTCTCGGTGACCTCTGTGTCTCTGTAACAGTCTTCTTACACTCATGCACACACCTTTAACTCATGCTATATAAATAGATCTCTTAAGACGGTGATCTAATTCATTGCTTCGATCTTACAAACACTATTCCTCAAATGAATAAATATACAAAATATTTCATTGGTTAGATTGATCTCAAAATCATACACAATCTTCTAGTGCAATTTCCAATGTGATAACAGTTAGATGTGCCTCGATCTTGTAACACATTTTCATATGCATGTCTAGGTTCAATGTATCTAACAACACGTTTCACTCGGTGTGTCATCTTTGCTACTCGATAGACATAAAAAGATACTCGGTAGACAGCTCAGTGTGTACTGCGTTCTGTGACTGCTTTCTTCTGTAACCGACTAGACTGTGCATATCGACTTCACTATGTATACCGACTGCATGATTCGGTAGTGTTAACTGACTAGAGTATATAGTATGTCTTTGAATATAAAAACTAATGGCAACTTGATAAGTAGTAACAATCTCCCCTTTTGACATTAGTTGAGATATTTGACAAAAACTACTTTCAGAGTCATAACTCAAAAATATATATACTTTGCAAAATGACTATACTTGATAGTATATACAATAGTCAATGAAATAGTATATTCAGATATACTCCCCTTATCATTATACTGTACATAACTCTGATTTTGCATGCTCGGTTATGTGCTTGTGTGCTTTGCTTACTGTCCTTGGATACTCTGCTCGGTATACTCCCCCTGTATACAATACTTCGAATACTATATCATTCTTAATACTGTATCAAAACTGTATCACTCCCCAAATATATCGTATCACACTCAAGACTATCATATTACTCCCCCTTTTTGACAAACATCAAAAACTTTAATTTCCATCCGGGGGCGGTAACTGGTCAAAAATGGATTTGTACTTTTTTCGGGCGTTGGTGAGAGCGACAGAGAGTGCATCCTTTACACTTTCCATTAAAGAATTTTGTGCTTGAATATCAGCCAATAGTGATATTAAGCCATCAAGAGTGCTTCCCTCTTGTGTAGTGGATAGGCGTGTGGCTCGGTTAATCTGTTCTTGGGTGGATGAAAGATGAGGAAGGAATAATGTCTGGAGTGTCATTATATCCATCCTAATCTTGTGTTCTTCATTTCTTAGTTCCAATTGTTGAGCCATGAGCTATTGAAGCTTGGTATAAAAATCCTGAACTGAATTGGGCTTTGGGGTAAACTTATTTGAGAGATCGGTGATCTCTTTCTCAATTGTATCAGTTTTATTCTTAATGTCTTTAATGAATATAGAAAATGTACAGAGTTTCTGAAATAAATAAAGAATGTGCTTGAGTTGAGGGGACAACTCAGCAATGAATTTGACAAGTTTGAGTTTGCCAATAGCTAGAGCTTTCTATACCTCTTCTATCATTTTTGCAGTAAGCTCCTTGTCTTTGAGCTTGCTCAAATACTCAGATGCATAACTCCGGATATTTTGATTTGATTAAGGAGTTCATCCAGTTGAATGTGGATGGCTACATTGGTTGACATTGTAGCTGTAGGTAGCATATCTGATAGCAGTGTCTTCACCTTCTGAAGTACTTTATTCTTCTTTTGTATGGCCATCTGTTTTTCTTGTTCGGCCTTTGCTTTGCATAGTTCACCGAAATCAATGAGTGCTTGCCCCTTTAATTTTGATATATCCACATTGGGCAACACTATCGGTTTAGATAAATCAACTTTGAAACTATTCTTTTTCACCTTCTTCTCTTTACCTTTGGTTGGTTGGACCAAGACAATAGCTTGAGAGGCTTGCTGACCCTCGATAGGTTGCTCGGTAGAGGCGACACTTTGGTCGGTTCCTGTAGCCACTGTGGTGTCTTTTGATGTCTCGGTACTGGGTGTCTCAGCTGCAACATTTTTAGTGCTCGAAGGTGCTTGAGAGGTCTTGTCTAGAGTAGTATCTTCCCTTGTTGTAGACTTGTGACCTTTAGTGCCTTGTGTTGTATTCTGAGGAGCTTCGGTAGAGACAGGTTGATTGATCAGTGGATAAGGCTGAACTTGTTCTAAAATGGATTCACTAGATACAAGTTTTGCATATGTAGTGCCTTCTATCATTTCCTGCTCTGGTTCCTCTGTATCCATGACATCTTCATCTATTTGAATAGTGTCAGCTGGGTCTTGTTCGGTAACATCAGGACCTTGTTCGGTGACATCAATGATTTCAACTATAGATTGTTCACCGGCATCTTTAGTTTTGAATATTTCCTGCCATTTTGCTTTTGTCTCATTTTCTACGTCAATATATAGCCCATTCATCAGTTTTAAGGCTCTCTGTTTGCCAAGAAATTTTGAATTGTAGGTTGTTAGATGTTCCTTTATTTCGGCTACTGACATATTAGGAAATAGATGGACTAGACTTCTTTCTCTGATTTGTTTCTTTGAGTCCATTGCATACTTCCACCTATTATCAATATGCAAGTAAAGTTCATTTAGAAGTGACTTTACTAGTTCCAATGGAGCTGTAATGCCCATACCCTAGTCGGACTTTTAAAACCCGTTTAACCTTGATTGACTTCCTATGCGGCATTCTTGAAAGGTAGATTAACCGATATGCAATGTGTAGTTTAGATAAAATAAATAAATTGTGCATACTTATTATTGTGCTTTTGCATCGATTCTCGTGTAAATGTAATTGTTTCCTAACCCTTGAGATAAATCTTGAGCTAACGCCTTCATTGAATATGAATATGTATTTGCATGCTTGTATGAATTCATGGGTGCAGGAGATTGCAAGTACAACACCGCTTAGGGCAAGGTTCATCTCCTTTGGAATTTGCAAGGTTGAGTATGCTCCTTCATCTTTTGAATTCGGATTTAGTGGTCATATAACTCTCGTCTTGCCTTAGCATGGTCAGGTGAGCATCGTGTGTGGATTCGTGGGGCTTTCTTTTCATTGGGATGCGTGTCGAGAGATTCGGAGGACTTCCTCGATTTGCGTGCCTTGCGTGAGGTAAGTGAGGTTTGTTATCCTAAGTATTAAATTCAAAATTATTGAGTAGGCGAACACAATAGTGATATAGGAATTTAAATAGGTAGCTTCTTTTATATGATTAATCATTAATTTAAGAGATTGCTTTAAATTGTTATTGTAGCGAGCTTAAGGTATTTAACTCGGGTTAGTGTGCTCATTTACGCATTTGTAACATTTATGCATTTGTAGTTGAGAAATTTGAATAAACAAGACTCTTGCATTAAATTAGTCATTTATTTAAAAAATGTCGCTTTATTATGTTATAGCGAGATTATTTAATAGTTAATTGTAAAATAACAAATTTATTGAGTTATGCGTTTTAGAAAGGAAAAATTTTAAAGTCATTTGGGAGATAGAATTAAATTACTCATTTCCGCATTTTGGAAGAAAAAAGGGGTAAATTATTATTATTAAACGAAATTATTTCTTTTTTACTTGTATAGTTGATATAGTATGAAAAGATTGATTTTTTTTGAAAACTAAATTAATCAAAATGCCTTACCCAGTCAATAGTTCCAAAATATAAATGTAGGCCTAAATCGATATTGAGAAATTAAAAATTTAAAAAGAAATAGAAGCATTATAATTTTAATAAGGAAAACAAATGAGATGTATTAAATAAGGTAAATGAATGACTTCCATTTTCATTTTCATTCATTTTATTTTAAAAATAAATGCCTAATTTCGAAATTGAAAATTAGGGCAAAATTAGGGTTCTCTTTTTAACCTAGTTTTGTAAGCATTTTGGGGGTTCTTGGCCTTTGGGGGTCTTCTTTTTGAAAAATAAGGTTCTTGCAAGGGAGATTGGGGGATTTTTGGAGAGGGATGGGGATTGAGAGTAGCTGATTTGGGAGCTCTTCTTCATCAAAAATCTCTTCCCGGAAAGCGTTTGGAGGTAGGAAATTTTAATCTACCCTTTTGTTTATTGTTATGCCCTCCATGAAATGCTGGAAAAATAGAAAGGAATGCTACCCATGAGTGTTTTTTTTTAGATTTAGTTTTCAGTTTGGTTGAAGGCTTGGTTGTTCTTGGTTTTAAGATTGGCCATGGTTTTTTTGGGGATATTTTGAGAAAGAGAAAATCTTCTCCATTCTTAGTTTAAACAATCTGGAAATTCATTTTATTACTGTAAAAATGGGGGTTTTTCTACATTTTCGTTTTTGGGTGTTTTGTTCATGTTTATTCAACAAAAAAAATATGGTACCCAGTTGGTTGTTATTATGAGAAATCTGGAAAACATGTGGGTGATGAATCCCTTTCAAAATGGGAGATTGGCTGGGATGTGAGTTTCTTTCAAAAAATAATAAACAAAACCAAGGAGGTTGCTGGAAATTGTTTTCTTTTTCCCTGTCTCTGGCTGGGTGGGTGCACAGAAGATTTGTTAATTTCTTTTTTAAAAAAACTGTGTTTTTTTGATTTGCTGTGACAAAATAAAATTTTTAAAATTTTTTTTTTAAAAAAAAGTGGTTTTTTGAATCCCCATGGTAGCTGCTACCAGCTGGTAGCAGCGCTACCAGAGGTAGCGAACTGCTACCAAATGGTAGCAGCGCTACCAAAGGTAGCGCTCTGCTACCATTTGGTTGCAGCGCTACCAATGGTAGCTGGGCTACCAGGGGGGAGGGCCCACGTGGGTGTCCGCGTGGGTACCCTCCCACTCTTTATTTTGTTTTTGTTTTTTTTAAAAAAAAAAAAGGGTTTATCATATTTTATTTTTAAATTATTTAGTTATTTTTATTTATTTTATATAATTGTTTTAAGAATAAATAAATGAATATATGCATATAAGGTATAAAAAAAATTTAAAAAAAATAGAGAAGAATCAGATTAACAAGAGAATTCAAAATTAGTAAAGGGATTTACATTCAGTTTTTTTGATATTATATAATTTTAAATTCAGTTTCTTATACTATTAATCTAGGATTATTAATTAATATATTTGGACCTTAGGGAATCAACATGAGTAAATCCATACTTGAATACAAGTTTTCTTTTAAATTTCATATTGGTTTCAGCATACTCAAGTTAACACTTATTTTTAACATGGACTAAATAGTCATGGTGGACTAATATGAATTTTTAAATAAAAGTTAAATTATCAAATCCGTAAACTTGATCGACATTAATGGTTAGACAGATATGGTAAACGAACATCTCTACCGGATAATTGCCTATGTAGGTTTAAATTTCTATAATAGAATTTGGTTACGAAATGGCAAGACTTGTTGTGATAGTGGTTGGTTATAAGTCGGTCAAGCCCCTAGTTAGGCTACCGACAAGCAAGAGAATCTAGGTTTGTTTGTTTTCTTTTGTTATGATTCAATTTGACCCGCTTTTAAAAGGGATCACTATGTAATAAACTAACGAGGTAGATGTTGACTAGTGTATGTGTTCGCCTAAAAGGCAAGATTGTAAAGACATGTAAATATGTAACCTTAACTATATTAAATGCCAAAGGGGTCTTGCAGTTGAGCAGACTCGGAGATGTAGCCCATCCGGGGTGAACTCCGAGATCATATCTGTGTTATGAGATGTTTATAGCGTGCTTTGTTTTATGTTTTAAATTATCATGAATGATTGTATTCTTGCATAAGTGTATGGTGAAAATTTAATGAATTCAAATTTAAGTGCATAACATTAATCATCTGGATAAGTGTAGTTATTTAAGTTCATAAAACATTGTGATTATGATTATGGCAAAATATCTAAGATATTGTAATTAAAGTTGTGGAAAGGAGTATTTTGATAGGGTTAATTAAACGTAGTAATAATGGAAAGAATCTTGCTAGGTTACATCAATGAATTAACTTGTTATTAAGCATGTAAATTGATCAAATGAGAAATGGGAAAACAAAGTTGAATTAATGTTATAAACCCTAAGTGAAATCTAAAGGATGAATCTCATATAGGCATTTACCTTCTTACCTTTGTAAATGAACTTCGCCATGTTAATTGTAATTCACTTTATCAGATGAATTTACTTAGTTGTTTACATTTTAATCCTAACAAATAATCTTTATCAGATTAATTTCACACAAGAGTGAACTCAGCTAGTATCTATATTTGTAACCTTAAATAAAGAATCCCTTATGGATGCTGAAATGGAACTAAAAAGGGAAGTTTTGGTATAGTTATTTAAATCTTAATCTTAATATATGTACCATCTCATATTAACTTCGTTTATAAAAAGAGATATGCAAAAAGATAATTGTATTTTAATCTTAATAGAAGAACGTCATTATGATCTTATTACTCTAACCTTGAAATGATAAATATTATCTTGCTAACTATATCTTAAAGTTAAAGGATGAACTCATGTGGCTCTAATACATTTTCAACGTAATGATTTTAGCCATCTAGTAGTATTATTAAAACTTCAAATGAATTTCCATGGCTACTCATATTTTACCTTTCATAAAAGAACTTCAATTCATTAGTTGGCTACGCATGAAATCAAATAAAGGGACCTCACTCTATTAATTGTAGATGATCCTTAAGGAACGAATTCTTCCTATTAACCATACCTTTTAATATTTAAAAAAAATATATATATCAAATGTGAGTGAATACTTTAAAATCAAATGATGGAATCCTCATTTTACTAATCGTAGCTTAACCCTAAATGAATGAATCTCATTAGGCATATTTTTAAACATTAAAGGATGAATATCAATTGTGAATGGATACCACAAACCCAAGGAATGAACCTCATTATATTAAACGCTGGGAACCTATTTGGAGGCCTCTTAATGTAATTATGAAATTAAGTGCATTGAACAAATAACCTATCAAAGGCCTCCAATCCACCCAAAGTAAATGAACGCTTCCTAAAGATATAAGGTGTTAATCCATTGAACACATATGTAATCAAGACCTATGCATTATCTCGTAATTATGATATCCTGTTTAATGGATCTAATGATGCAAGTTGAGTTAGGTGTAAGGTTATGTAATCGTGTTGGGAAACTCCTTAGGATCGTTTTAGCCTTCCGCTGTGTTATCTAGATAGAGATAACTTTGAGATAACTTCAATCTATCTTAATATTGTAACTTTTCATTAACGCTCTTAATTATTATTTTAAAAAAAAAAATTACACTCTAATTGAGTGTTTTTAACTTAAACCCTTAGGGGTTTCCTGGCGGGGCATTACAGGAGCTAACCGGAACTTTAGAAGTGTGCAGATGATAGCTTCTTCAATTTGTCTCTTCTCATCATTATTTCTAGTTTCATATTTGGCATATCTAAATGAACCAAATCCACCATATTCTTTCAGATTGGCACAAAAGTTTTCAACACTATGTATATTTACCTTCTTGCTCTTGACAATCTGGAATTTGTTGGCATCCTTAGATTCTGTATCACTAGACTCTTGCCAAAATGAGTCTCTGAGTAGATTTCTTGTATGTCTTTGTTACCTTGGGAGCAGTAACACTCTTTTGTTTCTTACTCGGTGATGCTGCAGATGCTCTTGTATTAGGTCTCTTTGTTGGAGGAGTCGGTAGGGCCTTTGAAGTGTCCTGTTTCTTTCTTTTTAACACTTTACCCTTAGGCAATTCGGTGCTCAGTGTTATAGCTGCTTCTTGAGCTTCTGATTCCTCTTCGGTGATGGCAAGAGTGCCTTTGACAAGTGTAGAGGAAGAATCTTCTTCGAATTTCTCCGTTAAAACCTTTATCATCTTTGTTGCTTTTCTTGTAGCTTTGGGTACTACAATGCTCATTTTCACTTTTCCCTTCACTTCTTCATAGGTTCCATACCTCAGCTTGGTAGCATTCCTTGGTAATGTAAGAAATGCATCAATTTGTTGTTGTGTGATGTCAAATTCAATCTCGTAACCCATAGGTGGCAAAGATTGAGTTCTTGGTTCCACAACATTCACATAACAGTAATCAGTGTCTACCTCAAAGCATATGTCATCTTTATATTTCTCCACGAGCTAGGGTGGAATTCGGTACCTGTTGTGCATTTTCTCTTGAAATTTACTAAAGTAATCATCCATTATATCATTGAAATTATCACCTAGCTTCTTGATGAAGTCATTAATCTGATGGGTGATTGGTCGATGTAGCTCCCAAACTACTTTACCGACTGATGGAAAGAATTTTTCAAAGTAGAAAAACATGCATACAAGAAGTGAGCCAAACTTTAGTGTATTTTCCAAGTTGTTCTTCTTTGGCTTCCTTATTGTGTTCAGATTCTCAAACACGTTCTTCAATAACACTTCACATAAGTCAACTTTCATTCCCTTTTTCACAATTTTATAAGCTAAGTCAACTGTTGCACAGGGTAGACTGTTTTCCCTTGCTGATTGGAAGAAACAATAACCAATTACTCTAATGGCAAACTTAAGTTCTGCATCAGTGACATTGTTCAATTTTAGTCCTCTGTAATCAGATTCTACTCCGGTTAAACTGATCAATTCCTTCTGTGATATCATCTTTTGAGCTCGTGCATGATCATAGATAGGATAACCGATGATCACATGAATGATTTCCTTGGTGATTTTAAATGGTTTCTCTTCTAGCCACATGAAATCATCATGAACTCTGCTCAGAACAAACTTGACCCATTGGGGTTTGAACACATGAGGATAGGTTAGGGCTTTAGTCAATCCTTTGATTTTGATGTGTTCATACTTTCTGTTTAATACACCATCAGTACATAGTTCATCATAGGTGTCTCTTATTTCAACATGACCGAGTTCTTCAACACGACATTTGGTGAAGAATCTCACATCTTCGACTAACAAGACTCGATCCGGGATGAGTGAAAAGGCGGTTTTGTCATCCGGTTCGAAGGCGACTTTAGGAGTCAAAGAGTATTTCAGTGAGGGCTTCTCTACATTTTTGACAACTATGGGATCTTGGATCTTGGGCGCCATTTAAGATTTCAGGTAAAAACTAGTAAAGAGTCCTTAGAGTTTCAGAATTTCAAACGTCAGACGCTTCACACTCAGCAGATAATGGCAACTTGATAAGATCAGTAAACTAGCTTAACAATGCGATGAGATTTGATGTAAATACCTTGGATTTGCTTTGAATGAGGTTTTGATTGCCTTGGAATCGCTCTGCTCCGCTCTTTCGAAAACTTGGTGAATGAAAATGACCGCGAAAATACTTTTAAGTACACAAAATACCTTATTGGGCTCCGTGCGGGTTAGGTTAAAAACATTAAATGCACTCAGTTCACCTTTAACCGATTTATTCTCCTTTTTTTTTTTTAACCGAGCAACCAAATTTCCTTCATTTACCAACTTGACAGGCTTCCTGTATACACCGACTTGATAGGTTTCCTGTAAAGTACTTTTGATAGAATTTCAAACTTACTAATGCATCTTAACTATGCAGATTTTGAATTTAGTACATAATAGTATAGGAACTGTTATGATTTTAACCTTCAGAAAATGTAGTCCCTTAATACCTTTACTGATTAATTTGGACTAGGTGCACCTAACTTGGTAGGTAAGGTGCTTTCTTCATTTGACACAATTTCCTTCTTTTTCCAAATCTTCTGTAATTTGCCTTTTATTTCTTCAGTGTCTCCTCTAGGTTGATCTTTGCAATCTCCAGCCAAATGTCCAACTTTGTGACAATGAAAACATGCCATACCAGGATTTCTCCATGATCTTCGGTTGATCATTCCAAACCTTATAAAATAGTTAGCACTAATATGTCCATATCTTCCACAACATTCACACCATATCCTTGTATTGTAATCCCATGGTACTGTTGCATATTGTCGGTAAGGATCTGTGTGAGTTCGGTAACCTTTAGTGTTTGCTCGGTGTGCAGACCACATGTAGTTCTTTTGCTTAAGCCAACACTTCTCAGTACTATGTCCATATCTATTGCAGTTTCTACAAAACCCTTTGTATTTTGCCTTCTGATAGTTGTTAACAGACTTTGTCCTACATTGGTTAAATGTGTGACCATATTTATTGCAATTGTAACAATAACCATTGGACTTAGTGATATTCAGTTGCTTACCTTTTCTAATTTGACACATGTTGGCAGTGTGACCTTGTTTTCCATAGTAGTAGCAAATAGGCTTCTTTCTTTTGATGTTATTCCTTTTTCCAGCTTGCTTTGGTGATTCTCCTCTCTTGGTGGTATGAATTCCTTTCTCGGTAGAGTCTTTTCCTTTGTAACTGAGTCCTGCATCTCTTTTGGGTCTTCTTGTATTCAATTGCTCATCCAACATCTTTGATGCTTCATAAATCTTCTTCAGTGTTTCTTTGGATTTCTTCTCTGATTCAACTTCATCAGTCAACCTTGATACTTCAAGTTTCAATGCTTGATTTTCATCATTCTTCATAATTGTTTCATGATGTGCATAACCTAGTTGATCTGTCATATTTTGTTGAATCCCAGTCAACCTTATGATTTCATCATTTTTATCAGATACTAAGACTTCAAGTTGTTGTTTCTCTCTTTCTAGATCTCTTGTTTTATCCTCAGCTATCCTTAATGCATCTAGATTTTCAGTCATTTGTGTGCTGAAATGTTGATGTTCTCTTTTCATTGCTTTTAGTTGATCAGCCAGTGCTTTGTTCTTTTCTTTCAATACTCCAATCATTTCTTCAGTCTCTTCAGATATACTATTCTCAGATGATGTCTCAATTTGCTCCACTAACTCTTGAGAGTCCTGCAAATCATTAGATAATCTTCTTCTTACTTTCAGAGATTTTTGCATTTGCCTTTGCATGTCTGCAATCACTTGATTAGCATGATCCATCTCTTCTTGCAGATACACAATCCTCCGAGATTGTTTGTAGCCTTCCATTGATAAGATCTTTCTCTTTAGGTAGTTAAACCCTTTTCCAAGATTCAAGCTCTGATACCAATTGTTACGCCCAATATGGAAAGCTAATGTACTGAGAGGGGAGGGGTGAATCAGTACCTCAAAACCTTGCTTGAATAATAACTTTACTATTATGCATAAAAATAATAGTGTTGTAACATAAAATAAAGTTAAAACAAATAGATAACAATCATACATGATTCACTCCATAACACATATATTTTTGTTATGCAAAAACTCTTGATTAGAGAGAAAAACTGTGGTGGGGATGGCACCCACAACTTCACTACTGCAATAATAAAGAGTGCTCGGTTAGAGCTACATATTAGCTATTTCTGATAGCTTACCCTGTTAGGAGTAACAAGATCTGTTAGATCTACCTTGCTAAAGGATTTTACAACATTTAATCTAAATGTTGCACCTGGTTAGAGGCTTTACAATTTATAGACTTGATTAGAGTCTTTTACCCTGTTAAAGGTTTCTCTTACAACTTCATAATATTACAATAAAATCATTACAAATATCTGCAACTTTACATCTAAAATGTTATAGCAGATTCTATGTGATCATAATATATTACCTTGCTTATAGCATACCTCGGTAACCCATACAGTAACTCGGTAAACCCTTCTGTTTACTTTGTTCTTCGACTGTTCTCTGAAAACCTTCTCGGTGACCTTTGTGTCTCTGTAACAGTCTTCTTACACTCATGCACACACCTTTAACTCATGCTGTATAAATAGATCTCTTAAGACGGTGATCTAATTCATTACTTTGATCTTACAAACACTATTCCTCGAATGCATAACTATACAAAATATTTCATTGGTTAGATTGATCTCAAAATCATACACAATCTTCTAGTGCAATTTCCAATGTGATAACGGTTAGATGTGCCTTGATCTTGTAACACGTTTTCATATGCATGTCCAAGTTCAATGTATCTGGCAACACGTTTCACTCGGTGTATATCAACTCGGTGTGTCATTGTTGCTGCTCAGTAGACATAAAAAGATACTCGGTAGATAGCTCGGTGTGTACTGCGTTGTGTGACTGCTTTCTTCTATAACCGACTAGACTGTGCATACCGACTTCTCTGTGTATACCAACTGCATGATTCAGTAGTGTTAACTGACTAGAGTATATAGTATGTCTTTGAATATAAAAACTAATGGCAACTTGATAAGTAGTAACACTATTTTCTTGCCTGTGAAGAAAGACCATGTCAGACAATATCAACGAACAACAAAATAAGGAGACAATTGCTAGATTGTGGTCTAACTTGAAAAGAAAAGGTGATGGAAAATGTTATTGTCTATGCAAAATTTGTAAAGGGTTAAAGACTAGAAGACTTCTAATCAAAACAACGAAGAAACATTGTAGGCTGCATGGTCACATTGAAGGTGGACATGATTATCATCCATTGGTAAGTTTTTCGTTATATCGTTTTGACAATTTATATACATAATAAATCACGTGATGATGAGATCATGATCACGACTTATTTATGTTTATCAATTTTACATAGGTCAAGCACCCTGGAGCACATGGTATGGATCAACACAACCCTAAGAATATGGTTTTCAAAGTGGATGAAGATGGAGGTGTGAATATCGAAGCTGGAGATAATGATCCCATGGAAGATGATGATCATGAGCCAGAAAACACAATTGAAGATGATGGTACAAATACATTGATCCATGACTCATTTAGTACTCGCACAACTGATCATGATGATGAAGATGACCTTGATGTTGTTCATGATGTCCCTCTACTTGAGAAGGCATCTGAGGCCCTTTACGAAGGCTTGCAGGCAACTCTTCTCGCTGTTGTATTGTTGTTGGTGAACTTGAAGGTTATGAATGGTTCAACATAACAATGTCACGTATGTTACCTTATGTCATATATGTCATAATAAACTATGAATCATGTTGTACCATTAATATTCTTTATTATAACAAATTATATTTTTTTGCTATAGATTGATAGGTGAGTTTTTGTTACCACCATCAAATATTCTACCTCGCATACCGAGAATTATCTATCATTATGAAAGATATTGGAATGGAGTATCAAGCAATAGATGCTTGTCCCAATGATCATATTATATATCACAAACAACATGAATTTCAAACTGAATTCCATGAATGTCATATCAGTAGATATCAAACAGATCAAATAACAAAAGGGTTCCTCGCAAGGTTCTTCGCTATATTCCCATTATTCCACGTATGCAACGATTATTCAAGTGCACTAGCTTGGCACAATTTATGGATTACCATGCACACAATAGAAGTTGAGATGACATTATTCAAATGCCTGCAGATGGTTCAACATTTATGGACATAGAGGAAAAGTGGCCACACTTTAAGGAAGAACCTTGTAATCTCAGGCTTTCATTGGCAGCAAACGGTGTCAATCCATTTGGAGAGATGAGATCTGTTTACTCAGTGTGGCCTATTTTTGTTATCAACAATAACATTCCCCCATGGATGTCAATAAAGAGGGAGCACGTAATGTTGGCAATGATTGTTCCAGGTATTTTATCATTTAAATATAGTCGTCTAAATTTAATTATAAACATTGCTGTAAAATGGTCATAATAATTATGTAATGTTTTTGTTCATTCGATTAGGTAAGTACCAAGTTAAATATATGAATGTATATATCGAGCCTCTTATAGACGAGTTGCTGGAGTTATGGAATGGTGTCACTATGTATGGAATCTCTAGACCAATAGGACAAAGACAATTTCAATTCCATGCGATGCTTCTATGGACAATACATGATGCCTCGGGGCTAACACATTTTTGTGGTATGTTATAGTGTTTAAGTTGTGCATGAACATTATAATTCAAAAAATTATCATATTTAATCCAATTATACATTATCTTGTAAGTCTTCAAACAAAGAGAAAATTTGCATGTCCTGTTTGTGGTCCAAGGATGAAATCTCGTCATTCAAAAAGTTTACGAAAGCAAGTGTTTGATGAGTATAGGGACTTTCTCCACAAAAATCATAAGTATCGAAATACTGAAAAACATCTTTTCAATGGGAAAGAAGAGAATACATCAAAGCCACGAACAATGGCACCTCACCTGTGGAAGTTGGAATATAATAGAATTAATCGTCAAGGTAATACCATTCCATCTATTGGTTTGTCATAAAACATATTTTCTATTTTGTTTTGTTTACTGATGATGTGATTGATGATCATGAAGGTCGTGAAGGCATAAATGACCACCTTCCTAAGGGACTAAAAATTTATCCCCGATAATTTAGTAGGTTTCCCTACTACGAGCAGTTACAAATTGTTCATTTGTTTGATAGTATGCATATTGGAAAGAATATAACATAGACAGTATGGAAAATATTGGATGGAAGGCATGATAAAGAAAAAATTGTCAAAATATGTAGTGACATTCAGGATTCCAATCATGCAATGATAAATGTCATTCAATCAAATAGCCATGGAGACCATATTAATATAAGTGAGCTTCCTTGGTTATTAACGGACCAGCAAAGCAATGCTATAAAAGAAGTCATACGAAAAATTTGATTTCCCACAGGATTTGCTGTGAACATAAACAATCTCATATCAAAGAAAAGTGAATTTGGGCCAGGGATGAAAACGCATGATTGGCATACCTTCATTAAGGTAAATCATGCTCTTGTGTTTTTAGTATGTATTTAAGTACTACGAGTACGTGTACTTTTCATTATGTTATAAAAAAATGAAAAGATAATTTTATAATTGTTGCAGTATGTTCTACCTCTATCTCTCCCAGACGACTTCGACAATAATGTCAAGCAAGTCATATATGATCTTGGAAAATACATGAGGTAAGTAGTGATATTTGTTTAGTTCGTTGTATAGATATTATATTTGTGATTTGTTTTACTTGTTATGTAATATATTTTTTTGCATCTTGAATACCTTGTAGGTGGTTGTCATGTAAAGAAATCCATAAAGATGATATTAAATATTGGAAGAGAAAAATTCCTCATTTAATGTGTGAAATGCAAAAGTGTCTACCTCCAGCTTTTTTCAATGCACAAGAACACTACCTCATACACCAAGTTGAGGAGATAGAATTGTGTGGACCTGTACATACTAGGTCAATGTGGATGGTTGAGAGGCACTTGAAATTTTTGAAGGCTTTGGTTCGACAAAGAGCACATCCTGAGGGTTCTATGGTGGAGGGATATATGGTATACCAAACTATGGTGTACATTTATGAATATCTTCCTAAGTTTGCAGCAAAGATCCACGTGGATCACATTTGGGATCCCAACACCATTAACAAATTTGAAGGGGGTACTTGACGGGGAAAGGTAGATTGAGGAAAGTGAGAGGTAATTATAAGATGTTATTTTAGTTAATTAATTCTTAATCTTCAAAATAAATCGATTGTAAGACATCTATTTATTTTTTGTACAGTTGGTCGAGAGTGGGATGCACTACATTTGTATATTGCAAACAATCTTGATTGGATGACGGTATGGATTGAACGTTGTCAACATTCTGGACGCACGTTAACATGGGAAGGTGTGGCTTCATTGGTTAAAGAAGCACATCGTAATGGAGATTCCAATGTTATGCAAAGGGAAATTGATTTAGCATATGGTTTAAGAGATAAACAGGTACGTATAAATTTATTAATCACCCATATGTTTTTCAACTCACAATGCAATAAATTTTACATGTTTGACATATCGCAGGTCAAACACCACAACGCTATGTGCTGCAATGGTCATAAATTTCATATAAAAAAGTTGGATGACATGAAGAAAACTTGTGATTCTGGCATCACTACAGTCTTTGAGGTGACAAATATTTCATCGAGAAATGACATACATCCTCAATAGTCTCAAAATCGATACTGTGGCATTTTGGATGATATACTTGAGTGTGACTTTAATTCCTTCAAATTAGTTTTGTTCATCGTCAAATGGTACAGGCTACGATTGAATAAAAATGATCCTAATAGAATTGTTATTGAACATGATAATGGTTTTATAATGCTAAATACAAGGTCATTTGAACCAGTTAGGGATGAGCCCTATATTCTTCCAAGCCAATGTGAGCAAGTATTTTACTCAGAGGTTCCACATAAACCAGGTTGGTCATTTGTTGTTAGACATGATCCAAGAGGAAGGCCGATAAAGTATAATGTGATGGAAGAAGAAGATACCGAAGAAGTAGAAGATGAAGTGGATGATGATCACGATCGGCATTTTCTCAATGGCAATGAAGAAGAAGAAGAAGAAGAAGAAGAAGAAGAAGAAGATGATGATGATGATGATGATGATGATGACGACAACGATGACGATGATGACGACGACGACGATGATGATGATGATGATGATGATGATGATGACGACGACAATGACGACGATGACAACGATGATGACGAGGATGATGATGATGATGATGATGATGATGATGATGATGATGATGATGATGATGTTGGCAATGATGACCTTGATGTTCATGATGATGAAGAATGAAATGTATGAGGTATGCGATTAGTATATTATCTATTTAATATTGACTTCTTGATAGAATTTTTTTTACATAATTAATTCATTATGTTTTGAATTATAATGCCATTACATAATAAATTCATGATGCACCTTTTAATATGGAGATGGAGATAGGGAGAGTGACTATTTATGTGACAATTTTTAAACTGTGTTTATTTATGGAAATTGGATTGTTTATTAGCTATGTGATGGATGTTGATTTAAAATACATATGTGATGGATCACATGTTTATGATGATGCATGTGACATTTTTTGAACTTTGTGTTTATTTATAGAATGTGTATTGTTTATTACCTATGTGATGGATGGTGATTTATGATACATATGTGATGGATTACATGTTTATGATGACACATGACATGTGATGCTAATTGTGATGCTCAATTACATATATGATGACACATCATGTGATGCTTCTGAGGCTTATGATACGTATGTATTTATTGTTTATCAACTTACAAATGTAGTAATGCTTATGATGCTCAATTGATGGTGTTGAGTTCGGGTATAGTCCCTGTGTGATGTTGTCACCCTTGGTGGGAACAGGTCATTGACTACAGACATCGTCAACCATTTAGTTGAGGATCCTGCATAGTCTACATAAAGTAAAGGTAAGGAATTAAAAAATTTACAATGATTTTGATGACACATCTTTTTATTATTTAATACTCTTTTTGTGTACAAAGCTCACGTTGTTCATGTTGTTCATGTTGTGTACTATGTAATTTTTAGCTAACATAAGATACTATTAGGATATATTTAATGTGTTATTCTTTAGGTGTTGTCAATGTTACTATGCAAATGCCGTCATTGCCTCATCATAGGTTACCCTCACCTGTATTGCTGACTGCAATGTCGGCAACATGTAGCATGCAGACATCCTCTAGTGCACATCATATTGGCCTGCCCACTGTTGTTTCTCTATCTTTTGTCATGTGTTTATTTCCCTTCAAGCGTTCTTTCTTGAATTCTAATGCCATTTTATAGTGGATTCATTTTTTGCAGGAGGAGATGCACATGAGGATGTGCCAGAGGTGACTATTGTTGATAACATACCATAATTTCTTGGATCTTCTCGTATTGCTAGTACAGGAACGTTGCAGGCCACATTGGTGGTGAGCGACGAAGAAATGATTCCCTTAAAGATACAAAAGGTTCCAGGTACTTTAAAATTATTATTATATATACTCTAATTGTAATTTACTTTATGATCACTCATTTTGGAATAATGATCCCATGAATTTTTTGCAGGCAATGATATTTTCTATAAACATCTTAGTGACATTGCATTGAAGATATTTGGGCCCACCATACATAAAAGGTGGTACATCATATGTGAAATAACCCTAATCCACTTTTGATTTCATATCATTGCTAGAATAGTTTTCCTTTGATCCATTTCTCGAAGTGTAATAAATGTAGCTTCAGTTTATTTCTGAATCTAACAGGTTTGTTTTTGCTTTAAAAGGTGGAATGACCAAGAAAAAAGGTTAAAAGATGAATTGACAAACCAAATGGTTGAGTGGTTTGGAAAAGACACCTTTGACAAAACCAGGCTCCTTGAAAAAGCTGGCACATATCTAAAGTATGTGAGGGACCAATACAGGACCCATTTGGAGAGGAACCTAAAGTACGAGCATCCCCCCATAATTCCAGAGAGGGAGTGGAAGGACCTGATTTTGGATGCCAAGGAGAAAATTGAAAGGAAAAAAGGAAATACACCACTAGATGCCAGAAGAAGGTACGGGATACTATTAAGAGTGTAATTATGTACTAATTAATTACTCTTTATATTAATTTAATCTAACATATTTCAAACTTTTTATAGACTGAGTGACACGTCAAAGGCAACCAAGGCAAGGCAAGAAAAGCACAGGCAACACAAACTCGGCTCTGGTGGTTACATGAAACTTGTTGCACGAATTGTAAGTATCTCATGTAAACAAAATATTGCATCAAAATATTAATAAATTGCAAACGTTTTTTTTATCAAACAATGCAAGAAAAATTCATGGTACCAAGCAAAAATGCAGGGCTCTGAATTCAATAGAGCGCACATAGAAGATGACAAGTGAATTGCCTACCAGCAAGGCTATTCAGCCGTGGTTGATCGGATATGAGAATTGAGTGGGCATACACAACATTCGAGTGCATCCATCACACAGGTAAATATGCTAAATGGAAGTTGTTTCAAATTGAATACTTTACCAATAATCTAATTGATGTTGAGTTCCAACATAAAGTGACTATATTTGTTTTAAATAAGCAAGCAATGATAACAATGTGCATGTCATTAGAATGTAGCCTGCTAATTGTGAAACACCACCTGCACATGAAGGTCCGGATGTGCATCCTAGTAGTGGAGGTATTCATTTGCTATTCAAAGTTATTTATTTAGCTATTAATACAATTAAACATCTTAATTTGTAATTAGAGTAGTAATTAATGTAACATTTTTTGTCAATATTTTAGAGCATGTAGTCGGTGGTGAGCAAGTGGAGCATGATCTGGGTACACAACATCAAGAACATGATGTTCCCCACTCAGGTAAAGAGGACCACTATTATTGCTTTAAACAAATATAATTGCAATTGGTGTTCAGCATTAATGTAACCTTTAGTATTTCAACTCCAGATGATCTAGAGGGTGTTCAACATGTTGAGGTTGAGGCTACACAAAATGATGTGGCCCCATCAGGTAAAGAGCACAACAATTATGTTCTCTAAATTAATGAAATACTGGTAACAATAATATTTTTTTTAAAAAATTTAACCCATTTCTTTGTTATTGCAGAGGACCCCCCTTCGCTTCAGTGTCCTTGTCCTCAGTATAGGACTAGGCATACATCGAGATCATGAGTAGTTGGTGGAACATCTGCAAAGGGGGGAAATGATGAAGAAACCGATGTTCCACTTAGTCTTTTCATAGCTTCAAAGTAAAAACAAAGAAAGCAATGATTGTAATCTAACTTATTTGATAATGACTAATTTTTATGTGTTAGTGAATGTAATTATGTGCTAATTAATGGTTATGGATGATATGTGTTAATTAATATTGATGAATGTTGTGTGTTAATTAATGTTAATCAATGTTATGTGTTAATGAACGTTATGTGATATTAATGAATGGATGCTATATTTTATTAATGGTAGAAAGAATGAATGAATGTTATAAGATGTTAACAGGGAATTTAGAGTGATGTTGGGGGGGGGGGGGGGGGGACCAAATGAGCTTCCAACTTCACGTGGTTGGCCCTGTTAAGTAGAGAATATTAAACTATTCTCGAAACCAAGCGAAGCTCAACAAGATAACACACTTTTTAATATTTCATTATGTTGCACAGTTAATCTTATTTAATAATGTATATTGAATCTTAATTGCAGGGTCCAACAAAGCCAACACGAATAACAACACCACAAGTTGCTGGGTATAATAAACTCCCATATTGTCTTGTCTATACACAAACAATATGAGTTGCTTCTAGTGTTGATATCCAAGGTAGGACTGCAAAAGTTATGAATATGCCTCATCCTTGTAAGTTTTTTTATTACTTGTAAGTAATGAGTATGCCTCATCCTTGTAAGTTTTTTTATTACTTGTAATTCATGAATATTGCTCTTTAGTTGATTAAAATTAAATGAAAATCTTTAATGAATACACAAAACTATATACATATGCAGGTGCACCATGGTTGAGATGGTCCAACTCCCTAGTCTCACTCTACGACTAAGCTCATGCTATATCTAAATCAAAGACATCTCAAATAAATCGTCGGTGGAAAGCTGCAAAATGCCATTTTCATACATAAGCAAGACATACACAATTGGGCACAATCACCAAGAGAACGGTAAAAAGTGTGTTTGAGATTGTCTCATGGATGCTTTTAAGGATTGTATCATGGATGCAAAAAATCTCTTCATTAATCCTTGACTCATGATTGCTATAATACTTCTTTAGACTTCTCATGTCATTTGTTGCACTTCTTCACTATTTTGGACTGAGTTTCAACTATGTATTTGCCTTGACTTATGACTGTACCTAGCTTTGTCCTATCTTTGTAAGCTTCCTCTTTGAATTGTGGTTGTAGCTTTGATAATACCTTTTTAATGTTGCACTATTTGTAAGGAGGACAACTCCTAATGCATGTTGCAAATTGTGTTCTAGTGACTGAGACTAACCTTTTTGTACTTGATGTTTTTGACTAGTTGTCATAACCTCTGACTTTGATGCTTGTGCCTTAATAGAACTAGATGTTTCTTGTATGCATACTTGGTCAGGGACTACATTATGATGCTATAGGGCTACAAACTAAGATTATTTATTGTATTGAGTTGCACATTTGACATGAGTTGCCCTATGACTGCTATGCCTCTTGAGGTTATAAGGTGTTGTTCTTGTCAAGTTTTGACAATGCTGCAACAATAATGTGTTATTTGTTGTTAAGGTTTGGAAAGACCTTTTAGAAACTTATACCCTGCTCTTTTTCACTCAGTAGACTTTATTACTGACATTTTATTTGGTACTAGGTATGACTGCATACTGGCTTTACTGTAGACTGCAATCTCTCTAGACTATATTTTCTGAGTGTTGTTGTATACTTGACCATCTATTTGGAAAACATAGCTTGAAATGTCCAAAACAATTAATGAATGACTGCACTATCACCAATCTATCTTGAAGATTTGACTACTCTTTAGATTATGATTATGATTGTCATGATATTTCATGAGATTGCTTTATCCCCATATGAAACCCTTTGTTCTTACAAATCAATGCTTTGAACTTGACCTCAACTTTATAGTGATCACTGTCTTTGTACAGTAAGCTTGCTACTTTCTCAACTTTTGATATATTGGAGGCTCCTAGGATGGTTTATATCTTATAGTCACAATACCTTGCTATAATTTGCATTTCAGATCACTGCTCAATGATCATATGATGTCTTTGTCTTTTGAATTTGACTCTCGAGATTTCTCTATTTCGTGACCTTTTGAATAATTTTGGGCCACTATTCATTACTTTTATTACCCTATATGTAAAAGACCTTGCTCACTGCTTCCCGTACTTGATCTTTATCTGGTTTGTGTCAATCCTACTATTGCACCTTTTCTATTTATTATTAAGATTTGTTTTGGGATTAGAAACTCTTGATGATTTCACTAAATGACTTTTGCATGACTGTACTTTCTAAGCTATCCTAGGGAACAAAAGAGACCTAGGGATTTGCTCACTTCAAGGAAAGAGAAAATCTAGCAAGACAATCAACCTTTTTAAATAATATGTGGAACCCTTATGGTGAGCAAGAAAGCATTGAAAAACTTATAGATGTTGTCATAACACAAAGCTGAAACTATATTATTTTTTATAGATAATCAGATTTCTCCTTTAACCCGACTTTTGCTTGAATCATTACTGTAGGCGTATCCAATGCATGATTTAAACAATAACATACTAAAAATTCTAAAATAGGGTTTTGAAAACCCTACCTCCAAATGTGGATATCTACTGTTATGACTATGACAATTTCTCTCCAGAAGCTTTGATGCTAACTTCTATCACGCCTAAACTCTGCATGTGGTTTGCATGGTGTTGGCATGAGGTGCTTTGTAAATGTCATGGATTCTCTTCATATTTTTATGAAACTCCTTCATCGAAGAGGTAAACCTCTCATTCAAACTTTGAAGTAACCCTTTGACTGTTGCATGTAGTCCTTTTTCTTATAAACCTTCCTCCTTACGGTGACGTGCTAGGACATAAATTGAAGGTGTAGCTTGTGGAACCTATTGAGCATCAAATCTGAATTAAGTAAAATATTTTGATTTGAGAGATTAAATCATAGAAGCCATCTATCTTTGGAAGAAATCATCATTTTCATTGATACCATAATAACCCATAAGTTATCGAACAAGTCTAATAGCATTCTATCGAAATATCCAAAATTCAAATAGTATCGATGAGACCCAACGATGTCTCATCAATATAAAAAGGGTATCAAAGGAAAGGTAACACCGATGAACTCTAAAAGGGACTCATCGAAAGCAATGATTCCACCGAAAGAGGATATCGAAGAAAGTAGAGACGGTTTTCATCGACGGGAAAAGGCTTCCAAGGAAATAATACCATTGATGCAACATGAAGGAAACCTACCGAAAGAAGCATTCTTATCAAAAGAATGATATCGATCAAATAGAAGGAAGCTACATCGATAAAAGATATCGATAACGATATGATTTTTGAGGAGGCTAAAAGGCATGTTACCAATATATGTGGTTTTACCGATGCAACTTTATCAAGGAAGATTACTAATGAGCTCATCGATGAAAGATGATAGTGGAAGCAAATCATCAAAAGAAAGATAGCCTCGATGAAACAATAGACCCATTCATCAAAGGAGTGTAGTGATGTCGATAGAAAAAGTGTTTCGATGGAAGGATAAAGGAAGTTACAGAAGCCCAAGGTTTCTTCGACATGAAACCCGATGGACATCAGATATATATCGATGAGGAAATAGGTTTTGAGGAGGCTAAAAGGCATGTTACCGATATTTGTGGTTTTACCGATGCAACTTTATCAAGGAAGATTACTAATGAGCTCATCGATGAAAAATGATAGTGGAAGCAAATCATCAAAAGAAAGATGGCCTCAATGAAACAATAGACCCATTCATCGAAGGAGTGTAGTGATGTCGATAGAAAAAGTGTTTTGATGGAAGGATAAAGGAAGTTACCGAAGCCCAAGGTTTCTTCGACATGAAACCCGATGGACATCAGATATATATCGATGAGGAAATAGGTTTCGAGGAGGCTAAAAGGCATGTCTCCGATATGCGTTGTTTCATCGATATAACTTTATTGGTGGAAGACGACAAGAGAGGATAAAGAAAGGCTTCGGTGAGACAATAGATCCATTCATCGATGGGGCATAGTGATATCGATGGAAGAGGTATTTTGGTGGAAAAGTATGGAAAAGAGTAAAGAGCGATTGGATTGGCTTAAAACTGAAACTATTCTAGGAGGTGATGCACCAAAATTGTGATGATAAAACTATCATGATTCACAAAAATCTATCAGAAATTCTTCTTACACAAAATAATTAACTTCCTTCTCGCATGAGCATTTCTCAGAAACGTGAAGTAATTAATAAATTTGTAAGGAAAGTTAATTTATCAACACAAATTTACTAAAAATTGCAATACAAACTAAGACCTGTGATTTTGAAAGAAGTAATGATGCGCACTAAGAAAACATAAGATTCAAGGTTTCAGATGAAACACAAAAATACTCCTATCAAATATATCATGAACAAACACAATTATCAAGGCAAATTTATGAAATTCTGCAAACAAAAGGAATCTTGCTGAAAACATTTCTCTTAAAAAAATTGCTGCAAATCTCTATATATCAATGTTTGAGCTACAAATCTCTGATATTCTCTTAAGGAAAGAGAAAAGAAAAGGCTAGAACTGAGGAAAAGATCTAACAAGATTTCCTCTATATGCAATAATAAGGCATGCAACCCTAAAAGAATGAACTACACTCCTAAAAGGTGAACTCTAGTCTGAGATCCGAGCATAAGGAAAAATTCTGAAAAGTAGGTGCCAAATCTATATGAAAAGATGCAACAATACTGCCAAAAATCCCTCCAATCAATATGCAACCCCAAAAGGCTCTCAAAATAGCCTCAATCTGCCGATAAGTGTCTCAAACTACCTCTGAATTGTTGTTGAACTGACCCACAGTCTGATGCATGTGTGTATAAGGGGAAAATAGACTAAATATTAAAGTTAGTCAATAATGGCTTAACTTTTAATCTTTACTACATATATGTAACTCATCCCTTATTTTTATATGATAAATATTATAAGTGATTTGATTATACTATCACTTTGATATTTATTTTATTTTTCAGTTGTGCATGGATGCATCAAAAAAACTTAAGTGCCACTCTTAAATTAATTATTTTATTTAAATAGAAGTTTCTCAATAAAGATTATAATAATCTTTATATTACCTTTTGCTTCACTTCTATTTATATGCTTAAAATAATTAATTATTTATTATATTAATAATGGAAAGTGCAAATATTTCTTTTTATTATTTGTCATTATTAATAAATTAAATATAATAATAATAATACAATAAAATCATGCACTTAGAAAAAACAAAGGGTTTTAAGCCCCCTACAACTGTAAAGACTTAGGACATGAAATCTTAGTGGGAGTTTAAAACATGACCACTATACAATTAAAAGCAGCTCTGAAATAAAACAAGCCCATAAAAATCCGGGGGATTTAGGGCATGCAGAGTAAAAAGGGGGAAAAACCCTATAAACATCTTATTTTCACTTTGCATCTTTTAGTCTTCTCGAAGAAAACCCTTTGTCAACATGCGGCGAGGGTTTGAAATTGGATGCATGAGGATTCAAAGCTTCAATTTTTCGGCTTGTTACAGGGACTTCCATGAATGTCAAGGGATGTGATGAATGATCTTCAACCACGGTATGGAGCTTCTCCTCCTTATGTCTTTGTCGCTTTTCTACTTCACGTGCATTTTAGGGTTTTATTGTATTCATTATTTTCATTGCATGAAGAGCTCTGTCTTTAAAAACCCTAATGAGCTTGCATTGTGTTGTTTTATAGTTTTAAAGACACTGTTTCTTATTCATAACTGTGGGTTGTAATGTTGTTGCTTATGAGTCTTACAGACTGTTTATTACCAGGTCTATTCTAGTACACTCTGTCTTTATCTCTTCATTGTTCCTGCACCGTACCATTGTATGCTCACTGCAAGGCTTTATGATGTTTTGTTACTAATGATACTGAAAATGTGACAATAATATGTTCTTTATTTGAATGTCGTTATTCTTTCAAATGATATAGTTGTTGTCTTTGAAACTTATATCAACAGTGATATTGATGTAGGAATTTATCAAGAAGGTATTTTATCTTTTGAATTAGTTGCCTCCACTACTCTGATACAGTCTTATCATTTTGCTTTCACTATACTTAGGTCTTGAATGCATCATTGGGGGCAATCTTTTTATATAATAATCAATAAAGTCATGTGCCCTCATGCTAAGTTTTAGTTGTATCAATATCACATCCTTGGTATTGTCACATGATCGATCAACATGAATCTATGGTATTGATTTATGATATATCTTATTCTATTCTAATTTCATCTTCATTTTTTTCACTGTCAAGCCCCATTTCTGAACTGCAACGTCCTATCTTATGAATGTGTATATTGTTCATTAGCTGTAAATGATATCACTGTCAATATCCTATTTGGTCTGCACTTGATTTCTTCATTCTTGCTCAATATTCTCTTTTTTTTTGGTTCTATCCTAGGTAATATAACTGTGATATGAACAACATTTATTTTTTCATTGCCCTTATCATTGTAATCCCTGATTCTCATGATACTCATCTATCTATTGGTTGTAACTACTAGCATTCCTTGCATCTGGGCTTGATCACGAATGCTCACCATAAAGACTTTGGAAATGTTGTCCCTATTATAGTTGTATTTCTAGAAGTACTCTGTGAATGATGTTACAGGTATGACTATTTTAATTTTCCAATGCATATGGCCTTTGAAACACAAGCTTATCCTTATGAAGCACTGTGTATTTATCTGAACAACAAATTCTGAGACTCCAATACTACTATAGTCACCTTTATGACAATCATTTGTTGATTTTTCTTTGAATGCTTTGTTCAATGTTTATCAATCATTCTTGCCTCTTATGTTTTCTGTCACTTGAGTAGGACTATCCTTGTACATTGTTGCCTTGTTCTATTTGACATGATGTTAGTTCTGAGTGGATATACTTGCCTTTTCTCATGTGATAACTTTAGTCACCTGTTGATCAGGAAACATAGTTTTATTCATTGTTGTATGTGTTGAGATTGGATGGAAGCTTTAAACTGTTATTGAATGCCAATATATGGGATTGTGGATGCACTTATGTTTCATGATTGGTAGTTGATTAATGACACCCTGCGAGTGACAACTAGTATGTTAAGCTCAACCCTTGTGGGAGCCCATTTTAAACCACATACTTGATACTTATGAGATGAAAACTTGTCTTATACCTGCACAATGAACAAACAAGTTAGAAAAACAAGAAGGTCATGAAGCTTTTGATGATTGGACACTTCTAATCTCTGATTCACTTTTTGTTATGTTCATATTCTTTCCATTTGTAGTTTTTTGTACATGTGTATGAGCAGATTAGTTAGAGAAACTGAGATCCTGAGCTCTAATACCTCTGGCATTCACCTCTTGCAGGCATTCCAGGAGCGCTAGGAGCATGAAGATACAAGATGCAGCTTGATCACATCAACAATTTGTCATTGAAATGCAATGATGGATCCCCTTTTCTCTTTTTTATGTTTATCCATTTGTATATCATTCTACTCATTGTACATTCTTAGTCATACCCACGACTTGTGTGGGTCCTTACACATTTATGTAAATGGAAAGTTTCTTTCATATGTAGTTTTAACTGTACATTATTGAAATACATTGCATTCTAAAAAGAATTCCTCATTTATATATTCAAATCTAGTAAATGATGAAGTATAAAGATTTGTTTTTTTGTGTACCTTTCTTTTATTTGATGTGTAAGGCCGATCATAGGCTTATCAAATTTTGATGATTCAAAATTTAGATAACAATAACATACCCCTTATGACCCAATAGTATGCACAACGTACACACTAGGATGCTATAAGGGGTCATATATGGTCCTAACTCCTTAGGAGCACATATGACCCCTTGTAACATCCTAGTTTATATACCATACCTCATATGACCCAATAGCATGCACAACGTACACACTAGGATGTTATAAGCGGTCATATGTGATGTTAAGGGGTGATACATGTGTATGAGCACATGCGTGACCCCTTAGGACCACATATGACTCCTTATAGCATCCTAATGTTTATAATGTACCCCTTAAGACCCAATTTGACCCCATAGGACCCAATAGTGTCCCAAGGGGTCACGCATGTGTTAGAACACATGCGTGACCCCTTAGAAGTGCATATGCCCCCTTATAACATTCTATCACATGTATAATGTACCCCTTATGACCCAATTTGACCTCATAGGACCCAATAGTATGCATAATGTACATGCTAGAATGCTATAAGGGGTTATAGGTGGTCCTAAGGGGTCACGCATGTTTTATAACACGTGTATGACTCCTTAGGACCATCTATGACCCCTTATAACATCTTAGTATGTATAATGTACCCCTTAGGCCCAATTTGGCCCCATAGGACCCAATAGTGTCCTAAGGGGTCATATGTGCTCCTAAGGGGTCACACGTGTTTTAACACGTGTGACCCCTTAGGACCACATATGACCCCTTATAGAATCCTAGTGTGTATAATGTACAACTTAGGACCCAATTTGACCCCTTAGGACCACCTATGACCCCTTATAGTATCATAATGTGGATAATGTAGCCCTTAGGACCCAATAGTGTAGGGTCCTAAGGGGTCATATGTGGTCCTAAGTGGTCACGCATGTGTTAGAACACATACGTGACCCCTTAAGACCACCTATGACCCCTTTTAACATCCTAGTGTGTATAATGTACCCCTTACAACCCAATTTGACCCCATAGGACCAAATAGTGTCCTAAAGGGTAATATGTGGTCCTAAAGGGTTACACATTTTTTCTAACACATGCGTAACCCCTTATAGAATTCTAGTGTGTATAATGTACCCCTTATGACCCAATATCACCCCATAGGACCCAATAGCATCCCAAGGGGTCATATGTGGTTCTAAGGGGTCATGCATGTGTTCTAACACATGCGTGACCCCTTAGGATTATCTATGACCCCTTATAGCATCCTAGTCTGTATAATATACTCCTTAGGACCCAATTTGACCCCATAGGACCCAATAGTATCCTAAGGGGTCATATGTGGTCCTAAGGGATCACACATGTGTGACCCCTTAGGACCACATATGACCCGTTATAGCATCCTAGTGTGTATAATGTACCCCATAGGACCCAATAGTATACATAATGTACACACTAGGATTCTATAAGGGGTCATATGTGGTCCTAAGGGGTCATGCATGTGTTCTAACACGTGTGACCCCTTAGGACCACATATGATCCCTTATAGAATCATAGTGTTAATAATGTACCCCTTAGGACCCAATTTGACCCCATAGGACCCAATAGTGTCATAAGGGCTCATATGTGGTCCTAAGGGGTCACGCATGTGTTCTAACACATACGTAACCCTTTAGGACCACATATGACCCCTTATAGCATCCTAGTGTGTATAATGTACCCCTTAGGACCCAGTTTGATCCCATAGGACCCAATAGTGTCTTAAGGGGTCATATTTGGTCCTAAGGGGTGCACATGTGTTATAACACGTGTGACCCCTTAGGACCACCTATGACCCCTTTTAGCATCCTGGTGTGTATAATGTACCCCTTAAGACCCAATTTGACCCCATAGAACCCAATAGTGTCCTAAGGGGTCACACATGCTTAAATATTTCTTTTTTATAATTTTAAATATATTTTTATATTCTTTTTAATGAACTTAAATATGTTTAAAATATTAAAAATACATGTATATGTATTTAAATTTCTTTTTATATCTTTATATGTTCATATTAACTTAAAATTATGAAAATGTATGTTTATGTAGTAAATTTATTTTTATATCTATTTATATATGATTAAAATGTTGAGAATGTATGCAAATTAGACATGTATATTTTTTGAAAAATTGCACTTTATTTTGTTCTACAATTTTTAGATTAGAAATTTTAAATTATGTTTAATTGTTGTTTATACTTTTAAGTACAATTTTTTTTAATATAAATTGTAATACATATGTACATACACTCACTTCCAAATATATCTATACATTTCCTATTATCAGCATGTCTGACCAGCCTAGTTCACATAACACTGGATCTGAGCCCAACGTTAATCCAGGAGGGAGTGAGCAGACATCACGTAGGTTTGCAAGAACTCTTGAGGATAGGCAACATCTTTATGATCAGACAACACAAACATTACAGCGTGCTCTAGATCTCTTGAACAACACATTAGTAAACACCCCTAACCGTATAAATAAGAAAGAAGAGCGATCATTAGAGATGAGTATGCCATATGATTGACGTAACTGACACTTATAATCCGTATGATGAGATTAATACTACTTTTTTCTATATTTCCCTTTCACGTAGTGTTCGTGGTATCGTAAAATGGGAAATGATCAATGATGTAAGGTTTCTACCGTTGATGTGAAGACCATGTTCCCTCTTTATCAGTCCATGGGTAGGGTGAAGGGTTATATGCCTACCAGGTGCACAGATGTACTAGTGACACCATTTATATATCCTAGATGGTTGGCCACTCATCATATGTGGCTTCAAAAGGATGAGTTGCCCCCTTTTTTTGTGCAAACAATTGTTTGCAGAGTTCCATATGGGGTACGATGTTGACTACACAAATTTTCCTGCACATGCTGGATAGGGGAGATGCACATTTTCAGATAAGTTTAGAAGACTTGATGCACCACAACCTGCTAATGAGCGGACATTGATTGGTCAAAACCTTTTGGTTATTCCAAAACTTTTGGAACTAGCACATGTAGCAGATAGTGCATCAGATGGCACTTGACAGTCTATTTTGTTTCCAGTATTTCTACCATAGCCACAAAGGTCGATGAGATGCCATCAGATCATGTGGGTAGATATTTGCTATGCTCTCATAATAGGATTCCTGCAGCTGATGATGCATTAGAGAGTTACGATCCCTATGTTCGAGCATACATACCATCGTCGATGGATGCTGCATGCATACATGAGATAGATCCTTTACGACAGATGAGCACATGTTTGTCCAGTGATCTCTTAGATGTTGATGCACGCTAAAAAAGGAGGCACATAAGACAAGTTCAAAATTTTAGCATGTTAGTGACAACAAAAATGAAACACAAACGAACTTATGAACCTAAACATGCATATCAAGAGAGATAAAAATTATACAACAAGAAGCATAAACAAATGAAAGAGGGAAAGACCCAAGATGCTCCCCAACATGCTCATAGTTTCTCCTCCCTTGTTTCTCTCCTCTCCAAGTTCCACATGAGTGTAGCCCTCATCTTTTTGCACTATCTATGGATGTCTTATGAAGATTGAAGATGATTATGAAAATGAGAACAAATGCCTATGCAAGTGTAAATAAGCTACTATGAGAAAGCACCTAATTAGTCTATGTGAATTTTAGCAAAATAACAATGTAAATGCTTCTAAATGCTCTCTCTAAAATGACTCTAAGTTTGATGCATAAAAAAATTCTTTTTTTTTTGAAGAAGGAATGGACTCTATTTATAGGAAAAATAGAGAAATGGATGGTCGATATTGAGTAATCTCAACAAGGGTTAGGATTGATGGGTTTGTGATCCATGTGATGACTTTCAACCCAATCCCATAATGACAAATGTCAACATGAGATGACTTGAGAGGAGAAGGAAGGAACATTAAATGCTTGAGATGACATGAAGGTTACCCTAGGAGGGTTTGGCTAGGCTTGAGTTAATGAATAAGGCTTTTATCCAATGAATAATGCCTTTATCCAATGGATAAACTCTTGTGCAAGAGTTAATGAGGATAACCATGGTCAAAGCAATAAATGCTTGAAGAGACACGTGAGTTAAATGGAGGTTGAGTTAGAGGGAAAGCCTCTAACCATGTGAGAAAGTTGAGCTTAACCATTAATGGTTATGTAAGAGCCGTAATGGTTATGTAAGAACCATAAATGGTTTGGAAGACTTTAGGGGTTAACTTGTTGAAGACATAAAACTTTTAATGCATTTCAAAGATTTTGAGGCTTTGAGAAGTGACTTCTCTTTGCTTAGGAATGTGACAATAATTAGGGAGGGGGATTAGGCTAATTTGGAATGGATTAGAAGAATCTAGAAGGGGTTTAGGAGGCAAGTGGGTTTGGTGGGTGTGAGAAAATAAGATTTTATTTAAAATAAAATTCATTTATTTCAACTAAAATTGTGCAACTTGCATTTGTAGGAGAATGCAAGTGGGATGGGGGATTTTTAAATATATATTGATTTATTTAAAGGGGAATTTGATTTTTGTTTTTAAATAAATGTTGATTTATTTAAATGAGAGGAATGAGGGAAATTAAATAAATTAGATTTATTTAATAACTAGGTTATAGATAGGGATTTTAATTTAAATAAATTTATATAATTTATTTAATTAAAATAGTAGAATGGGGGTTGAATGAATTAATTAAATGCGAATTTAATTAATAGAGGATTATTGGTGTATCAAATAAATATTAAATATTTATTTAATTTAGTGGAGAAATTTATGTGTCTATAGATGCATATCAGGTTATTGTTATGGAGCATGGGATTTCCCTAGAGGAGGCCTTAGCAATGTTAGACGTGTACTTGGTCGACCAGATTCTTGTAGCCATGGTGGTGAGCCTACAGATTCTTAGCATGTTGTTCTTGCACATCCTACTGCCCCTCCCCAACATACATCAGTTGGCCAGGATACACCTCCTCCTCCTATTCATACATCCATTGATCCCACACCACCTGGCATTGGAGTTTGAGGGTTTTACACTGGTCTACTTATGGAGTCAGACATTGAGGGCGATGTTGCAGTGAGCTCCTTGCATGATTGTGACATCAGCAGGATCAGACGAGCATTAGATGATGCAAATCAGGTATGAATTTGACAAATTAATTTTAATTTAAAAACTATCTCTACTTGATGGTAGATGTTTAATTTTTTAATTATTTAATTATAATTTGTGAACTATAGGGAATTTTATTAGGATCCATGTATGGATATTTACACACTGCCATTGACCCTGTTCATCAAGAGACATGGTTATATATAACTTTAAATTAATTGTTTGTTTTTAAGTTCTATTTAAAGGGATAGGCATTGATCTCAATTTCAAGTTATTTATATCTAACAAAAAATCAACATTGCGGTATGAGAACTATCACTTAGCTTGAGCTCTTCATCACATAAACGTTCTAGAGTCCTACATGCATGTGGTGGAGATGTTAGAGACCCTGAGGTATGTTTATCTAGAATGTGTGTATATGTATGTTCTTAATCTATGTTTCAAATTATATTAGATAAATTGTATGTATGAATGTTTCAAATTTGATTAGATAGATAAATATAACTTAAAAATTTACTAGTATGAGTTGATGTGTACTCTATTGCAGGCGCAGGAATTGGGACATGGTTCAGGACAGGGCCTCGACTGACCCATTGTTTATATATGTTCATGTGCACACATTTTCTAGACATTGTACTAGACATATTTTATATATATCTATATATATTTATTTTCTTATCTCAACATCTCCTGGATGTATATTTTAGAACATGATATGTACATGTATGTATGTGTTAGAGATCTAGACATTTCATACTACTTTGTGTTTATATATATCTTACATTTTTTAAAGTTAAATGATATATATGTATATATACATGCACGCACACACACACACACACACACACACACACACATATACATATGTATATATATACAGATATGTATATACATATCTATATAGATATGTATATACATATATATATATATATATACATACATGTATGTATGTATATGTGCATATATATATACATATAGATATGTATATATGTATAGATATGTATATACATATATATAGATACATATACATATACATATACATATCGATATATATATGTATATACATATACATATATATGTATATGTATATACATATATATATCGATATGTATATGTATATGTATATATACATATATATATCGATATGTATATGTTTATGTATATGTATGTATATACATATACATATGTATACATATGTATATATATATATATATATTGTGTATATATATTGTGTAAATATATATACATATATATATATTTACACAATATATATACACAATATATATAAATATATTATGTATATATATTGTGTAAATATATATATATATGTATATATATTTACACAATATATATACACAATATATATATATATACATATACATATGTATACATATGTATATGTATATACATACATATACATATGTATACATAATACATATGTAGTAATACGATGTTAGTCATTCATTTTTAGACTAATTGATGTTTATTTTTTGTGTTCTGGTACTTATTTAAGTTGTTAGCATTTTAAACATGTTTAACAATCATGAACTTATAATTATCAAATTACAAAAGTAAGTTGTAATTAATATACTTACGATGTAATTAAATATATTAATTTACATGAATTAAAAGCATGATGAATATACTTACTTGGTGTAATTAAATACATCAATTTTACATTAAGCATGATGAATATAATTAAGGTACATTATTAAATACATTAAAATTACATTGAAATAGATACAAGATCGTAAAAAATACATTAATTCATAGATGTTTAAATAAAAATAAATCTATAAATGTAAATATCCCCAACACAAATTTCCCCTTAAGATCCCGTAAGACAAAATATATAAATGAATCGATACATGTATACATACATATAAAGATGATTTAAATAGGTGATTCACACATGCACTATTCAATCTAGGTGTAACTATGAACATGCATTATGACCACGTTGCAAAAATCCCCTTAAGACCTGTAATGCCCCGCCAGGAACCCTAAAGGATAGCAACACAACAAGGCAACTAAAGGCGCAATAAATTTTTTTTTTTAAAGATTAAGGGAAATAATCATAACCTTGCTCAATAACTAACATAAGCGGAAGACTAACATTACATCCTAAAGGGTTACCAACGAAGATTACTTCAAAATAAAAACCACATCACAATATTAATCCAATCTTCCATTTAAATTGAGGAAAGCCAATAATGATTAAATAATTCATATTCATAAATTGATCTTCAAAAGAGAGGCTTACCGAATTACAACATACATACTTCCAAGGATTCATTTATACAAATAGGAAAGATAACTGAAACAATATACATCCCATGACTTAAATTACAATATTCCATAAAATTACATGGCTTCCATAGAACAATAAATTACAATTTTTACAAGTTGTTGATACAATGACCACACGGCCTCAAAGTACAAAATCAAGAATATAAGTGCTACATGAAGCACGAACCAAGATGCACCGGCGAAGCCAATCCTCGCGTGAAGGTAGGAAAAAGATATCCGATGGGAAGTGGCACTACCACCCGACCATGTGATCCCATAATGGAACCACCCCACCGTGCTAGGAGATAGCAGACGACCCTCAAGCAAGCAAGAAAAGAACAACAGAACACATGACTCTGTAGTACACAAGTGGCTCGACTCACAAAACACTAGCGACCCTAGAGAGAGAGTGTCATCACATGGCTTAACATGGTTACCCTAGGAAGGTCTCCATAGGTCCCGGCCCCCATCATGGGTTATCCTGGTAACCTCTCCCGAACCCTCGGCTCCATCTAAGCATCATGCGGACCCTACCATCCTTTTGTGAAGACAAGGTGGTAGGTTTGCCATTCCAGGCCTTCCCAAACACCTTGAGCCTATACAAGCACTCAACCGTGTACGGGGTGTATTATCTTAATTAAATTAATAACTACTCACCCCCTAAACAATTATTAGGTTATCACTTAATAGCTGACTTTCGAGGGGTTATCCTGCCATCCACTTTGGGTGCGGCCCCCGCCCAAAAGCCACTCTCTCTACTAGGTCACTAACTGGATAAGACTATCTATGAGAACTCTATGGTGGACTACAACCATAAATTATCCAGACATAACACAGGTGTAGGACTCACAGTCACAAACCCAGAGTTAACCATAAGGGACATATCACATAAAAGCCCACTTCCTCAAGGTTTGAACAACGACACCTGACCAAGGGCAAACATCGACAACATAATGACCATTTTAAACATAATGCGACGACATTAAAATGACTAGACTGCAATGATAAAAACACTACAAACAATCTTTCTTTGAGCAGTCAACATTTAAATCAAATTGAACAAATGTATACAAGCTATTATAAAATAATTCCAAAATAACATCTATTTGACGAATACAATCCTCATACAACTATTTTATAATACTTGGATAACAAACACCAATATTAAATTTAATCCGACTTTCCTTAATTCCAACATTACTACTAACCTCTAAATCATTTGATTTATTTTTCACGATACCAAGCAATTAATCCCCATTACTAAATCAAAAGAATTACTCATTAATCTTAACATCATCGTAAACTATATTTAACACATTATTATTATTTAATATTAAATAATAACATATTGTTATTATTGTTAAAATAACAATATATTATTGCTTAATACTAAAACAATTAACGCGTATAGAATTTATTAAAAACCTTTAACATAATATTGTTATTTAATATTAAATGATAACATATTATTATTTTTTATTAAAATAACAATATCTTATCATATAGTATTAAATATACCATAACACTAATCATCTTACTTACCACTAACTTAATAATTATCATTTTCGTTTTTTTTTTAAAACTAACAAAAAAAACATTAAAAATAAGCAATTTTAAACACCCCGTGGGCCCCCACGAACCCACAGGCAGCAAGCGCTGCCTTTCCCAAACTAGGAAATGCAGCGAGCTGCATTCCCAGCTTGGGGAAAGCAGCGCTGCTGCTACCCACGCTGGGGATGCAGCGAACACAGGAAAAAGGGAAGGGGGGGGGTGCGTGGCTGGGTCGAGCCCAGCTCCCCCGCCACCGCCCCCAATGCAATTTGGTTTTAAATATGACCAATTTAATTTTATTAAATTTAACAGTTAAAAACCTATTCAAATAAAAATGACAGAGGCTTAAAAAGAACAGAAACTCAAGACACAGACAGAGGTGAAAACCTCTGTCAAACACAATAAAAAAATTAATCTCCCAGCCATCGAATTTTATCAACATACAACAAACAAAATTAATTTAAAAGGAGTCACAATTTTACCAGCAATAACCAATCTTCTGAGACAAAACAGGGGCATTAATATTTCATTCAAATTAGCCCAGTTTGCTTTAAAAGTTTAATTAAATGGGAATAGACTAAATCCCCAAACCCCAATTGAATCTATTTGCTTCCAATCAAGCATGAACAAGGAATTTTAACTCATAACTATCATTTTTAAAACTGGAAATTTCTAGGGAGAGATATTTTATGAATGCTTGGCAAAATTTTGCCAGCATAACACTACCAAAACCCATCAAAATTCCTAATTACAAACAGCATGATAAACCAAGAAATTTCTTGCATAGCAAAGATGAAACAATATGAATTCAGTTAAGGAAACTACATGGGAAGAAATTAAGTTTAAATTTGATAACCAAATAGTAGAATTCTTCCTCCATAACCCATAACAAACAAACAATTCAAGATTTTAAACAATTAACAGCAAGTGGAAGGAAAGCAATGATTTTTTTGTTGCAATAAGCAAGGATTCAACCAACCTTTTGATTTCCAAGCAAGAATCCCAACTGGTTCACACCCAAATCCACCCTTCAAGCAAATTTTCCAAAATTTCTTTCTCCTCCTCCAAAATAAGCATAACCCCCAAAATCTCCTCCAAAATGGTTTAGTAAGAAAAATCTCTTAACCTAATTTTCTAGGTTGCCCAAAATTTCTATTAAAAAAAACATTAAAATTCCCATTGACTTTCTTTTCTTTTTCTATTTTTCCTTTTTCAAATTTCTCAAAACAATAAATGAAAAATTCCCTCTTTTTAAAAATTACATTTTCATAAGTAGCAATTCAATCAATTTTTCTACTAAATAGGAAAGCAATGAGTTAACTTAATTTGCATATATTTAAAAGCAATTAACTAATCTATTCCATTCCTTTCGTTGGATCTAAACACGATTTCTTTTCCAAATAAGCAACTAACAGTTAAAATTTAATAACTAATCAATTACGCTTGATTCAAAACATAAGGCATAATAAGGAATGAATCGCTCAAGTCAACAATAATGACAACTTAAACTTAAATGATTAACCGAACCACCAAGACACGCAAATCGAGGAAAAGTAAAAAGACTCGAAATTCAGACAAAAGGGATGAACGACCGACTGACGACACTCACAATAACAGACTGAGGTAAGGACTAGGGTCAAAAGCTATCTCCTCCACTCCCATCGGACATATAAGGCACGCTCAGACCTGTGAAGCCAGGTGGAGTCGATACCCCGTACCTACCCGGTACTTGTACCTGCAATATCCTGCATCACCGAAGCACACATACATGCATATAGATATAGAATACATGGCACGCACACCGATGAAGGAGAATCGCGACGTTCCCTGTCTCATCGAAACGAGTGAAGGAAAATCATCCCCTTGCATCCAATACAATAGCAAACACGCAACATATATATGACACATCACCTAGATAAATTAAGATGTCAGTACGAGCAATAATCCATGAAACACTAGAAATCACCAATACTGAAGTACTGAAAGTAACTCATGCATCCAATATCCAGATAAACATGATATAATATCAAATACGTCTGCAAAATGACGAGCAATCAAGTGCCAACTGAAAAGTAAACTGAAACACAAAATCAGTCTAATAAGTCCGATCAAAACGGGGTACTACAAGACCTCTTAAAACACCTCAAGACCCCTTAAGACAACATAATTAAATGAATCCATAAATGTGTAAATATAAATTAATCCATACACATAAATACACTTAAAAATTAAAATCCATACATAAATTTGAATCAATACAAATACATACACATAAAAATTCAAATTCATACATACATAAATATGATTTATAGGTGATTCACACATGCATAAATCACCTTAAGACCCCTTAAGACCACATATAAATGAATCCATACATGTAAATATAAATTTTAATCAATACACATACATAGACATAAAAATTCAAATCCATACATACATGTAAATAAAAATGAATCCATACATGTATACATACATAAAGATGATTTATAGGTGATTCATGCATGCACTATGTTCTAGGTGTAACTATGTACATGCACTATGACCCCATTGCATAAATCCCCTTAAGATCCCTTAAATGCCCTTAAGATCCTTTAAGACCACATATAAATGAATCTGTACATGTAAATATAAATGAATCTATACACATACATTGACATAAAGATTCAAATCCATACATACATACAAATTCAATGCCCCCACAAAATATATTCAAGTATAAAACAAGAATTCAATGCACAATTTTTTCTTTAACAATTTATACATCCATAAAACACATGCACTATGATCTAGGTGTAACTATGTACATGCACTATGACCCCATTGCATAAATCCCCTTAAGACCCCTTAAGAGGTCCCTTAAGACCACATATAAATGAATCCATACATGTATCTATATAAATGAATCTATACACATACATACACATAAAAATTCAAATCCATACATGCATATAAATTCAACATGCGTCCACAAAATTAAATGTCCATGTGCAATATATATATATATATATATATATATATATATATATATATATATATATATATATATATATCCACACTATCCAAACAAATGTGCATGTCTATATCTAGATAGATATATATGATCATTTCCTATAAAATATGAGTTCATTGAAGTACGACCTATCTAATATAAAAAGTTCAAACATGACAAGTTAACTTAAAGATCCTGGTACATATAATCTGGATTCTCCCTATCTTTTATAATCTCTAAGATTTTTTCATGATCTTAGATAGGCAACCTCCACTTTTGGTTGCCACATCCTCTTTTTGGAAATGTCTCTAAATGCAATCTTGTCGCTATTACTAAGTGGTTGTATTGTAGAACTTTTTGGCCTGGCATATAATCAATAAATGTTACACCATTTTTATCTCTCTTTATTTGTTGATAATAAGTGCCTTCAACAACAACTGAACTGATGTGATATTGTTGTCCATCACCATTGGTGACCAATTCTAATAACTTGTATTTTGGTGATGTGCATCTCAGTAGATAATAATCAATTCCTTCAGTATTGTCAGGATCAACAAACACCGCAAAAATATCACCTACATAGACCACATATATTTCAAACAAAATTAACATAAATTATTTGAACAATAAAATAAATAAGATTTTTTTTTTAGATGTAGATATTTTAAATAAATGCACGCACGCACTTGTAAAAATTAAATTAGAAACACTTTCATAATCAGCTGAATAGAGAGGATCATGAATATCAGTAATGTCACTATCTTCATAAGGAGGCATTGTGACTAACTGTTTCATTTCCCATTGTAAAACATATCCATCTCCAATGTTCTCACATTGAGTATTTGTGTTGTTTTCAATGCAATCAACACAAAAGCATGATTTTTCTCTTAGAAGAATAACAAAAGGATTGTTATTCCCATATTCATGACTTGATTTAAACTTCTAATACCCTTAATTGTTTGACAATTATAAGGATTTGATCGATCAATATCTGTTAAACAAATTTATGAATTTAGAAACACACATTTACATTTCTAGTTCAATACATAGTTTTAAAATAAATGTACATACTCAAACTCACAATTCAACAAAATTAATTTAATTTACTTCTCATTTATGTCATGTTGAATTTTAAAATAATTTTCAAACACAAGAATAAATACCTTTAACTTCCCCAAAATAACGCTTGTTGTATGTTGTATCACGACTAGCCAAATGACGTTTGCACCATTCAACATTTTCATTTGAATTTTGTATGGTGTTACCTGTACACAAGACAGATCTCTTTAGAAGAGTGGAATTCCCATATATATTTAAATTGCTTGATATAAAGATAAATTAAAAATTAAAGTAAATGAAGAGAATGTACCTCCAAGTTCATGTTGGCGAAGTGCGCGCTTCACACATGCACCTGCTCCATCATGCTCTCCTTTTTCATGTCCATTCTCAAAGAAGTTCCACAAAAACTTTATGCTACGTTGAGCATGTTGTAAGGATAGCCAGTTAAAAGCTTTTGCAGACTTAAATTGTCCTGACATGAATAGCTACATAGTTACATATATGTGTGTGTGTGTGTATGTGTGTGTGTGTGTGTGTACTGTGTTAAAATCAAAACAAATTTTAAAATTTAAAACACATATGAAAATTTAAAAACAATTTCAGAAGAACACTCACTGGCACATCCATCTGACCAAATCCAATGTTGTGACCAATTTATCCGTTCTCTAATATCTTCAAAAAACATTCCAAAACAATGTGCTACATAGCTCCTATCATGACACGTATCATCGTTGATATAGAAATGAACCTTCTTGATGATAATACGTTCATTTTCAATACTCTCTATACCATCCACCTGAAATTGTGCATGTCTATAGAAAACTTGTACACATATTACAACTTACTCGGAATGATAATGGGTAAGTGCACAAAGATGGTGGTCAAAAAGGGGGGTATAAGTGGAAACTTTTTTCTGAAATCAGGTGAACCTAAACTTGGAGGAAAAATTTGAAAGTCATTCACTCAAGATATGAAGATAATCAAAGAACAAATATTGTAGTACTCTGAATCTAGTTTCCAAACTACTAATTTTTTTCAAAATTGGATAAGATTAAGGGGGTCAAATCCATTGTGCACGAAAAACAAACCCTGATTTTTTCAGAAAAAAATAACATAGTGTCTGACATGTGCATCAAAAAAGTCATAGTTGGATTTTGTATTTTGAAAAATCCTTTGGTAGAAAGATAGTTAAGAGTGAGCACTAGAAGATGTGTATTTTTTTGTAATATTTTGTTAAGTATTTGTTTTCAATGATTTTTCCAATTGAGCACATCCTGAAAAATTAGGTACATGTTTGTGCGCGAAGCATAAGTTGTACTAAAAAAATAAAAAAATACAATTTTTTTCAAATTGTAAAGAATCAATCCAAGGGGTTGAGCTTAGTTGGTTAAAGCATCGAGTTCTCAATGTGGAGACCCAAGTTCAACTCCCATGAGGGACACCTTTGTGTAGAATTCTAAGTTGTGCGTCTTGGTCTTCCATTGGCTGTTTAAAGTGGATTTCTAAGTTGTGACCCTTGGTCTTCCAATTGTTGTTTCTAGTTTGGTGCTCGAAAGGAGCTAGTATTTGTAATAAGTTTGCTTGAAAGGAGCTGGTATTTGTAATAAGTTTGTAACGTGGACACTCGAATGAGCAAAAATGAGCTTTGTGATTCTATGATACTTAATACAAAATTGTAAAGAATCAAGTGCACTACAATAATATATAAAGTTTTTTAAATTTGGATAAGTATATCAAAAGTTATTAAAAAAATAGTGCACGCATGTCTATGAGAACTATGGAGACACTAGTAAAAGAAATTTAATAATAATATGTTATTGTTGTTTAAATTTTTAAAAAGTTACATGGTCAAAAAGCTTAGGAGATGGGTGAAAATATGGTGGCAATTTGAGAAAGATCCACTTGATGAAGTGTAAAATTGATGATGACAAAGTCAAGAAACCATTTTGATAAAATAAAACATGTCAAAAAGGAGGGAAATGGAGGGAAATCAAACTTCAAAACCGTAGCTTTGTCATCCAGGCCTATTTCCAAGCCTAAACAGTCAAAAGCGCGTACGGGGTACCTATGGTATAAAAAGTGCGTATGGGGTACCTCTGGTATAAAAAGTGCGTACAAGGTACTTATGGTGTAAGAAGTGTGTACACGCTATCTTAACTATAAAAAGCACGTATGCACTATTTTTACTATAAATAGTGTGTATGCGCTAAGTTTGTTTAAATTTTGGGACTGTGTATAATATGATATTGTATATATAATATGCATATACATATAATATATAATATAAAAATATATAATATATAATATTTATATATATATACATGTATATAATAATATAGAATATATTAAGTATATATATACACACATATGTGTGTATGTATTTGTATTGTCTCCCCCCCCCCTCTCTCTCTCTCTCCCTCTCCCTTCCTCCATACCCCATCTCTCTCTCTCTCTCTCTCTCTCTCTCTCTCTCTCTCTCTCTCTCTCTCTCTCTCTCTCTCTCTCTCTCTCTCTCTTCCTCTCCCTCCCTCCCTCCCCTCTCTCTTCCTCTCCATCTTGACAATATATCTTATTTTTGTTTGAATGTAGATGAGGTGATAAGAAGATTGACAAGGTGGTCGGTTTTTTTTTTTAAGAAGATAGGATATAAAGTAGAACGTTTGAAGAAGATGAAAGTATTGGTTTCTTTGGATCATGTGGATGTATCAGTTGGATAATATTTTTGGGTCGTATGGTGTACTAAGGGGTCATATTGTGTCTTATGACCCCTTAGGACTCCATATGACCCCTTAGGTGTCATTATGAGCCATATGGTGTCATAATGGGTCATATGGTGTTCTATGATACCTTGGGACATCATATGAACCCTTAGGACTCCATATAGTGTCGTATTTTGTCGTAAAGGGTCATATGGTGTTATATGACCCCTTAGGTGTCATTAGAGGTCATATTGTTTCTTAAGAGGCCATATGGTATCCTATGATCCTTTAGGACACCATATAACCCCTTTAAGACACCATACGACCCATAACGATACCATATGGTGTCCTAAGGGGTCATAGGATGCCATATGACACCTCATGACACCATACAACCCATAACAACACCTTATGGTGTCCTAAAGGGTCATATGGTGTTATATGACCCCTTATGACACTATTTGGTGTCATTATAGGTCATATGGTGTGCTAAGGGATCATATAGTGTCCTATGACCCCTTGGGACACCCTATGACCCCTTAGATGTTGTTAGGGGTCATATTGTGTTCTAAGGGTCATATGGTGTCTTATGACCCCTTAGGGCACCATATGGTGTCATTATGTGTCTATGGTGTCCTTTTACCCCTAGGACACCATATGGTATCGTTAGGGGTCATATCGTGTCCTAAGGGGTCATATGGTCTCCTACGACCCCTTAGGATACCATTTGACCCCTTAGGACTCCATATGGTGTTGTTATGGGTCGTATGGTGTCCTAAGAGGTCATGTAGTGTTCTATGACCCCTTAAGACACCATTTGGTGTCATTATGGGTCGTATGGTGTGGTAAGGGGTCATATGGTGTCCTATGACCCTTTAGGACTTCATATGACCTCTTATGTGTCGTTATGGGTCATATGGTGTCCTATGACCCCTTAGGACACATGCATGGATCCCTAGGATACCATATGATCCCTAAGAATACCATATGACCTCTAAGAATACCATATGACATGAAAAAACACAAAATGGTGTCCTGCAAGTTTAGGTTCTCTTAAGACCCCTTAGGACTCCATATGGTGTCGTTATGGGTCGTATGGTATCCTAAGAGGTCATATAGTGCTCTATAACCCCTTAGGACACCATTTGGTGTCATTATGGGTCGTATGGTGTGCTAAGGGGTCATATGGTGTCTTATGACCCCTTAAGACTACATGTGACCTCTTATGTTTCGATATGGGTCATATGGTGTCCTAAGGAGTCATACGGTGTCCTATGACCCCTTATGACACATGCATGGGTCCCCAGGATACCATATGACCCTAGAGAGAGAGAGAGGGGGAGGAGAGGGAGGGAATGGGAGAGAGATACACCTAAGAGAGGAGGAGAGTGAGATAGAGAGATAGAGACTGAGAGGGAGATACAAGAGATAAATGAGAGAAAAAGAGATGGAGAGAGAGAGAGATGGGGGGAGATAGAGATATATAAAGGGAAAGGGAGGGGAGAGAGAGGGAACTAGAGGGAGAGATAGAGATAGAGAGTGACATAGAGAAGGGGACCCAAAGAGAGAGAGAGAGAGAGAGAGAGAGAGAGAGAGAGAGAGAGAGAGAGAGAGAGAGACTTGATATAAGAGGAGAGAAAGAGAGAGAGAGAGAGACTTGATATAAGAGGAGAGAAAGAGAGAGAGATAAAGGTTAATAGCCAGAGACTTGATAGAGAGAAGGAGAGAGAATTGAGAGAAAGAGAAATGGAGCAAGAGGGGGGGAGAGAAAGAGAGTTAGAGGGAAAGAAATACTTGACAAAGAGAAAGGGAGGGGGAGGGAGAGGGAGAGAATGAGAGAGAGACACTGATGAGAGGGGTAGAGAGTGAGAGAAAGATAAATTTGAGAGAGGGAGAGAAAGAGAGGGATAGATGAAAGAGAGAAAGAGGGTGAGGGAGATGAGAAAGAGAAGGAGAGATACCCGAGAGAGGGAATAAAGTAGAGAGGGAGAGATACCTGAGATAGGGAAGAAAGTAGAGAGGGAGATTCCTAAGGGGTTAAGGAAGAGAGAGGGGGAATGTAGGGAAGAGACGAGAGAGATAATGTTGATATAAGCATGCTGATTATTGAAATTTGACTGTCTGAAATTTATAAAAATACTCAAAAAACTAGAATTTGCATTATAACTCTTAGAAATCTGGAAGCACTCTCAAACATCCTGACAATATACACATAAAATATAACTTAAACTTAAATATTATATTTTATGTATATATCCTACTGAAAAACCTAATAGAATGCTAAATGAATTGCATTTTATTGATAGGCAAACGCGTACGTGGTTTACAAACTAAAACCGCATACGAGGTTTTAGTTTTTAAACCACGTACGCGGTTAGTATACCTTCAACTGCGTACAGGGTTTTAGTTTTTAAACCGCATACGTGGTTAGTATACTTTAAACCTCGTACGCTTTTTATCTTTAGTTAGGCTTAGCAAAACGAGCCTAAACGCATATGGGGTTCTTTAAATTTGAAATACCACATGCACGTTTTGTTGTTTTTCATGTTTTTTTTGGGTGTGCCCACTTTTCTGACCACCATCTTTGTGCACGTACCCTAATATTGATGGTGAATTTTTGTATGAGGACTAAATGTATAGTTCTTAGAGAAATCTACAATTGAAAGAATACAACCTAGTGGAAAACAATTCTTTGACTCACGAAACTGTTTAGTTTGCCATCTTGCACCATGACAATTTTTGATATGATATATGATACTACAAAATTTAGTCTTAAACTCAATATAGTGTAAATCACTCTCTTTCAACACAATTTTTTTGGATTCAGCTCCTGACTTAGTTTGGTATGTCTCATATTCAAATCTCTTCCACATAATTTGCATTGTAATATCAATATTCTTAGTTTGCAACAAAAACTTAGTCAAATCTCCACAATCAATGCATGCACCTTTTATACACTATATTTTGAACTCATCTAAATCTTCTAATTTATCACATAAAATAGATTTCACAAATTGTGTTGTACTTGTAGGAATGACTAGATCTAGATTAATTGTTGCCATGACTTTTTTATATGATTGCAAGTGTAGATGAAATTCAGCATGATTTCGACAACAAGAAGTTTCACGTACTTTATTTATGCGTAAAAAGCAAGGACGCGATCTCTCAAACATCATTTGACAAATCTTCACATCTGAAAATTCTTGCTTGAATACTTGAAATAGTTCACTTTGTGTTGTATCTAGAAAATGTTTTGGATGTGAAATTTTTGTACCATCTTCATCTATCATCTGTATAGTGTCCCTTCTATTGGAAGAAACATGAGAGTGATTGGTTGGTACAATAATCAATGACCTAATTTTAACATCTTAAATTTTTTTGTCTTTTCGAGGAACCCTACAGATATTTACCCAATTGTTTTCAATGTTTTCATCTAACATATTTCTCTTCATAATATATCTTTGAATAGTTCTTCTAGATACCTGCATTAATTGAGAAATTGAATTGTCTTGTCAATACATTTCAATGCTTCTTGCAAATTTTCAATTATAGTATCTTTTACTGATTCATCACGTGAGCTTTTCTTATTATCAACACCCAACAACTCCAAAACAGGGGTCATTTCTCTTTTCCTAAATAACTTATCAAATAATTGTGCCCTTCCAATAATAGACTTATTTTCAAAATAATCATCCCACATTTTCTTACAATACAATTTTATTGTGCTTTTAGGTACCATATCTTCGGAAGGAATTTCATTGAAAAGACTATCTTCATCCATTTCCATTAAATTTTTCATACTTGAGAACAATTTTGAACTTGATGATGTACCAATTTGATCTTGTACCTGAGTTGTCATTTCTTGAACATTAATAGGTTGATCTTGAATATCAACAAATTGCTACTGACTATTTTTTGTACGACCTTTCATCTTATTGTCCCTTTTTTTATCATACAACCTTGATCTAGTCCTCTTATTCCCCATTGCACAAAATATTTAGATTCAATCTCAACTGAACACCTAAACACACAAACACATACATATCATATATAAGAAATAAATCATAGATCATAACAATTAAAAAATGTTTTTCAAGAAACAATTACATAAATGAATCCACAAATAAAAGGTAAATAACATTTCAATGCAATTTTTTCTTTAACAAATTATGCATCCAAAAAATAAGGTTTAATAAAATCTAAAAAATATTTAGTTTAATATAACATACTTGAAAACACCTTCTAATATTAGATATTTATTTAATTGAATTTTTTTTTTCAAATAACATACTTGAAAAAAGTAGAAGCCTTCAACCAAAATATTCAAAAAAAATGGAAATCTTTGTTGCTTTATATCAACAGTGTTTTTGATAAAGATAAACGGGTTTTACATGGACACAAAACCAAAAGTTTTACAACAGTCGACCATCAACCAAACATATATGAACCAACATCCAAACAAAGGAGCAACCTCGAGCAATCATCAAAACAAAGGAAACGCAGACAACAAACAAAAACAAAAGAAAAAGCTATCAATTAAGAGAGAGAACCAGATCCTTGTTCTTTTGGATGGAAATCCTATTGATTTCCTCCAGTTCCTCCATAATGAATCTGGAGGTACCCTTGTTGCTGCTCCTGCTTCTGGTTCTGGAACTAGGTCTAGGGTTTTGTTGTCTTTAGCAACCATCTCTTCCCCTCCAAGATCTTTCACTGGATCATTGTGGTAGGATCTATAATCAACAACCATGGCATTAATCTTTTCAATCCCCTCTATACTATTGTTCATGGCTTCTTTTCTTATGTCAACCAGGTTCTTGAGATTTTTCTTAATCTCAGCCATAGACTGCTCCACCTTTTCAATCCTTTGTTCGTGATTGCATTTCATCGCCTCAATGTCCTGGGAGAGTTTTTGGGTCATAATCATGACTTTCTCAGGTTTGCTGGGCGCAGGGGAAGCAGTGAAGATGTCAATAATCTCTTTAAACCCTTATTTGAGGGTATCAATTTTGTGCTCAACCCACTTCCAGCAGATCTCCTGGCTTTTGGTAGCTTCCATAACTAGATTGATCAGGTTACCAGTTCTCTGAATCCCACTGTTCTCTTCATCATCTATGGTCCCCTATTTTTCTTATTGGACATTGATAGAAATGTCCAATTTAATTCCCTGATCCGTAATCTTCGAGCTATAGTCTTTAGCCGCCAACTTTTTATTTTTAGAGAGGGGCGCAACCTTAAAGATCAACTTGCTAGTTGTTTTGTATTAGCTAGCCACCCATATGGGAGGATTCTTGCTGCTAAACATCCCAGGGGTGACCATCATCTCCCCTTCATCTGCAGGTTTGTATTCAGGGTCATCAAAAGGAACGCCACCTTCTTCCAAGTCCATTTTCGAGTCAAAGACATCCTGGATATCAATCTGAAGACCAGTTTGAGAAACAGGGGGCACAATTTCAAGGGATTTAGCATGCTCCATGATGAGGACAATAAGTTCCTCGTGGAGAACAGGGTTGTTAGGGTTCTCCAAATGTTTTTCCAGGCTATTTTAAAGGGAGGAGGCTAGATAGAAGGGGACAAAGATGATTTTACCATGCCTAAAATGGTTTAAATAGTGAAATGGTAGGAAAAAATGATGGCATCCTGCCATCGAGAGTAATATACCTCATTATATACTCGGCCATGTCAACCCATGGGGCCATGAGATCTTTTCTATTGTAGCCGTCATCGGCCATCTTGGAGAGTCTAGAGCGCTCCTTGTCTTTGTCAAAGAATCTCAACAAGTACTCCTCCTCGGTTTTCCTATCCCTATAAAATCTTCTGTCAGTCATAGCCAGACCAGTGACCGTCGCCACCAAAGTTTCATCAATTTGATAATCAGTGCCATAAGCCCTAAGACTCCCTTTTTTCAATCCGTTGACAAAGGCCTTCGTAAGCAGAGGAGAGGGGCTGTAAAGTTGGTTCAATTAGGGGACAAGACCCCCATTGATGACTTCATGCCACACATCTTTGTTCTTTTTCCATTTCTTGCAGGTAGAGGGCTCTTGTCTGTTCTTATCCCCTCCCATTATGCTCTTGGTCATCGAATAACAAAAAATGGGGCTCACCAAGGAAGGCACCGACCAGTTGCAGAAAATGGGCCACACCCACAAAAAATCCAAACAGTAGCAAAAATGCCACATAGTAAGGCAGGTAATCCAGTCGCCGAGGAGGTTTCTAGATTTTTGGTTAGGGAAATCCAAAAAGAGACATTTCCCCATCAACTCGGTCAAGTCATGATGAGAGAACATTGATTAACGCAGTAATCATCACGTGCCAGCTTGCATGGATGTTTGGTGAAAGCATCCCTGCTAATCCACTAGTTGATTGCCATGTATCCCACCCTAAGATTGGCGAGTAGATCTGTGGCCTTGTTGCCTTCCCAACATATGTGCGAGATTTTGAAATCTGCCAGCTCATTAATTATATTTCGACAATCCTTGATCAGGTTGGCAGTCGTCTAGGTAGGATCCATGCATCCACTTAGGCAATTAACAGTGTTTAGTGAGTCAGACTCCAGCCAGACTTTAGTAAAGCCTTCTCTTTTAGCCATGTGTAACCCAATGTGGGTGGTGTTGGCTTTCGTGTAGTGGTTGGACTGGGTGCCTAGGGGGGGCGCTACCACAAAAACCAGCAGACTAGAATGATTCCTAGGCACTCCCTTACACCCGGTTGGGCCAAGATTTCTTTTAGCCGCCCCATCCACATTGATTTTGATCTAGCTCATAGGGGGAGGATGTCATATAACATTTTGTCTACACTGCTTGGTTTTGTGAACAAGATTGACAATATTCCAATCAATTTGCCACTGATTGATAGTATACCAATCCACCAAGCGAGTAGGGATGGGAAAGTCAGTCTTTATGATGGGGTAGGAGTGGAGAAAGTACTCCTTGATAGCAATGCAAATTCTAGAAGCCACAATAGAAACAGGATTTTCCAAATCCCTGAAGACTTTGTAGTTTCTTTCTTTCCAGATGCCTCAGGCAATATGCAGAAGAGATAAATTCCAGAGAACTCCTAAGGCCTAGTTATCAGAGGGGCATTTCCATTCAAACCACATTCATTGGGTAGAATCAGGGAAGACCCAATCAATGTTCCAGATGTTAAGAAAGTGATTCCAGATATCCTTGGCATAGGCATAATGAAGCAGCAAATGGCAAGCATTTTCCTCCGCCTCTTTTCAAAGAAAGCATCTATTAGAGAGAGGAATACCTCTTCTGTAAAGATTATCAATGGTAGAGATCTTGCCCTGCATAAACAACCAGAAAAAAATGTTAATTTTAGGAATTAAGTGCTTGCTTTATATCAACAATGTTGCTTTTTTTTTTAAACAAAAGTGGCAAGCCACTGATACACACACACACACACACACACACACACACACACACACACACACACACACACATACATACATATATATATATATGTATGTATGCATGCATGCATGTATATGTATGTATGTATGTATGTATGTATGTATGTATATACTGTATATATATATATATATACTGTATATATATATATATATATATATATATATATATATATATATATATATATATATATATATATATATATATATATATATATATATATATATATAAGATAACTGATTCAAGAGCTCAATAGGGAAATAACCAGGAAGAAAACCCGACATCCTTGCTCAGATAAAATGAATACAGAGGAATCAAGGCTATAAGAAGGAACCCCCCAAGGATTCGAAGAGAAAGATAGAACCTGCCCATAGTACAAACCTCATAGAGACCAAAATTGAGAGTAGTGGGTCGGGAAAAATCCAAAAGAAACCTTAAAAAACTACCCCTACAACCGGTTATCATGAAAATTTGGAAAGCGGAATTTTGGTTGTCGGAATACTAGAGAGCTGCCACGACCGATTACTGATTGTGTTATACCGGAACTTTGATATTGGTATGTTGTCCTCTTAACCGGTTCATAAAAGAGCCTCCATTACCAGTACTGCCTGGCTGATTAACAAGATGTCTCCACTACCGATTCTGTTATACCGGTGGAAATAAATGAACAAACCAACATCGGTATTAAAAAGAAGCAGTCAAAATTTTTTGGGTCATATCGGTTACCAACAAATTTCCTTACACATCAAAAGGAGCATATTCTAAGCAGTAAAAAATAGAGCCAAAATCATTTTACTCGTCCATGGTTGCATCACCCTGGGTTTGATTTTCAGGGGCATCAAAGGCTGGAATATCTACCTCCCATCGCACCAGCACTGCATCTTCTTGAGGGCGATGAAGGACCTCCTAGATATTGACCTCCAATGTTGCTTTTATTCGCAAAAAAAATTGATGTAATTCAAAAATCAATTATATTAATTTGCAATCTTGATTTATTGATATTTAAAAACAAAAAAGTAAATCATTATTTATAAATGGGTTTTAAAAGGCGTGGTCACTGAAATGACCAGTCGCATCAGCCTCCAACGTTCCGGCCAGAAGTGTTCTGACCAAAAAATCCTAAGTGGCAAACACATCACCAAATTTGACAAATTTCTGAAACTTCAGACTCCTGCAACAAAATTCTACAAGTAAATTCAATTTATTAAAAAAACAAAAAAATACCGTTTTTGTAGAGATCAAAGTCAAGAATCTACTCATAATTTTTATGATGTTTTGATTAGAATTAACATATATTATTTTAAAAATACTACAAGTAGGTATTCTAATGTTCGGTAAGAGGCTGGTTCGAAAAACAATAAAAAATATTGAATCACCTCAAAAAAAATTGGAAAAAATATGGTTCACTAGAGGCGAGAGTCTTCTCCAAAAGGGCATTTTTTCTTATTTTTATTATAAAAAATCAAATAAACAAAATATGGTGGGAGATAAAAACTATCAAATTTAGGTATGTTCGACTTTAAAATGTTATAACTAGGAAAATATACATCAATTCTTTTTTTATTTTTATTTTTTTATGCACTATATATTTATGTCATCTATTAGGGATATCAAAATCAGATTAAAAAAAAAAAAAAGAAGAAGAAGAAGAAGAAGAAGAAGTTTATTTATATTTTGTTTTTTGGTGGGAACTAAACCCCCTGATTTTCAGCAATAAAAAAATTGACTTTAAAAATAAAAAACACATCAATCCTTGACAATTTAAAAATAAAATAAAATTAATAGACTCAAACTTCATCAAATTTTACACATTTCATCAGTTTACATCATATTCAAATTCAAAATACAAATGCCACTTTTATGTCATCGAAATTGAACAGGTATTATTGTGTTAACCTTTTCCTTTATAAAAGTGTGACACAGGTTTGTACTTTTACCCTATAACTTTTAATTCCTAATCTAGACTTGGGTGGTGCATCATCCTATCCTCTTTTTCAAAATAGATGTTATTCTTTCCTCTTTCTCTTTTTCAAAATAGATGTTATTCTTTCCTCTTTCTCTTTTTCAAAATAGATGTTATTCTTTCCTCTTTCTTTAGGAAAGAATTTACAATATAGAGCAGCAATACTTATTACAATTTCAAAACTACAAATTAACTCAAATTGTAAGTGTAGACACATAAAAATGACTTCTAAATTAAATAAATATTTTAATGTTTATTTAATTAAATACCCCTTTACATTTAATTAAATACCTTCCACACATTTAAATAAATCAATATTTATTTAAATTTATCAAATGCAAGTTGCAACCAATAATTGAAATAAATCAATTTTATTTTAATTAAATATTAAAAATCCTCCCACTTGCATTCTCCTACAAAATCCACTTGCATGCCTAAACCCCCTTCTAGATCCTTCTAATCAATTCCAATTTAGCTTAATCCCCCTCATAAAAATTTGCACATTCCTTAAGAAAAAGGCCACTTCTCAAAAACCTCCAAAGTCTTCAATAACCATTAAAGGCTTTATGTCTTCAAATAGTTCACCTCTAAAGTCTTCCAAACCATTAAAGGCTCTTACATAACCATTAATAGTTAATTCACCTTTTACCCTGGATTAGAGACTATCCTCTAAATTAACCATCATTTTTAATTCATGGTTCTTTTCAAGCATTCATTGCTTTGACCATGGTTATCCTTTTAACTCTTGCACATTCTTTTATCCTTTGGATAAAAGGATTATCCACTAACTCAACCCTAACAATACCCCCTAAGGTAACCACCATGTCTTCTCAGGCATTTAATGTCTCTTCTCTCTCCTCTCAAGTCATCTCATATTGACAATTGTCACCATTTCATTGGCAAAGATTGTAAACATGGATTGAAAATTATTCAATCCTAGCCCTTGTTAAGATTATTCAATCTTGACCATCCAATTGCCCATTTCTTCTATAAATGGGCCTCATTTCTCTCATTATCCATCATCACAAGTTTCATGCATCCAAGTTATAGTCTATCAAAGTCTTAAGTTTTGCCTCACTTTGTTGAAAATCATCATCTTAATCATTTAGAAGCATTGTTAGTATAGTATGTTATCATGTTATCATATATCATATTAGCCTAGTATATTATCATTACCATAGCATAATCCTCATTTTAATAAGTTTATCATATAGATCTTAGTTGCATATTGCATATAGATCATTTTTATCCAATATCACCCATTCTTGGAGTTGTCATTCCAAAGGTCAGTTTCTCAATTATCTGAGAGCAACCATTGACTTGAGGAATCCTATGAGATAGAGAAAAATGAGACTCTTTTGAAGGAGTAGTTTGTTTAACTAGTTTACTAAGTCTTTATATCTAACATTTCATTGGTATGTTAATTTCTCATGTTTCTGATTAATCAACTGACACCACTATTCTGGCATACATTTTTGGCTCTCACCATGGGGCCCATCCTCAAATTTCTAATTGTTTTGTACGTAGGTTAAAAACAATTTCTCAAAAGAATCCCATAATAGCGCATTTGCGAGTCATTTTAGCGCATATAACTTAGTTTCCAACACATTTTTCCTACTCTAGAGCACATCAAACAAATACACCAATGTGTAAGAATCCTATTCCAATGCATAATGATTTGATCTGTCTTTTAGCGCATTAGACCACCAGTATAACGCGTATGAGTTCCAGAGTAGTGCATTTTCTCTGAATATTAGCGTGTATATTCTATACTATAGCGCATAGGTGACAGATAGAGAAGAGTTTGTAAGACAAAAAAATGATGAAAAGTTTAGGTTTGTCAGCCCACAATCTTCATTAACTTTTTCAATAGGTTTGTGCAAAAAACTAATGCTGGTTGCAGGTCCAAGGGAGATAGATTAAGTTATTTTGGGATATGGAAAATTAATGAGTAGTTGTGGATTTACATGGAATATATGACTTCAATATGCGGTTGTCCTATGGTGTTGATTTCTATGTATTAGAGATATTACTGTATTGCGTTGACTTGTAAATGTGGAATATGATTATGTACTTATGTAGCTTGTACTATTAAGCATTAGGATGGAATGTAGAAAAAGAGACTATGTGCTTGTTCCATGTGCTCTTATGTATTTAGACTTGACGATGTAGAACTGTGCTCTTGAAATAAGATGATGTCTTATTATATGGTTCATGTTGTAGAAATTCTCATCGTGTTGGGAATGAGATCCTATGTTGAATTAGGGAATCGAAATGTTAGAATGTGTCTATTCTTGTAGCATCGTATGACTCTTGAATTTGTTTAGTAGCTTTGAATCCTATTTGGAAGTAGATAAGTGCTTGCTGTTATAATATTGCATATGAATATGGATAGTATTCTTGATGAGTTGTGCAATGATTGTGATAAAGGAAATAATCTAGTTCCATATGTAGGATAAGGTTAAATGCATTTGATTTATGAAGTGTTAAATGATTGATGAATAAAGAAGGGTATTAGGAACATTTGGTTGGTATTATAAAATGAACCTAAAGGGTATGAAATGTGGTAGAGTTATGCATATATGTTAATGATTTGTCATATTTGTATGGGAGTTAAATGATCAGTAGAATGATAGTGTAATATGATCTAGATGGATATGTGATGCGTTAAGTTTATGTCAAGTAGTGGCATAGAGATACCCTAGGAAATGGATATAATGTATGAGTTTGTATAGAGATATGTTAATGGTTAAATGATAACTCCACTTGTGTATTATGTTCTATGGTTATGTTCTTGTTGATTCATATATATTCTTGTAATTGTTAAAAGATGCATTGATGCATATTGGTTGTAATGTTGCGATAATAAATGTTAGAGATAGTGTAGTAGTGAGGGTTGACTTAAAAGGAATTTTTTTTTATCTCCATTTGTTAGTAGATTATGGTTTATTTCTCTAGGGTATTTTGGCGGGCATTACAAAGAGAAATTACATTGTTTAGAAGATTATGGATTTGAAGATCTGCATTTTGGGGGGCGTCCAACAACAATTTGGACATCATGGTTGTATCTGGGTGGCCATTTCCATAATTTTTGAGTATAAACTCGGCCATATTTGGTAAAGAAAAAAATTCGCCTATTTTGGTATATTGTATGGATTTTTAATATATATATATTTTTTGGGAATCTATTTTATTTTCTGCATTTTAATTTCTTCGTAGTTTTTTATCAAATTGTAAAAAGTTTTATTTTATTAAAAAAAATATATATATATTATTATTTTGGGGCGGGACCCCTGTCTCCGCCCCCCCGTACTCTGCAGTTTTTTTTCTTTTCAAGGGCCGGACCATACTTCCCCCAGCGCCATCCATCCTTTGGTTCTTTCGACATCTGTCACTCACTCCACACCATCCCTAATTTCTTGGCATGACAGTCATTGTTTTCCAGGCTTCTGTCGCTATTGTCGTCTCGACCACCTGAGCGCCGCCCACTTCCGATGACCGCTTTTCGACTTCCAATCATTCGGCTTCGTGCTCCTCCACGCGGACCGCCTATCCTATGCCACATGGTCTTCTCACATTTGGTTGTACATCTTACTCATCGCCTAGTTGGCACGTATTCATTGCGCCACATCGGATGAGAGGTACGCCCGGTCGGTACACATCATCTGCCACATCACTACACGGTGAGCATCGTACATACATGTGTGATAGTCCAATTTGGACACCTCATTGCAACACAAGCAGTACACATATGAAGATCGTACACCCAATTAGCACCACGCATCTGCCACATCATTCATACAGACATTTCAGTGACCAACACCAACACAGTCACCGCTGACATCATCTTTTGTACTGATGATGTCATCATACGTATGGTTAGAGAAGGGAGCAATGACAATCAAACAAACGTCAAATTTAAGCTCACAAAATGATGACGTCAACCTATGTCAACAGTATTTTGAAATTTTTTGGACCCGTTCTTGTTTGGCATTTTGATTTCGCAGTCTGACTTCAAGAGGTCATATCTTGCTCATTTTTGCTCCTTTTTGGGTGCAATTTTTTTTTATTTGGGCTAATTTTTCATTCTCTTCATAGTGATGGAGGAATTTTCTGATTTTGATGGACATTTTTTTTGCAATTTGCTGTGTTTGATGATTGTACCTATCTAATCCTCAATTTTGCAACTTCAAAGGCTTCGTTTGGGGTCATACAACCTCCTTTTCAAGTGCCGTTTTTATTGAAACTGCATAATTTTTCGTCTACTTTCATAATTTGCCATTAGTTTGTAGTGATTTTGAGTAGAAATTGTACTTTCAGTATTTGGTCTTTTTTGGCCTATTTGGTACTTGTATTTTGCTTGGATCTTAGTTTATATCACTTGCAGTATTTGTGGGAGTCTTTTATAGCCTATTTGAGGTAGTTGTGAAGTTGAAATCGGAAGTCCACCTTGCCTTATTTTGCAAGTGGCCCATTGTACACACACTAAGTATAAAGTGCCAAATCATCATTTTTTTTTAATTTTTATTTTTTGGGGGGGTTTTTTTGATTGAGTGATTTTGGGGGGTGTCTTGTGTGATTGTGCCTCTCTATCTTGTGTTTTTTAATTTTGGTGTTATGGGTTCTCCTAAATTTCCACTTTTAACTCCTCATAATTATGCTTCATGGAAGATTAAGGCACGGAGTAAACTAATGGAAAAAAGACTCATTCATTATGTAAATTGAACAATAAAAACACCACCTGATCCTAAGGATGATCCTAATGCTCAATTTGAATGGATTGCTAAAAAATCTATGGAACTTGAAACATCAAGAAAGTATGTATCATATGACCTTATTTTTCACATTGAGAAATGTACAACAATCAAAGAGGCTTCGGATATTTATGACAAATTGTTATTGGCATTGTGTAGTCATTGATGTCATCTAGTATAAGATGATACTAGTATAGGAGAGTTTGATGTCAACCAGAATAGAAGATGGACCGGTATGGGAGAAGTGTTGATGTGTTGTCATTGGTGACAACCAAGTGACCATCTTCATGAAGAAGGAAGAACCGACATGTACCGATATGATTGATGTGCAATAATGTGACCACTCTGAAAAAAGGGTTGTTGATATGGTGTTGCATACAACCAGGATGAAGAGATTACATGATGAGAATTGGTTATGCTGAATTAGTAGAATACTGTTTGGTTCACATCAACACCGGAGGAGAAGTAGAAGTATAAGCAAGCCACCAGATTTCTAGTGTAAGGATAACTAGTAGGTCTCCGACCAGATGAAGAAGTTTTCCTAGGCTAGGTGACAGGTTGACAAAGTATGTTCCCTCTATGTGTAGGATGACATATGTCATGTGCATGATGTATCCTCCCCTCAATAAAATCACTCTTGTATGGGCATAATGATACCCTGAGATAGGCAGGTGAGTGAATGCAAAGACCGATAGTACAAGTGGAAGATGAGGAAGCCTCCAAATCATGAGATCAAAAATACACATCAGATAAGCAAGGTGTGCTACTAGGACAGTGAAGGAAGTATGAGGAGTTGAGATGGTGTGTTTGTCATCTTGACAAACCAGGTGAGAGTAGAACCGACTTGATGGAGAAGAATGCTGGTGAGTTTGCAGGAATATACATGGGATACTAGGATAGTAAAGGAAGGTTGATGCAGAATAGTTGGAGTGTGATGACTTGGTGTCATCAATGTGTCTCACCGACAAGAAGGGAATTTTGTTGCCCATCGATAGACACATTTATTAGAATCTGCATTGGTGATAGTAGACATGTTATGTCAACCAGTGAAACATCAGAGAAGAGACAAGGAAGATAAGGTTCTCAGCTAATAAAGATGGAGTTCATTGAAGGTTGATGACATAGTTTCATCAAGAGTGGTTACCAGTATGAAAGCCCACCGGTAATATGGACAAGGTGCAGGTGCAGAAGACTCCTACCTAATGAGAATGTGCAAGTTTTGGATTGATATGTCTAAAGACCGGTTTGAGTGTTCCACCAAAAGTTCAGCATAGTGCAAACATGGTGAGGTAACCGGTAGAGTGTGAGACACCAAAAGATAGGTGAAGTGCAGACACAAGGGTTACACCAGCAGAGAGATGAAGTGCAGACACAAGGGTACACCGATAGATTAGAAAAGGTCATGATAAGAAGGACAACCGACAAGGTGGTTAGTTCCAATAGCGTTGGTGAACCAGTATGGGTGTATCGGTTATGGGTGTTGTCAGTGACCAAGATAAACCAATAGAGTAGTGTTATGAGGAGGATACCAACTGTGATGCCACATGGAGATGAGGTGGCAAATGTGTAGAGGATGATGATGTCTGGTGTCTAAGAGGTAGTTGTGATTGGTCCAACATTAATGGTGACTGTGAAGCTCAAGGTGGAGTTGTAGAGGTGTACATCTCGAGATCTAGGACAAATTGATTGTTTAGATTGGAGTTGGCGAAGGGAACAACTAAGCCATTTATGGCAATTGACTGAGGTGTACCGACAGACCGATTGCATATTTCCAAAGATGGAAGGCGCGATCAAGAAGGTGTGTTAATGGTGGAGGTGTATAGTTTATTGTCAAGGAGATCAGATCGAGCAAGATTTGATTGGATATGGTTTTCCTCGAGGATGATGAGGAAACCCTAATCGCCTAGATTTTGAATTATCTTTTGGCGGGAAAACCAGGCTATAAATATGCGGGAAAAAGACATTGTTAGTGTTGTTGCTAAAGAGAAGAATATTGTGTTACTACATCAGTGAAGTTATCATCAAGAAGACAGAGAAAAGATTGAGTGTGAGGGAGAACCAGGTTGAAGAGTTCAAACAATAGAAGTGCAGAACCGGTAGTATTCATACTACCAGAGCAGAAGAAAAACACTGCAGAGAAGGCATGCATAGAACCGATTGAGTATAGTACCAGTGGAGAGTAGCAGAGCAGCTGAAGGAAGTAAGAACTAGGTGAGAGAGACGTGAACTAGTAAGCAACATCAGTAAGAAGAAGAGAGTAGTGAGTGAAAGAGAAGATCCAACAAGATAGTGATTGAGTTGGTGAAGATTCACTTAGAGTGAGCACAAAAATGGTAAGGCAGAGGAGATACCTTACCGGCAGGGAATTTTGTATTGAGATGTTACAAGATGCACTTGTAACTAGATTACTACCTTTGTATTTTTTAGTATAAGATATTGTGATCACTAAGTTGCATCTTGGTGCAGGGGTTGTAGCTCCTTTGGGTTGCAGCCCATAAACAAGTTAGGGGTTGGTGCTCCCTTGGTTGGTTACCTAAATCAGGCATTGGTGCTCCTTGGGTTGGTGCCCTAAACATTGTAACAAAGTTTTATTGTGAGGCTGGATTGGAGCAGTAGTCTCAAGCAACATTGCTCATCGAGGTTTTTCCCTTGTTGGGTTTTCCTCGTACTTCCTTGTGTTATGTGATGTCCCCTTGTGTGAATACATTTGTGTTTAGTCTCCTCTCTAAACAGTAAGTCTACATATAGCTAGATGTGTTAATCGGTATGATCACATAAGATATTTAATGGGAAAAGTTTGAGAACCACCGATTCACCCCCCTCTCAGTGGTGCATTATGTCTAACAATTTGTATCAGAGCCTAGGTTCCCAGTTAGATGAGCTTTCTCTAGCTTGGGTAGATTCTGGCTTAAGGATACAATGGTTTGTTTAGTGTCAATCCCAACTCCAGTGCTTAATGGATCAAACTATGCCATTTGGAGTTGTAGAATGGAAGTCTACCTGTCCTCCCTAGGTTATGATGTCTGGATGGCAGTTTTTAATGGTCTCCCTAGGAATGTATGTCCTCTCACTAGCACCGAAGAAGAAAGAAGATGTATATGTAATGAAGAAGCCATGAAGGCCATATTCAGTGGGCTTACCAGTGATGTCTCCTTACAGGTGGACAGATGCAAAACAACAAAGAATCTATGGGTTAGACTAAAGAATCTTTATGGAAATGAGCCATGCACTGCTGAATTGGATTGTGGAAGCATGAAGGACAACATTGTAGACACATGTGGAAGTGTTGATAGCCGATCGGTCAGCTACTACAGTTTTGATGAAAAGGAAACTCATCTCTTCATGGCACAAGAGACAGAAAGTGATGTGCACACATCAGAGTGTGACAAGGTAGACAGATCCCACTAGCAAGATGTGTTTGGGAGTGATGATGCAGATGAAGTCGAAGTAGATCTTGAAAGTGAACTAGTTAGTGCACTAGATGAGCTGCAAAGTGTTAGAAAGGATTTTAAGAATTACAAAGATTCAGTTAATGATGAATGCAATCGGTTGATAATATGCCTTGAAGAATCAAATAAAAATATCTGTATATTGACATCTCAACTTGAAGAGGCAAAAGGATTGACTGGTGAGTGGAAATCAGTCTTTGATGACAAGGAGAGAATATGTGAGGATCTCTAGCTAGAAGTGGAAAAAAAGGACAAAGAGTGCCTAAAGCTAAAAGATGAAATGGAGAGCATCAGGAAAGACCTTGAGAAATGTCAAAATAAGCTCAAGATAAGGATCTTGTATGATGGCAGTACTAAGGCCTTGGACAAAATGTTAAGTAAACAAAAACATTCCAAGGATATTGGAGGATTAGGATGTGTTGTCGGTGAATGCTCTACAAGCAAGGAGACCTTCCACTAAGATATTCAATTTGTCTCCTCAAATGAAAATGGCAGCCAAACCTTCACAGTCAAAGATACTCCAAGAAAGAAGGTTGACCTGACTTCAACCAGTGAAAACATGAAGAGGAAAGCTGGTGCTGCATGGAGATACAATGTAGATCTGAAAGGAAAAGGAAGGATGAGGGAAGACAGTGTTACCGACAACATGAATAGGAAAAGACCTCCTATCGGTAGAAGACACAGAAATGTTGTTGCCACCAAGTCAAGACATGCATGGAAGAAGAAGAGAACAAATGGAAGATCTACAGAGAATGGACAACCCTGGATCCATTCCCAGAGAAGCAAAAATGCAGATGCCGAACCGGTAAGAACACCTCATGTTTGGCAAAATAAATTTGTAACTAATAGGCCTCTTTTCTTCGGTTATTGTTTTGGATGTAAATATTATGGCCATAGGGAAGAAGAGTGTAAAATGAGGTCTAGGAATAGACAGAGTGTGCTTCCTTGGTATAATAAATCAGATGGCTATAGATTTCATGCATATGAGCATAATGCATCTAGGGGAAGAAGCATGCACACCCTCTCTCCTGGTTTTGCAAATGTTGTCTATTATCACTGCAATAGACCTGGTCATAGAAGCTATGATTGCAGGAGAAAGAACTTGCAGTCCTATGGCAACCAGAGGATTAATCATGCTCAGAGTGAGAGTAGTTACAGGGGATATGAGCAACATAGACCTGCATGGAACGTGATGAGAAATGCTCCTGCACAATCAAGGAATTCAAGGAAACTAGTAACCAACCAAAATGACATGGTCAGAAAAGGAAGAGCAAACTGGTATGTTAGAAGGTTCCCCATCATGAGATTGACATGGATATTATATGTCACTATAGGACTATCTGCAGAGAAAAGACCAATGAGAAGAAGAAGGTCAATCCTGCTGCCAAGATTGCAGATGTGGAAAGGAAAGAAATCAAACAAACATGGAGGAATAAGCCAGAAGATAAGAGCATGGACTGGAATTGTGCATTCAATGTACAAGTGATATCTCCTATGGCTTAAAGGAGATGCGGGTTTTAGGAGAGTTACATATTGAGCAGATCATTCACCCCTTAGCTAAAAATGGACAAGGAGATGAACTCGCTGCTGTCAGTAAGAGGAAGAAAATATGATGGTAGTAGGTGTGTAGTTACCGCCTCGACCGGACATCAAAGATAGTTTACTACTACATGTGAAATGAATGGTAGCAGATGAAATTGGAACCGAGAAATAAAGGTAAAGAGGAAAGAGTCCCAGTAGAAACAAGAGACCGGTATGTGCAACATATTACTAGCATGGATGTTGTTTGGTGTAACAGATTATGTAAGTCAATGAGTTGAGGGATCGTTACAGTAACTCTTATAGCCTAGATGAATAAGGTTATGTTTCAGGCAATAATGAAAAGGACCTGAATGTCTCATGGTGGTCCGGTAGTTGATCTTATGAGCATACACCTTAATGGGTCAATAGGTGGCATTGTGGTCATTATGATGGATGTCACGGGTGTTGAGGTGAGTCCTGGTTTGGGATCTAGTAGATGAGAAATGAAGACTAGAGATATGAGGTTCAGGGAGAGTTTAGAGATATATCCTCAGACTGATATCAGATATACTGAACACAGAAGAAGATCAAGCAAGTGCTGAAATAAGGAGAGACACCCGTGTTTTCTATTAAGGGTTGTTTCATACCTGAGCTTTCTATCTCAAGTGTTGATGATTGAGATGATGTTATGCATAATTTTGAAAGGAGCTGATGCACCTGGTAATAAGGGAAGAAAGATTTCTATCAGTACTCGGTAGATACAAGGAGGAATGTTATCCTGATAGTGCCCTTTGCCATTGTTGTTAAAGGGGGAGAAAGTTATTGTAGTATACTAGATACTACATATATTGACATCAATGCCAAAGGGGGAGATTGTTGGCATTGTGTTGTCATTGATGTCAACTGGTATAAAATGATACTAGTATAGGAGAGTTTGATGTCAACCGGACTAGAAGATGGACCGGTATGGGAGAAGTGTTGATGTGTTGTTATTGGTGACAACTAGGTGACCATCTTCATGCAGAAGGAAGAACCGACATGTACCAGTATGATTGATGTGCACTAATGTGACCACTCTAAAAAAGGGTTGTTGATATGGTGTTTCGTAAAATTGGGACAAAGAGATTACATGATGAGCATTGGTTATACTGAATTAACAGAATACTATTTGGTTCATATCAACACCAAAGGAGAAGTAGAAGTATGAGCAGGCTGTTGGCATTTTTCAGATTGTTGGCATTTTATATATAGATTGCATTAATGATATGTTGTCATTGATGTCAATTGAACGAGTATAAGTATATTTATGATATTGTTGATGTTATTGTTATGATTAATTAGAAAAATAGGTTTTCAAGACCTGAAACCTTTAACAAAGGAGATTAAAATAAGACACCAAAAAGTCCAGTGCTTAAGAACCGCATACAAAATGAATGGCAAAAAAGCCAGCAAACCAAAAAGACAGCAAAGAAAAACAACAACAATGAAACAAGGAAGGCGCTACACAGCTATGATCTTCAACAGGTCCTCTGCCTTTTTCACCAGCTGGTCATAAGTGGCCCCAACAACTTTGAGATCTTCCAGGTCCTTATTAGGTTTCTTTTCTTTCTTTTTGCCTCTAGTACGGGTTCTGGGACCTTGAGCTTCCCCTATTCCTTCAATATCCAGTATTTCCTTTTCTTCATCCAGTTTGCTGATGAGAGTGTTAGTGTTGCTAGCAGAAACTTTTAGGATGCTTAAACTCTTTTCAGCAATGCTCTTCAGACACTCATCAATTTTGCCAACTTTACTAACAGTATCCGAGATGGTTTGGTCATTAGCGTCAGCAAGATTTTTCCTTTCCAACAAATCTTTCTATATTTTCTCAAACCTGGGGTTGAAGGCATCTCTTATGTTTTCAGCTTTATCAATGGTATTTTTTAGGTTCTCTATGTAATTAGCCATGGTCTTCCCTTCCCCAGTGTTGATGGTTTCAAAAATCAAAATTCTGTTGCAGAGTTTTTTGTTGTCGTCCACAACTTTCTTGTAACCAGTTATAAGCCACTCCATAGTGTCCATGAAACCTTGCATACCCTCTGGAGGAGGGTTAGGGGGGGGATCAGCCTTATCAAGGATATCTTGCTCCTTTTTTGGGGTGTCCCAAAAATTAGTTGCAACCCTAAGAACCTCGTCAATGGTCACCTTCTCCGGATTCTGTTCGGCTTCCAAAGTCCTTTCCTTCTTATAGACCTCCAGCTCTTTAACATTCTCCTCCTTTCGTTTGTGCTTATTTCTAGTCTGGGTGTGGACTTTTGTCTTCTTTTTCAGCAACCCTTGAGGGTTCTCCTCCTCTAAGTCTTTTGAGACCTCCTCCTCCGAGGAAAGGTTAATCTAAGGCATTCTACCTTTAGGCTTTTTACCCTTAGAGGAAGAAGGTCTTGTTTTGCCTTGTTTCCTCTTCTTTCCAGATTCATAATCCGAAACATCCATGCTCTCCTCAGAATCACTCGAGGGGTCACTGTTAGACTCCTCCAGTGAGAAGGCAGAGTCAAACCCCTCCTCCTCAGTCTCTACAGAGGGCTGTATACGGGCTATTTGATTGGCCTTGAGATGGTCATAAATAAAGACCATTAGGCCTTGATGCATGACAATATCCCCCATTGGGCTATCTTTGTAGGCCTTAATAGTGGCATTCATCGAGCAGAGCAGAAAATAAGGAAAATTAACCTTTTCATCGTGCCTAAAATGATTCAGCAGGATGAAATGGTAACCATAAACTTTTGTAAACCTACCATCTAATGTAATGTAGTGCATTAAAACAAAGATGACCTCCCGCCAGGGTTTGACAAAAGCCCTAGGAGGGTAGTAGGTTTTGCTCAGCTTTACCAGTCATTTTTTCTCTTTCTTGGTTTTCGGATATCTCTCAATAGCCTCCTTGCTGACTTTCCTATCTCTGTAGAAGTTGCAACCTTCTCTACTAAGGCCCGTGGCTTGGGAAATAAGATCTTCATCAATTTCAACCGTCTAGTCTTCCATTTTCAGCATACCCTTTCTCCAATTTTTGCAGAAAAACTGGTAACCATGCCATCCTGTCTGTGGAGTCTCTCCATGAATTTAAAAAAACCACCCTTCTGCAGAATGCTCCAGACCTCCTCCTTCTGTTTCCATTCTTTGCAGTTGCTAATAAGGTCTATAGTAGTATTGATGATGTTGTTGATCGACCATGAGGGCTTTGAGATCCCCTTAAGACATTTTATGATATTGTTTGAGTCCCCTTAAATCCATAAGTAGGGAAAATTCCATTTTTTAGCAAGAATAATACCTTGGAGAGCTGCCATTGCTTCAACTTTATGGTTTGTTTGGGTTCCAATAGGGACAACAACCATTTCCTTGCAATTTCCTTTGTCATCTCTGAGAATAGCTCCACAACCTGAAGGACCCATGTTACTTTTTGCAGCCCCGTCAAAATTAGCTTTGAACCAACCATAAGGGGGGGTTTTCCATCTAGCTTCAAGTCTTTTATTGTGATTGGGGTCAGAACTATCAGTGATCTTCAAATTCCATGCACTTAAGATATTTGAATCCAGAGGGTTGTTTGAGAAACAAGGACCCTCAATAATCCCAATATTTTTCACAATCGCCCAGTGAATTTTTTGGAACACAATATCCTCATTGAGGGAGACATCCCTAAAGATACGATTATTTCTTTCTTTCCATAGTCCCCATAGGATGTGAGGAAGAGATAGCTACCACAGAGATCTCAAAAAAGAGTTAGTCCAATATAAGTTCCAGGAAGAAAACAAATCACTGATAGTGTTAGGAAATACCCAATCAATGCAAAAACTTTTAAGAAATCTTTCCCAGACTGAAGTTGAGTAGGAACAGTGGATGGCAAGGTGGTCCATAGTCTCTTCCTCCTGAAGGCACATAGTGCATCTATTAGGGAGGGCAAATCCTCTACCCTTTAGGTTGTCTAGGGTTAGGATCTTATTTTGGAGGATGGTCGAGAAGAAAAAAATAATCTTAGGGGTAAGACCCTTAATTCAGGCTTTAGACCAGTAAGGAATACCAGAAGGGGTGGGGGAAAGGATACAATACATAGAGGAAACAGTTAAAGTAGCTTTAGGTTCATGTCTCCAAATTAGGGAGTCTTCCTCATTATTCAACCAGACTGAGGACAGATGGATCTTAAGCTTAGAAAGGCTAGGGTGAATGCTTTCAATATTCTGCCATTTGTTACCAGACCAATATTCAGAAACTAAGGAGCCAAAAGTTCTAATACAGGAGGGATCATGGAGGGCCCATTCATTGATTTCAGTGAAGGGTTTATCAAAAAGCCAGGAATCTTCCCAGAATTTAACTTTCCTACCATTTCCTACTTTCTAGATCACTCCTTTGGCTATACTTTCTTTACATTTAGATGCATGATTCCATATGTGGGATCCATTAATACTGAGATCCGAATTGATAAAAGAAGAAAGAGAGGAGGACAAAAGAGAGTATTTACTTCGCCAAATTTTACACAATTCAGTGTTTGAATGAAACAATCTCCAGACTTGTTTTTACAGGAGAGCTTCATTTAAGGTTCAAATTGTCCTCAGGCCCAGACCTCCTTTACTTTTCAATCTACAAACCTGGTCCCAAGCCACCAGAGACATTCTTTTCTTGTCCTCAACCCCAGACCATATGAATCTTCTTTGAATTTTCTCGATTGCGTCAGCATACTTAACTAGAATTCTGAAAAGACTTAGAGCATAAATCAGAATACTTTGAAGAGAAGCTTTTAAGTAATTGGATCTTTCCAGGTTGACTTAAAAGGGCTCCTTTCCAACCAGCTAGTTTTTTATGAAATTTGTCCACTAGAGAAATCCAAAAGGGATCAGGAGGTGCAGTGCCCATGGGGAGACCAAGATAGGTTGTAGGAAGATCAACAATCCTACAATCCAAGATTCTGTTGATTCTTTGTTGTCTTCTCTCAGGAGTATTGATGAAAAAAACTTCGCTTTTGACCTAGTTAATAAGCTACCGAGAAGCAGAGGGAAACTTACAAAGAGTACTCTTCAAGATTTTAGCTTCAGATATACTAGATTCCCCCATGATAATAGTATCATTGACAAACTGTTGGTGGGAATAGATAAGGTCAACAGAAGAAGGTTGGAGATCCTTAAAGGAGCCTTGCAAAACCATATTTTCCATAGTACTTCCAAAACATTCTGCCATAATTATGAAGAGGATGGGGGAAATAGGATCCCCTTGCCTTAGACCTCTAGAAGCTTTGAAGAAGGGTGAAGGTGAACCATTGACAAGAACAACAAAAGAGGCAGAGGTGATAAGTTGGCTGAGGAGGTCAATAACTCTAGAGGAGAAACCAAAAGATAAAAGAACCCTCTCAAGAAAAGGCCAGTCAACCCTGTCATAGGCTTTGGAGAGATCAAGCTTGAGGATGAGACCCTGCTTCTTTGCTCTAACAAGAGAATTAATTTTCTCATGGACAGTTATAATAGAGTCAAGAATTTGTCTTCCAGGGACAAAACCATTTTGCTGGTGATTAATTAAAGCAAGAAGGATAGACAAAATTCTAGAAGTAAAAACCTTGGAGATAATCTTATAAAAAGAATTGCAAAGACTGATAGGTCTAAATTTGTCCATTGAGTCAGCACCTTGGGTTTGCGGATGAGAGAAATAAAAGTACTATTGATTTCTTTCAAAAAATTTCTAGCCCCAAAAAATTCCTTGACCCCATTAGAGACATCTTTCCCAACAATATCCCAAAAATCTTGAAAAAAGAACACGGGGAAGCCATCTGGGCCAAGTGCTTTGTTACCATCAAAGAAAAAAATAGCATTTTGTAATTTCCAATTTCGAAGGAATGGAAGAGAGGGAGACGTTAATTTGATCATCAATGAGACAAGGGATGTTATGAAGAAAAGAAGATTGAGCTTCAACGTCCAATCTGTGATCCCTCTTGAGTAGTTCTGAGAAATACATTTTAGCTTCGTTCCTTAGTTCATCCTCCTTGACCAACTCCTTGTTATCCACCATTAGTTTGGTTACCCTATTAACAACTTTATGCTTGATCATCGATATATGAAAGAATCTTGTGTTCCTATCTCCTTCCTTAAGCCAAATGCATCTAGATCTCTGCTTCCAGAAGGTTTCCTCTTTAGCAATGATATCATGGTATTTTTTGAGAGTCTCATTTTCATTAGCAAAGGACACAGTACTGAAATCATCCTTGTGGATTTGAGCCTGTATTTTTTTAAGGTCTTCCTAGACTTTACCTTTGGCCTCAAAAATATTCCCAAAGATGGATTTATTCTAGATTCTTATGTTATCCTTTACACTTTTGAGCTTCTTAACAATTCTATACATAGCAGTTCCCTCAACTTGTATGCTCCACCATTTATGAATGTTACTTTTGATATCTGGGTGAAGGGTCCACATTTTTTCAAATCTGAAGGGGAAGTGTCTCCTTCTATTAATTGAGTCAGCAATGAAGGTGATAGGAAAGCGATCAGATCCAACCCGAATGTGGGCCGATAGTGAACAAAAATAATGACTATACCAATCATTAGAGATGAGAGTCCTATCAAGGCGAACTTGGATAAGATCATTACCATTTCTCCTGTTAGTCCAAGTGTAATTGCATCCCTATATTTCCAAATCATTGAGAGCCTGAGAATTAATTAAATCCATAAGGGCCAACCTACTTTCTAGCTTAGGGGGACTTCCTCCAAATTTTTCCTCCTCTCTCAAAGGAGTATTGAAGTCTCCCATAACCATCCAGCTAAGATTTCTGAAGCTGTCCCTGACTTGTATAAGTTTTTTCCAGAAGGAATTTATAGCCTTCAAAGTATTGAGAGCATAAATGTTAGTGAGAACCCATGAAGTACCATCTTTTAAATGCTCAAATTTGATACAAGAGAAATTATTGTCCTGAATAATAACATGTCCTTTGACAGTATTAAGGTTCCAGATGGTAGCTATGCCTCCAGAAGCACCTTCTGAACTGCCACCACTAACATTACCATTTTCGAAAAACTTCAAAGATTCAACTTTTTCTCTACTCATTTTGGTTTCTTGAATTAGAAAAATATCAGGTTTACTGTCCCTTATCATATTCCTAATGATGTCATGTTTATGGGGATTATTGAGTCCCCTTATATTCCAAGAGATAATCTTCATAGTTACTTACCAATTCCTAGCTCCTTAAGAGTCTAATGGGTCCCATCTGCAATGTTCTTATTGGCCTCCTTGTCTCTGACTTTATGGTTAGAGGGTTGACCTGGGGAAGAGGAGATATACCCAACATCAACTTGAGCTATTCTACTAGATTTCCTTAGGAGAGAAGTCGAGGGAGTAGTTCCTTTCTTATTCCTGTGTTTTGGTATTTTCCACTTAGCATCTATCTCAGGAGCCGCTTCCGGGTTGCTGAGGATTTTGGAGATTTCTTCTTCATTACCCCAGTTAGGGGTTTTGGAAGCATTTGAATCACTGTTAACTATTTTTGAGCTCTGGTCTGAGTCCGAAAGGTTCATACCCAAAATTGCACATTTTTGAGCTTCTTGAATTTCAAAACTTGGCATGAGCAGTGAAGAGTTAGTCTTTTCTTCTTGGGATTCAGGGATCTCCCCTTCCTGAGGTTGGTCATCTTTCTCTTGCAGTTCCTTTCCCTCATAAGTGTCAGCTAGTACTTCAGCTATATCACTTGAAGATCTAGTCTAATCTTTCAGATCCTCTATTTGAGTAGTAACCGGGGTGTTGACTTTGGTTGATTCATTTCTCAATACTTCTTGGGTTAAGGGGCTAGAAATAGAAGTTGAGGGCGCTTCCTTCTTCTCCCCCAAAGGATTGAAGCGATTAGAGTTATCTTCCTTATTCTCTGAGTTTTTAACTTGCCATACCATTTTTTTTGGAGCCCTTTGATTTTTAGTCTGGGGTTTAGACTGCTTGGCTTTTGCCTTCAGCTTGATTGGACAGGATTTTTCCCAATGATCTACTTTTTTACAATGGAAGCACGCAAAGGGAATATATTCATATTCAATATGTTGTTTCCATGTTCCCAACTTTGATACTAGATCTATTTGTTCTGGCATATCTACATCATGGGCTATCCCTACATAGAACCTAGCATGAGTGAGTCTCCTTTTAGAAGCTGTGAATGGGTCTATAGAGAGGAGTTCACCAAAGGAATTTGCAATTCTTGAGAAGATGGTTTCTGCCCAATATTCAAGAGGCAAACCTAGTAGCTTTTCCCAAACTGGAACTTATGCCAAGAGAGAGTCATTCATATTCAAGTTCGGATGCCATTTTCGAAGAACCAAAGCTGTCTTTCCTACCATCCAGGGGATCCCACAAAGAATCCTTAATTTATCTTCTTCACATGAAAAAGTAAAAGATAGAAGGCCTTTAGGTAAAGCCAAGATTTCAACATTACCCTTCAGGGCCCATTTTCATTTAACATAAACCCTAACAATTTCAATGTTAGGACATGAGCCCATAAATTTGCCTACCAAAGAATTTGACATACTATTTATATTATGATCCAGGACCAAATCAGGGATAGAGATAGCGAAATTTCCACCAGAAGGATCAGAAATATTCTTGACAGGAGGTAGGGAGGATTTACCAGATGGTCTAGTTCCAAAGAGGGAAGACCATTTTTTTGTTTCTTTTCCGCTCTCTAAGGAGTCATCACGTGGGATGGGCCTCCACTAGACCCTTCCCCCAGAAGCCGAGAGGAACTTGTTGTCTTCTTTGGCAAAGTACCACCTATCTGCAGTATGACAACAACCTCTGGAATGTCTGGAGGCTTATCCTTCTCTCCTATGGGACCAACAACAATATTGTTCTGGCCACTCCCACCATTGGAACCAGAGTTCCCTCCTTGTAGAGAATTTGAATTTTGAGTTCTCCCATTGCTGCTTCCTACTCCTCCTTGCACTCCCATTGCCAATCTTGTTCCTAGGTTGATGACTTGTGAACACCTAATGTTATTGTTATTGTTGGTGTAAATAATTATTCATCATGGATATTATTACACTTACTTAAGTTTACTTAGGATAATGCATTTCATAGTAGTTTGGATATGAGACACTTGGGTGTTTGTGCCACATTGGGATAGTGTGTGTAGGAGAAATTCCACCTCTTATGGTGTTGATCTTGTTATTACACTATCATATCCACTTATTGTGGAGTGATAATTCCACCTTCGGTGGGTGATCCACCTCATGTGGAATATTATATTATTTCCCACACCTATTTCCTACCTACCCTTGTTTCTTATTGAGCCACATGTCATGTTTGTGTGCTCATACATATCCCTAGCCTTGCCTATATAAGCAGGCTCATCTACATTGTATGCAACTATTTGAACTAGATAATCCAGTTGATTATTGATCATTTTCTATTAATGAGAATACAGTCTATTCTTATCCCATATTATGTCTCTATCTTGTACATTTCAATGACTTCTTGATCTTGGCAAAATCCAACATGGTATCAGAGCGATTGGAGTCTCATTGATTCGTCTTGGAGAGGCATTATTGCGACGTCAAGAGGTAGATCTGAGGAGCATCGTCATTTGGAGGCGTCCTAGACCAGATCCGACCTCGCCATTGCGTCCGGAAGGCCCTTTCCATGAATTTTGGTTATAAAGTTGGCCTATTTTGGTGAGGAAAAATTTTTTCCCCAATTTTGCTTATCGTACGGATTTTTCGAATATATATATATTTTTCAAAAAAAAAATTTCATTTTTTAGAAATTTGTTTTCAAAAATCAAAAATTCAAAAAAAAAATAAAAAAAATTGAAAAAATTCGAAAAATTGAAAAGCAAAAGTGAAAAATCAAAAAAAAAGGAAAAAAAAAAAAATCATTTTTTGGGGGGTCCGCAGACCCCCCCCCGTGCCGAAAGTACCTGCGCAGGTTGCAGGTCTTGCAGACGCCGTACTCTGCACTATCGTACCTGACGCCGCGCCGAAGCCACACGCCGACCGCCGTCTGCAGACTTGGTTCCGGCTTCCCCCGTCCGACGCCACCCGCTCCTGGCCGGCGTCGCTGCAGCGCTGCATCCTCCGTTCTCGCCGGTGCCTCCCCCGCATCCCGGCGCCCGAGCTACCTGCCGGTACTCCACGCTTGCTCCGCTCCCGGGCTCCTCGTCCGCCGCTGCGCCGTCACCAGGAACTCCCGCGTCCTCTCCTCCCCGACGGCAACTGCTCGGCTCCTAGCGCCTCCTCCACCAGCAGCTCCGCCCGTCCGCTCAGCCTCCGGGCACCGCCACGCGGACACAAACCGGCGAATACCGCGCCCGCCACGTGGCAGGCGGCCACTGGCCCGCGGGTACCCTCCGTACAGACACGTCGCATTTTCCGTACAGTGCCACGTCAAACACCGTACGCACAGTCAGCAGTACGGACAGCCACATCACCTGCACAGTCAGCAATTCCGTACAGTACGGAACGTACAGTCAGCTTGCCACACAGTCTGTCCGTACGGTACGGACGCCCAGTCAGCCAGGCAGCGAAGTTTTGGCGACGGTCATACGGCCGTCAAATTTAACCGAGTGAATTGCTGACGTCAGCACCACATCAGCAGGGTTTGGAAATTTTTTGACCCCCTCTCATTTGCATTTTTGATTTTGCAGTTCAACTTCAAATGGCCATAACTTGCTCATTTTTGCTCCTTTTTGGGTGCAATTTTTTTTGAAATGGGCTAGAATTTCATGCTCTCCGCAGTGGTGAAAGAATTTTTTGATTTTGATGCACGGATTTTTCAGAAAATGCAGTTTTTGGTGACTGTCCCTGAGTAATCCCTGTTTTTGCAACTTCAGAGGCTTCGTTTGGGGTCATCCGACCTCCTTTTTAGGTGCCGTTTTTTTTGAAAGTGCGTATTTTTTTGTCTACTTTCACATGATGCTATCAGATTGATGTCATTGTAAGTAGAAATTGTACTTTCAGATCTAGGCCATTTTTGGCTACTTTGGTACTTGTATATTTGCTTGAATCTCAGTTAGATTCATTGCACTATTGATTGAAGTCTCTTGTATCTCATTTGAGAAGTTGTAAAATTTGCATCAGAAGTCCACTTTGCCTTGTTTTGCAAGTGGCTCATTGTAATCGCACTAAGTATAAAGTGCCAAAATCATCACTTTTGGGGGGGTACTTTGATTGATTGAATTTGGGGGGTGTCTCTTGTGCTTTTGTGCTCTTGTGTTCTTTCCTTTTTGCTGCTATGAGTTCTTCTAAGTTTCCTCTCTTAACTCCACATAACTATGCTACTTGGAAAATTGATGCATGGAGTAAACTTATGGAAAAAGGACTCACTCATTACATTGATGGAACTATTGTTGCTCCAGCTGATCCTAAGGCTGATCCAGTTGGTCACTTAGATTGGCTCACTAAAAATATCATGGCAATTGGTACCTTAAGAAAGTATGTATCAAAGGATCTCATATTTCATATTGAGAAATGTACTCTAATCAAGGATGCTTGGCAAAAGTTTCAAGACTTGTATGGTCAAGTTGATGAGATTAGGGGATATCAAATTGATAGTGATCTCACCATGTTAGATCCCAAGAACTTTGATACTATACAAGATTATGTCACTAAGGCAAATGAGTTGAGGGCACAACTCAAAGATTGTGGCATTGATAAAAAGGATACTCAATTGATATTCAACTTGATAGGGAAGCTTCCACAAGAATATGCAGCATTTGTTTCTAGTTTCCAAACTCATAGGATGACAATGGGTTCAAGCTACAAAATGCCTACATTTGATGCTTTCAATGAAATGTTGATGATGGAACAAACTAAGTTGATAAGCATGGGCATTCTTAAGGCTTCTTCTAAGTCTCAAGCATTGGTGGCAAATCAAGGGAACAAAGGAAATCAAGGAAAGGACAACTCAAACAAGAAGAAATGGCAATCAAAGCCTAAGGATAAAGCATCATCTTCTCCACAACAAGGAGATTCATCTTCTTCCAAGAAAGATAATTCACCAAAGAGAGAGAGACCTACTTGTGCTTATTGTAAAAAGATTGGTCATGAGGAACATCGTTGCCATACTAAGAAGATTGATGAGCTCACACATATCATCAAAAAGCATAACATTGATTTGCCTAAAGTCTACAAGAAGGATGATTCATCAACTTCCACTTCCTCACATTCAAAAGGAAAAGGGCAAGCATTCATGGCTTCTACAAGTGGAAAAACTCACTCTTTTGGAACAAGAAAAGGACAAGCTCTATGTGCTACAACAAATCATACTTCAGAGAGATGGCTTCTAGATTCAGGGGCTTCTCATCATATGGCATCTTCACAGTCTATGTTCTCTACATTTGAGCCTTGCACCATGCCACAGATTTTGATGGGCAATCATACATACATGGATGTGATTGGGAAAGGATCTATTGACATTGGGGATAACTCCTTCAATGATGTGTTGTGTGTACCCCACTTGACAAACAATCTCCTTTCTATCTATCAAATCACACATGGCGCAACTAAGAAAGTTGTGGAGTTCACACCTGACTCAGTTTTTATTAGAGACATGGAGACTAGAGCAATCATTGCGACTGGGGTGGTTGATCATGCATCTCGGTTATACTCCTTTTCAGATTTTGTTGATGATGATGATTTCACATTTGATGATTCTACACATGATCACACTTATTGTGATGATTCAGATTTTGAGGAGAACTTTGGACACTTGAATTTGGGGATTCTCACATGTAACCCAGTTCTTGAGTCTTGTATTCCATCTTCTCATATTGATATCACATCACCTATTGTACCTGATGATTCAGATAGTGCGACAGTTTTGCCTACATGTGATTCAGTGCAGCAGGATATACATTGTCTTCCAGCTTCAGATTCATGGGATGATTACATGACAGATATTGCAGGTTTGTTTGTGGAATCCTACATTGCAGATTTGGGAGACATCATTGATGACATACATCTTCTCTTTGATGAAGATGATCCTTCTTCGATTGTTGCGAGGGCACACTCTGACCCTCTTGTTCATTCTCTACATGATCATTCTTTCGAGGTTGACATGATTGTGGATACTTATGTACAGCAGTTGGAGGAGGTCTCTTTATGCTTTGAGGAGACACATGAGTCTTTGGACATTGTTCTACATCCATCTTCACTAGATGTTGGAGTTCCTTTTTCAGCAGTATGGCACAGTTTACCATCTTTGGAAGGGGTATCTTTTAGCATCGACATGGGGACACTTGAGCAGTTTTCAGAGATTCCTTTCATCATGAGTTTTCTTCATACATCTTCCCTTCATGATTGGGGAGACTTTATGGATACACCTTTGGTTTTGTTTCTTCCTAAGGGGAGGAATGTTGTTCGACGTTCGTGGAGCAGTTTCTTCATACATCGAGCTTCTATCTTTGGTGCAGATTCTTCATTGAGGGATGATCACAGTTTGACTTCTCTTCTTCTCTCGTATGGGGGGGACCTTTTCCTCACATGGGGTTTTGTTCCTCACATACTTCTTTGAGAGTTCTCTTGTATAGCTTTCATCTCTCTTTTGGGGGAGGGTTTTTTCCCATTGGGTTTTTCTCTCTTTCCCCACTTTGTGAGAGATTTCATTGCATTGGTTTGTATGCATTTGCATTTGTGCATGGGTACCTAACATGGCCTCGTAGCCGGGACCCATCTTGCATTGCTTAGTTGCATTGTAGACTTAAGTGCATTCCCCTAAGTTGCACTTAAGGGGGGGTGTTGGTGTAAATAATTATTCATCATGGATATTATTACACTTACTTAAGTTTACTTAGGATAATGCATTTCATAGTAGTTTGGATATGAGACACTTGGGTGTTTGTGCCACATTGGGATAGTGTGTGTAGGAGAAATTCCACCTCTTATGGTGTTGATCTTGTTATTACACTATCATATCCACTTATTGTGGAGTGATAATTCCACCTTCGGTGGGTGATCCACCTCATGTGGAATATTATATTATTTCCCACACCTATTTCCTACCTACCCTTGTTTCTTATTGAGCCACATGTCATGTTTGTGTGCTCATACATATCCCTAGCCTTGCCTATATAAGCAGGCTCATCTACATTGTATGCAACTATTTGAACTAGATAATCCAGTTGATTATTGATCATTTTCTATTAATGAGAATACAGTCTATTCTTATCCCATATTATGTCTCTATCTTGTACATTTCAATGACTTCTTGATCTTGGCAAAATCCAACAGTTATTATTTCTTTTGTCTTGTAAATCAGTAAGAAGAGAGTAAGAAGAGATTTGTAAAATGTTGTAACTGATATGTAAAGTTCGTAAGTAAAACCGGTGAACCAGTATGAAGGGTTAAACATGTCTATGTAATGTAACCGATAAACCCTAACCTGTTGATAAACCCTAACCGATCAAGTTTGTTGGTTTATTACCTGTTGAGCAGAAATGATGGAGACACGTGTGACAATTGTATAAGGATAAGTTCAAATTGATTTAGCGCATTTGTTTGATTTCTTGGAAAGGAGCAAAGTGGATTGCATCTAATGTACAATGCGTGATGAGTTACAAAGTCCAATGGAGCAATGATCATGGAGCGGTTGAAATTTTATTGAAGAATGTGAAGAGATTGTTATGATTTCTAATGGTCAAGATTGTACCGACTTGTTTGTAATCTCGATGATGAGAATTCGGTTTTTGTTTGTGTTACCAACCTAATTGTTTGTGTATTTAAGGTCGATGAAGTTGTTTGTATAAGTGTTGGCAAATTTGACAAGATTGGTAGAAACTTGTACATGTGCAGTTGCCTAACCGGTGGATGGATCTGTACTTTGAGTAAAGACAAATTGACATTTAAGAAGGATCTGATCAAGCAAGTATAGTGTTATTCAAACAGATCAACAAAATTGTTGTTTTCTAACAATTACAACAGAAGTGAAATCCCCTAACCGGATAAGCTCTAACAAGCTTGGTTACTCATTAAATCTTCTAACAAGGTGGTCCATTAGCTTGGATTCTTAAATCCTCCGGTGAGGTTACTCCTAACAGGGTATTGTGATTTTTCATCAAGGCATATTTGTAAATCCCTTAACCGAATTAGTTCTTAATAGGACTTATTGTAAAGCTTTAACAGGCTTTGGCTCCTAACAGGGCAAACTTCAGAAGAGTTAAGATAGCTATCTTTGTGAGTCCCATCTCACAGTGGTTTTTAACTATTTGGGTTTTCCAAGTATAAACATTTGTGTCAAGTGGTGAATGCTTTTGTGGATGTGATGTTACATGTTGATTAGATTAATTTCCAATGAAGCATTGAAGGATGACTATGTTGAGTTAAGATTAAGCATTGTTGATTTACATAAAGGTTGAAGTTGTTTTATTGTTAAGTTGCTATAACAGTCAGACCGGTTAATGTTAAGTATTCTTATGATTATTGATTTTGATTGAGAAAAGTTTACTTTGTGAGATTTAATTTGAGTTTGGGAACTCTGTATCATTTTTTCAATATACTTATTCACCCCCCCTCTCAATATTCTACTGGATACTTATTCTTTCATCATACCATCACAGGCCACCAGATTGCTAGTGTAAGGATAAATAGCAAGTTTCCCACCAAATGAAGAAGATTTCCCAAGCTAGGTGATAGGTTGAATGACATATGTCATGTGGATGTTGTATCCTCCTCTCGATAAATTCACACTTGTACTAGCAGAATGATTCCCCAAGATAGGCAAGTGAGTGAATGCAGAGATCGGTAGTACAAGTGGAAGATGAGGAAGCCTCTAGAGCATGAGATCATAAATACACATCGGATAAGCAAGGTGTACTACCAGGACACTGAAGGAAGAATGAGGAGTTGAGATGGTGTGTTTGTCATCTTGACAAACTAGATGAGAGTAGAACCGGTTTGATGGAGAAGAATGCAGGTGAGTTTGCAGGAATATACATGGGATATCGGGATACTAAAGGAAGGTTGATGCAGAACAGTTGAAGTGTGATGACTTGGTGTCATCAATGTGTCTCATCGGGAAGAAGGACAGTTTGTTTCCTACCGACAGACACATTTACCAAAATTTGCATTGGTGATAGTTGACATGTTATGTCAAGCAGTGAAACATTAGAGAAGAGACAAGGAAGATAAGGTTCTCACCTGATAAAGATGAAGTTTGTTGAAGGTTGATGACATGGTTTCATCAAGAGTGGTTACCAGTATGAAAGCCCACTGGTAATATGGACAAGGTGCAGGTGCATAAGACTCGTACTTGATGAGAATGTGTGTGTTTTGGATTGACATGTCTGAAGACCGGTTTGAGTGTTCCACTGGAAGTTCAACATAGTGCAGACATGGTGAGGTAACTGGTAGAGTGTGATACCAACAGAGAGGTGAAGTGTAGACACAAGGGTTACACTGACATATTAGAAAAGGTCATGACAACGAGGATAACCGAAAAGGTGGTTAGTATCGGTAGGGTTGGTGAAACGGTATGGGCATACCGGTTATGTGTGGGGTTGATGATCAAGCTAAACCAATAGAGTAGTGTGATGAGGAGGATACCGATTGTGATGCCACGTGAAGCTGAGGTGGACAATGCGGAGAGGACGATGATGTCTAGTGTCAAAGAGGTAGTTGTGATCGGTCCAACATTAATGGTGATTGCGAAGCTCGAGGTGGAGTTGGAGAGGTGTGCGGCTTGAGATCCAAGATAGATTGATTGTGCAGATCGGAGTTGGCAAAGGGAACAACTGAGCCATTTATGGTGATTGACTGAGGTGTGCCGATAGACCGATTGCAGATTGCCAAAGATGGAAGGCACATTAATGGTAGAGGTGTATAGTTGATTATCAGGGAGATCAGATCGAGCAAGATCTGATTGGATTTGGTTTGCCTCAAGGATGAGGAGGAAACCCTAACCACCTAGATTTTGAATTAGCTTTTGGTGGGAAAACCAGGCTATAAATGTGCGGGCAAAAGACATTGTTAGTGTTGTTGCTAAAGAGAAGAATATTGTGTTTCTACATTAGTGAAGTTCTCATAAAGAAGACAGAGAAAAGATTGAGTGTGAGGGAGAACCAAGTTGAAGAGTTCAACCGATAGAAGTGCAGAACTGGTAGTATTCATACCGACAGAGCAGAAGAAAAACATTGTAGAGAAGGCAGGCATAGAACCCACTGAGTATAGTACCGATGGAGAACAACAAAGCAGCTAAATGAAGTAAAATTTTGGGTGAGAGAGAGGTGATCCGGTAAGAAGCAACAGTAAGAAGAAGAGAGTAGTGAGTGAGAGAGAAGATCCAACAAGATAGTGGCTGAGTTGGTGATGATTCAGTTAGAGTGAAAAGAGAACTGGTAATGCAGAGGAGATACCTTACCAATAGGGAAGTTTGTATTGACATGTTACAAGATGCACTTGTAACTAGATTACTACCTTTGTTTTTTTTAGTATAAGATATTGTGATCATTGAGTTGCATCTTGGTGCAGGGGTTGTAGCCCATAAACAAGTTAGGGGTTGGTTCTACTTGGGTTGGTTCCCTAAACATTGTAACCAAGTTTTTATTGTGAGGCTGGATTGGAGCAGTAGTCTCCAACAACATTGCTCATCGAGGTTTTTCCCATCTTGGGTTTTCCTCGTACTTCCTGGTGTTATGTGATGTCCCCTTGTGTGAATGCATTTGTTTTTAGTCTCCTCTTTGACTGGTAAGTCTGCATTCAACTAGATGTGTTAATCGGTATGCTCACATAGGATAGTTAATGGGAAAAGTTTGAGAACCACTGATTCACCCCCCTCTCAGTGGTGCATTGTGTCTATCAATTGTATGGTCAAGTTGATGAGATTAAGGGCTACAAGCTTGATAGTGAAATCACAACATTAGATCCCAAGGATTTTGATACAATCCAAGATTATTTTACAAAAGCAAATGAGCAAAGAGAAAAGCTAAAGGATTGTGGCATTGACAAAAATGATGCTTAATTGGTTTACAACTTGTTGGACAAGCTTCCATCAGAGTTTGCAGCCTTTGTATCTAGCTTTCACACCCATAGGTTAGCTCAAGGTTTCTCTTACACTTCTCCCTCATTTGACGCATTCACAAAGATGTTGATTCTTGAGCAATCTAAGATTACCAAGATGGGGATTCTCAAATCTTCAAAGTCACAAGCTTTGGTGGCTAATAAAGGGAATCAAAGAAATCAAGGAAAATACAAGAACCAAAAACAACCTAAGTCTAAACCACAAAAAGATGGAGCACAATCCTCCTCTCCACAATAAGGTGAATCTACATCCTCACCTAAGAGGAAATCTAAGGACAATTTTTTTTGTGCATATTGCAAGAAGTCAGGACATGATGAACAACATTGTTACAAGAAGGATATTGACGAATTGAAACATCTTCTTGAGAAGAACAAAATTAGTTTGCCTTATAGGATGTCTACTTTGTCTTCTTCCAAAGAAAAGGATAAAGGAAAGGATCACTCTTTTGGGACTTTGTGCTACTACAAGTCATCATTTAGGGAGATGGCTTCTAGATTCAGGGGCTTCTCATCATATGGCATCTTCACAGTCTATGTTCTCTTTATTTGAGCCTTGCACCACGCCACAGATTTTGATGGGCAATCATACATACATGGATGTGATTGGGAAAGGATCTATTATCGTTGGGGATAACTCCTTCAATGATGTGCTATGTGTATCCCACTTGACAAACAATCTTCTTTCCATCTATCAAATCACACATGGGGCAACAAGGAAAACTGTGGAGTTCACACCTGATTCAGTTATCATTAGAGACTTGGAGACTAGAGCTGTCATTGTGACTGACATTGTTGATCATGCATCTTGATTGTACTCCTTTTCACATTTTGCTCCTATTGATGAGGTTGTTTCTTCACATGATGATTCATATTTTGAGGATAACTTTGGGTATTTGAACTTGGGGATTCTCACATGTGACCTTGTTCTTGAGTCTTGCATTTCATCTCCTCCTATTGATATCACATCACCTATTGCACTCGATAATGTAGCTAGTGCGACAATTTTGTCTTCTTGTGATTTAGTGCAACAGGATACATCTTGTCTTCTGTCTTCAGTTTATTGGGATGACTACTTGATAGAGATTGCAGGTTTGTTTGTGGAGTTCTACATTGCAGATTTGGGAGACATCATTGATGACATTCATCTTCTCTTTAATGAAGATGATCCTTCTTTGATTGTTGCAAGGGAACACTCTGACCCTCTTCTGCATTCTCTACACGATCCTTCTTTCGAGGTTGACATGATTATGGATACTTTTGTACAAAAGTTGGAGGGGGTCTCTTTATCCTTCAAGGAGACATGTGAGTCTTTAGATATTGTTCTACATTCATCTCCACTAGATCTTGGAGTGCCTTTTTCAGCAGTGTGGAGCAGTTCACCACCTTTGGAGGGGGTAACTTTCAGCATCGACACGGGGACAGTTGAGTAGTTTTCAGAGACTTCATCTTTCATGTGTTTTTTTCCTAGATCTTCCCTTCATGATTGAGGAGACTTCAGGGATACACCTTTGGTTTTGTTTCTTCCTAAGGGGAGGAACATTGTTTTATATTCCTAGAGCAGTTTCTTCATTCAGCTTCGAGCTTCTACCATTGGTACAGATTCTACATTCAGGGGGGCTCCTTGGTCTCTCTTCTTCTCTCATATAGAGGGAGACTTTTGATAGTTCTGATACTAATTGTTAAGTACAGATGCCAAGCTAACAAGATGAGAGGGGGAGGGTGAATCATACAAACTTAATCTTCAATATATTCAACAGATTCAACCTCGGTAGCTTTAACAGATATATGTAACCAAAACTGTAAAACATGCAAACTCATAAATAGATAACATCACAACACATTCAACACCAGATTTAACGTGGACACCCAAATAGGGAAAAACCACTATAGGATTTTGGACCCACTAAGAAATATACTCTTCTAGAGTATGCTCGGTTATAAGCAAATCATGTTAAAGATTACAAACACATTGCTAGATGTGACTAGGTTAAGGGATTTCCCTTAGATTTGTTAAGATCTTCACTTTGTTAGAAGTGACCTTGTTAAAGGGTTTCAAACACTCAATTAGAATGTCACCTTGCTAGAGGATTTACAAATAAGACTGTTAAGTCTACTCGGTTAAGAGATTTTCTGTCACTTACAAATAAACAACAGTAATGAGTATTTCTGCAACTTTGCATCTAAAATGCTAAAGAAGATTCTTATTTGTTCAATACAATCTAGTCATAGGACTTATCTTGTCCCTCTGCTGGGCTCCTTACTCTGTTATCCAAACAAGTCTTCAAGCTTCTATGCTCGGTAATCACTATCTAGCATCCCCGTGCTTACACTTGCCCGCATGCATTGTTTATCAACGGTTCCTTATTTATAAACAATTTGCTAACCGCTTAATCTCTTTGATCACATTTCTCATGATCAATCATATCAATCAGATCTTCAATCTTGACCAAGTTCAATGTATCTTTCGATCGGAAAATGTTTTACCTTGCCTTGGAACTTGCATACATTTCTTGGAACTTGTGCTAGGGTATTGCGGTTCAATCTGAGCTGTAGATCTTCCCGCCGATCTTCCATTGCCATAGATCCTTAACAAACTTTATACACATTGTATCAATCATTTAATCATAACCAGCTCATCAGCTTCCATCATTAAATAATGCATGTATGCATCCAATGCTTTCTGTTATTACTCGGTTGCAACTCGGTAAATACTAAACTTCACTCGATAGACATTCCGCCTTCATTAACCGATAACGACAACCTTAGGGTTTATCGACTAGGTTCCTTAGGATTTACCGACTAGATTCCTTGCTTGGTAACATAGTATAATATTAACCTTACAAACAATAGCATATGTAGGATATCAAAACAATCTAAACAACATGATCTCATCATTGTCTAACTCAGTAATAGTTGCCCATTGAATAACTTATTCCTCCCCTTATTCATCTCATTCTTTCTGTGACTTTTACCGACATCTTAATTCTCTTCAAAACATACTTCTTAAGATATGGCAACATCATACTAAATCTGAAAATCAATTTCTTGACATCAATGACAAAATAATATTGTGAAGATAGTAAACAGTCTTAATCAGTTGTATCCATAACAACAACCTTCTCAATATCCTAATTGAAATGCCAACAATCTCTTATTGTCTGTTATAATGCCAACAACTTTTTCCTCACATGGGGTTTTGTCTTTCACATACTTCTTTGAGAGTTACTTTGTACATACTTTTCATCTCTCTTTTGGGGGAGGGTTTTTTCCCATTGGGTTTTTCTCTCTTTTCCCACTTTATGAGAGATTGCATTTGCATTTGTACATGGGTACCTACATGGTCTTGTAACCGGGACCCATCTTCCATTACTTAGTTGCATTGTAGACTTAAGAGCATTCCCCTAAGTTGCACTTAAGGGGGAGTGTTGGTGTAATTATTTATCCATGTTGGATATAATTACACTTTAATTAAGTTTACTTAGGTACATGCATATCATAGTAGTTTGCATATGAAGCACCTAGGGAGATGTGATACATTGAGAGTGTGTATGTAGGAGAAACTCTACCTTTTATGGTGTGATCTTGTTATTACTTTATCGTATCTGTTATCACTGTTTAAAATTGGGTTTTTCTTTTCCCATGATTGGCTATGGTATGTTGAAATTTTCGAGTAGGGTGTAATTCCAAGTGCTTCAGCTTTGTTCTAGACCTTAAGGGTTTAAGGGTTTTTTATTTTAGATCCTATCTTATTTGTTTTAAACCCTCTGGTTTCTAATCTGTCGTTACTTTATTCACTTAAGTTATGGGTCGTGGGGTCGTAGGAAGTGCCCCCCCTTGTTATTTGCCTAGGCAGTTACGTTGATCAATTGAAAATTTTTATGCCTTGTATGTTTTTCTTCTAAAGTTGTCAGGCCCAGTAACTAGTGCACATCTCACGGATGGATCCACGGCTCGCGCTATTTCGCTAGGCGAAGTTGCGAAAACCACATGGCATGCCATGTAGATGGTCCAGATGGTTGTTGACAGCGAGTAAAATGGTGGCACATGGCATAGGTCACAACAATCAGTGGGTCAGGACTAAAGGCTGAAAGGCGGGCCCCGGAGGTGAGTCAAGTCGCAGGTGGAGATGACCTGGCAGGTACAGCTATTAACAATTTATTGAAGCCCTGTAGTTTCTTATTGACAAATAAGAAGGCAACAAATCAACACCGTAGGTGACTAGATGCCAGGTGTTCACGATGAGTCAGCAGGCTCACCCCTCCTGAGAGCCTTTTCAGAGGATTAAATGCCGATCAACTTCAGAGATGATCCGACGGCCCGCGCTATTTCGCAAGGGTAAAGTGCTCACTCCTCATGCCCACGAAATAGCGAGAGTAAACGAGAACCGTCCACGTGTCATGATGATGACCTGGATGATAGAGTTGTTGAGACGAAAGTGGGGCTCCATGGTTTTCTTTTGGCGAATGACAGAGTGACAAATCAGTGCCGAATGTGACAAGGCACCAGGTGTTCACGATGAGTCAGCGAGCCCACCCCTCCTGAGAGCCTTTTCAGAGGATTAAATGCCGATCAACTTCAAAGATGATCCGATGGCCCACGCTATTTCGCAAGGGTAAAGTTCTCACTCCTTATGCCCGCTAAATAGCGAGAGTAAACGAGAACCGTCCACGTGTCATGATGATGACCTGGATGATAGAGCTGTTGAGACGAAAGTGGGGCCCCGTGGTTTTCTTTTGGCGAATGACAGAGCAACAAATCAGCACTGAATGTGACAAGGCACCAGGTGTTCACGATGAGTCAGCGGGCCCACCCCTCCTGAGAGCCTTTTTAGAGGATTAAATGCCGATCAACTTCAGAGATGATCCGACGGCTGGTGCTATTTCGCAAGGGTAAAGTTCTCACTCCTTATGCCCACGAAATAGCAAGAGTAAATGAGAACCGTCCACGTGTCATGATGACACGTGGTCTAAGAAGAAAGTGTGGGCCTGCCAAGGTGGAAACGTTGGTATAAAAGGAAAGACACACGGCCAGTATTAAGTGGAATGCAAAGGGAATTTCAAGGCCAATGATTCGACGCCACGTGGTATTATGCAGCCAATAAAAAAGCGGGACCCAGAAAAAGGCCAAATCCGTCAGTTAATCTAACGCTCGATCAAGTTTCTTTTGATCAAACGGTTGGCGCTATTTCGCAGGACTAAGCTGTCCGATAATTATGCTTCGCGAAGTTGCGAAAGAGCAAAATGGAACACTTGCAGGAATGTTATGACCCGTTGGAGCGAAAAATACGAATTCTCGTATGAATTCAATTTCAAAGGGACGACCGGAGCATGCAGAATCAATGTTACAGTTAAGGCCCTGAGTACAAATATTTGATTTCCTAACTACCAAGTGAAGATATCTTTTAAAAGATTTTGCAGAAGAGCAGACGCAGAGTTATCTTCTTCAGATACAGAGCAAGACAGTTCAGTTGCAGAGAAAATTCCTTCAAGCAAATATCAGGTTCTCTCATATTTTTGTAGCAATTCTTGTGTGATGTTCTAAGTAAATTCTTTTGTTGCAGGATTGTTTAAGAGTGATATTCATTTTCTTGCATTTTCAAAATGGCTCCTAAAAGGGAATTTTCTGGCAAGGTTAACTATTTAGAAAGAAGTGTATGTGATGATTTTTAAGAACAGTTGACGTTATCAACCAATCAGGCATCAAAGGCCAAAGAGTTAGTGCCCAGGGCTCTCTGTTTGAAGATAGGAGAAGGATTGTATGACAAAGGTAATTGGCTGAGAGACCCACAGGTTGGACTGTCCGGATTGGGGTTGTTTAAAGTTGGATTTGGAATGAGAAATTCTCCTGCTCCTCAAAATAGTATCTGGGAACTAGATGTTGGGAAATTAGTAGTCCCAGGGGTATTCATGGATACAGACCTGCTAACCCAAATGGCATTAAATTATGATCCAGTCACAAGATGCATCCGAGATGTAAATGGGAAAACCCTTGTGGAAATTAACGCTGAAGAATTTAGGAGAGCATTTGGACTTAATGAGTTCACAAACTTCCTGGAACCTATAAATTTCACATCATTAGCCCAAATTTCTGGTGCACAGAGGAGTCATCTCAGGAATGGGCCTCTCAAGGAACTTTTTGTGAAAATAGGAGGGTTAGAAGTTGTAGGACCTAACACGCAAGAGCCTTTCTCATTAAGTATGTTTACCCTGAGGGCTAAGGGAATGTACTGGGCACTTTGTCAAGTTCTAGGAGAAGATGCTGAAGCAAATATGCTGAATCATTACTTGCTAATGATTGTCAAGATTTTGAATCCTTCTCTTGCTATCACATTTGATTATGCCTCTTTCATTGCCGATGCTATCCATGGAGGGTTGATAGGAATAAAGAATGGAAAGGTGGACAGACCTTTCGGATGGTACTCACTCTTAATGCACCTTTTTCTCTTCAAAGGTGGTGATTATTTTGCCAGTGGACTAGACCTGGTTAAGGAGAAGGAAGGAGAAAAAATGCCAGTACAATTATGGAGTACTGTGTTGTCATGGGACAGAGAGGATGCTAGTTTCTTAAAGTTTGATAAATATTTTGCATCCAAAATAAGGACTCTCCTCTGCTTTGATAACCCAAGAGTCCCCAAGGTTCTTTTGGAATTTATAAGGCCAAAAGAATTCACAGAGAACATCAAAATTGTTCATAACTGGGGTGACATCTATTTATATCCAGTCTCCACAGTTTTCAGAGTTTTTGGTTTCAGGGGTACTCCATTTTTGTTACCTTACCAGGTCCCTCTCAAAGTGGGAATAGCGGAGATCCTTAGGCAAATTGGTGGCCTACAAGAGGCAGAGTTAACAGGCAGAGGTAAAGGGACTATTTTCCCTGCAGCTACCATAGCCCACCAATTCGTAATAACAAAGGGAGGCTGGAATTGCTTTGAGGATTTCCTCAAACCTTATCATTTATCCACTGCAGTGTCCAGGTGTGCTGATCCAGAGGATTTCTTCAACGGTGTTTTTAGGAAAAAGGTAGCATGCAGAGGTAGGCCTCATCAATTCCAATTTCCTGAAGACCTAATCAGGAATGAATTTGATCTAGATGAGCAGGAACTAAGGAAAGAAAAGTGGGTGGATTATAAGAAAGCCTTGGATTTTGTGCATCAGTTTGATGCTAGCTATGACCCATTGTTTAGCTTCTTCCGACTAGAAGAGAAAATAAAGTTTTTGATTGTTTGCTTTGAGGATGTGATGCAAACACTGAAGGAGAAGAGGGAAGCTGTGATTAAGAATAACCCTGAAAAAGCCAGAATGATCCTAAGCAGGTCAGCTTCCAGCAAAGCAATTCCTCCTGGTGATTACACACTGCACAAGAAATCAGGTTACAGTATGCTAGTGCCTACAACAAGGGAACCCTCTACATCCAAAGGAAAGAGGAAAATACAAGATGTCATTGATATCCCAGACATCCCAAAGAAGCAAAGGGTGGGGAAGGAAGTGCAATCAGATACACCTTTGTATTCCCCATCCCAATTCCCTATCCATATAGAAGATGAACAAGCGGCAGCTGAATACCTTTTGCAATTGGGTAGTTTAGGGGAAATTGCATACACCTATGATGAAGTGGAGGAAGGGATGCCAGAAGAACCCATTGATGCTGAAATGGACATCACCTCTACTGAACTTAAAGGCCAGGAGTGGGATCCTGAGATTAAAAAGGCAAGTAGTGCCTTTCTAGCTGATGACAATTTTGTCACATCGGAAGCATTTGTGCAATTCATTTGGAAACAGCATATAGATAGATATAATGCTAGATGTGGGACAAGAAAGGCTGAGGAGCCCAATAAAGATCCAGCCTCAGTGGAAGAAGAAATAAAACAAGAGATGATGGAATAATTCAAAACCATCACCCCTGAGCAGGGAAGAGATATGGTAGCACAAGCTGGAGTGCTTATCTTACCAGAGTGGGACATTGCAGATGCCCTTGTGTTAGATGCAGTAAGAAAAGAGACTAAACCCATGGAAGGGGTAACTTTCAATAAAGATAATGCTGCACTAGTCATGTGGTCTCTCAAAAGAAATGAGAGCAAGAAAGGCAAAGATACCCCAGGGTCAAGTTACCTTGGTGGAATGATGGTAAAGAGAGTGCAAAGTACAGGGATAGTAGAAGCTGCTAGCACTGTGCTAGAAACTGCAAAATTCAGTGTTGCAGTGGCAGAGAAGGAAGCCAAAGAAAAAGAGGCCCTCCAAATTAAGTTGGAAACAGTTTTAAAGGCCTATAACAGTGCCAAGGAGGAGGTAAGAGGTAAAGATAGCATCATTGCTAAATTGCAGAGCCAGTTGATGGGACAATACCAACAAGGTGAGTCTTCAACACTGATGATTTCCTCTTCTCCTGCAAGACCTCCACCTACTAGTCCCATCATTGAACTTACACCATCTCCAGCACCCTCTAGTTCTCAAATGATTGAGATTACTCCCTAGGAACTAGAAAACCTGAAACAGGCTCAAGCCTTATATGCAGGGAAGTATGAGGAGAAAGTAAGGGCCACAATCTCCAGTTTTGCAGATACAATAAATGCCTCATTGCTTTACAACAATGTGGGAAAAATTATGGAGATGTGGAATGAGCTGAGGAGAGATAAGGCCATTTTGACACCCATTTTTGACAGATGGAGACCTAGGGAGCAGGATCTAGAGTTCATGTGTGTATCCCGTGATGAAGCAAGAGCTAATCCTATTATCAAATCCACTTCTGATGTCACTAAAGTCTTAATGCAATTGGCAACAGAGGTGGATAATGTGGATAGAAGGGTTAAATTGCTTAAGAAGGAATACATTGATCAAGTTTGTGAGTTGCTCCCAGGAATTTTTGCTAATCCGGATCAGTTAAAAGACAAGCAGATATGGCTTAAGGAGATAGAAGCCAAATTGTCAGCAAGAATCAAAGGAATCATTGATCTTGATGATACTTCTTTCTTTGTCGTGACAATACAAGAGATAGAAAAAATTAAGTCACATTATGGTTTTCTTAATTCAGAAGTCAACAAACTGAGGAATTCTTGGAAAAGGTTGACTAAAAATAAAGATGATGTGATTAATTTTTCATGGCCGACAGAAGAGATATATAGTGAGTGGGCAACTAAATATGCCACCCAGGATCCGAAACAGTTGGAGAGCACCCCTGAAAAGACAGAAGAGGTTGCAACAGAATAACAGGTTGAAGTAACTGCAGAGGCTGAAAAGTGCTTGTAACTGCTTTTGCGAAAAGCTTGTAACTTCTTTATTTTGTAACAAACTCTCCTCAAAAGGTCCGAAGCTTTGTGCATCCATGGGGTTATAAATGGATACCAGGACTAGAGGAAGAGAGATCACAAAATTTTGTAAGAAAACGCTGCAGAAATTTATCTAACCTTTTCTAAGTCTAATGGAGAATCAAAATTTATTGTAATGTTTCTTGAACTGAATATCAATATACAGGCCATCAGTTTTGAGTAAAGCTTTGTGTTGTCTTCAAGTTTGTTTACAAATTTATTTACTGTATTCATTCTAAATAATCCAGGGTCGTTTTGTTTGAAATGGAATTGCAAAGCAATTTTAGTATAAGTATTTGTTAGCTTTTCTCTTTAGGAGAGAAATTTAATACGCGGGATCACTCATACCAGTAAATTCTTTGGGAGGAACTTTGAATTTTGAGGACCATAGCTTAGTTTGGAATGCTTGAATTCTTGTATGTGTCAGGCATATATAAGGATTAATGAAACCAAGCCGACGGGAAGTATAAAGATGTATTGTTTAAGGAGTTTTATTTGAATTTAGAGGACTCTGTGACCTTGGATAAGGCACTGGTATTAATTGAAGTTGTTTATTGCATGCTTTGTTGATCGAAATGCTGAATTCAAGTACAATTTCCATCCTTTGTTTTCAGTTGATTTCAAGGTGAATAAATCCACTGGTTTTCTGGACTGGTTTGCTGTGGGTTTATGTTTGAAAGTGTGAATTTAATTCACAAAGGTATACCCACCTGGGCTCCGAGGAAGTCCGAAGTGTAGAAGGTCTATCCAAACCTTGTCATATTTTGTCTTGAGAATTTCTTTATCTCCGATGTCTCTTCTGCACCAAGATTGAATCATATTATTCTAGGGATATTAAAGGGAATCAGATTTTGAAGACAACAATATCCACTCATTGTGAAGTGATAATTCCACCTGCGGTGGGTGATCCACCTCATGTGGAATATTTTACTATTTCTCCTACCTACCCTTGCATCTCATTGAGCCACATGTCATCATTGTGTGCTCTCTTGTCTCTTAGCCTTGCCTTTATAAGCAAGCTTATCTACACTATATGTAATTTTTCTTGATGATCCAGTTGATTAGTATTTTCTCTTGATAGAATACAGTTTATTCCTATCATCTATTTTGTCTCTCTATTTTGTACTTTTCATTGAGCTCTTGATCTTGGCAAAATCTCACAAAATGGAACCAAGATGACCCAAAATGTATAATAATAATTACCTCTATTGTTAATTACAGCCAGCCACCATGGACCTAAAATGACCCAAGATGTATACCAATAATCCGTCTATTGCTAGGTAATCGAAGGCAAATACTACTCACAACAACAAAGAAGACATCTCAATGATCAACAACAAATGTATTCAATGTAATCAATTTCTTAAGTTAATTGATTTTTTATCCTACAATATATTATTTAGAATATAATTTACTATTGGCCTAACTATAACACCTCTTTTTAGTGCATACATTAATTTGAAAAAAATCAAAAATCAAATATAAAGATTTAACATTACAAGTCCCCTCCACACAAAATGGCATGTGTACAGTTTCCAAAAATTATAAAATACAACAGATTTTCAGAAATTAAATTTTCATGTTTGCATTTCCGTTGTTGTTAAATCACAAAAAAAAATGTTTTATTTTTACAAATTTGAGTTTTTTTTTTTTTTTTTTGTGAAGTACCATTTTATGCAGAGATTAGCATGTGCCATTCTCCATCGCCATGGAAACGCGCATGCCATGAGGTCCCTCTACCATCAGAATTAACTATGTTGTCCTCTAACTTCATTATACAACTTGATTATCTCTCATAATGAATTTAAATCCGTATCCAAACCCTGCTTCAAAAAATAAATGCAATATTAGGTAGGTACGCCTACCAACCAAAACAAATCTAATGAGGACACTAGAGAGTACTTCCAAGTCCAATTTAGATTTTGGAAAAAGATTTTAGTGTATCCAATTTAATGTCCATTAATTGAGATATTTACAATGAAGTGGAGGGCATTAGGTAGACGCGCATTGGAATTTAAAACACTTAATGAAGGATCTATCATTATATATTGGTAAGGAATTCAAAGAACCAAAAATAATCCTAGTGCATAAGAATGTATAAATATATTGTAAAAGAGAATTGAAATTCATCTATGAGGAGTTCAATAGTCAAGTGCAGCTAGGCTTATCCGAAATTGTAAAAGCACCACATTGAAGAGTTTTCTTCTCATCTTTTAATATTTTATTATATAATTATTCAGATCAATATTCAATGACTCATGCCCAACCATAGAATGAGCTCACCATAGAATGAGCTTTGCTTGAGAGAGGTGAGACTGACCAATAAAAGATTGAATGTCAATATCATTAGATCTTAATTGTTTGTGGACACCATAAAATAGTGGTTTGAGATTGATATTCAATAACTTGTGTATATAGTAATTTGGAATTTATCAAAGCAATAGACAATAAACTAGCTCAATCACAAAAACCAGATTGCAATGATAAGAAAATCCTAAAAACATTCAATAGAGATATGAAGACAAGATAATCAAACCAAATGCAAACCATTATAAACGTGAATATCTCCTCCATAATTCTCCATTGTCCTTCTTTCTCCTTCAAATTACTTTGTTTGTGGATCTCACCTACAAATGCAAAAGCATAGTATGAAAGCAAGATTGACAAGATGAAATGGCAACATAAGGATACTAGAAGTGTGATTGATTCTCTGAAAATGTGGTTCGATCCCTTGATTGAAGAAAATCATTCAATTTATAGACAAATTGGAGAGATGACCAGATTAGCATGAAGAGATTTGAAAGGAAATTTCAAATCAAGGATGACAAATATGACAAATTATGACAAAATTGACACTTTCTATGCAAGATTGATTGATTGACAAATTATGACAAATTGACATGCAAGATTGATTGATTGACAAATTATGAAACAAAATTGAAATGCCATTCCCATGAAATTAGGGCAAATATTAGAAAAATTGAAGAAAATAGGAGAAATAGAAAATTAGGAATTAGGAGCAATTAATAAATAAGGTTAGAAATGATGAATTGGAAATTAGGAAATTAGAAATTGATGAAATTAGAAAATTAGGTGAATTAATTAATAATTTTTCATTCATTAATTAATTCACAAAAAGAGGGGGAATTAATTAGCCAATTAAATAAATATTTAATTGTGACAAGAAGACTTAGGATAAATAAATAAATTATTTAACCTAGAGGGAAAATGACAATCAAGATTAAATGAATAAATCATAAAATCCTAGAAATAAGAAGACAAGGAATTAGGTCAAGACAACAAGAAATTAATGTCGATTCGATCATGATTTTGATTGACAAAGGACCAATGCTGATAAACGATTAAAATTGGCTGACAAATTGACCAAGATTGATAAAGAGACCAAATTGATAGGCGCCAATTGACGAGGAACAATGACTGATTGATCCAAATTGACACGATTGAAAAGGACAGCGATCGATGACAAATCGATCGCAAAATTGATGAGATTGACAAGAGGACAAGGATTGATGACAAATCGACCGCAAAATGACAAGATTAACAAGAGGACAAGGATCAATGATGAATCGATCGCAAGATGACAAGATTGACAAGAGGACAAAATCCTAATTCTATCATCGATTAGGATTGACGATGTCCAAAATGATGATAAATGAGCACGCACCATGATGTGATAGGATAAGATCTACCAAAATCATGACTGAAGATTGTTATCGACAAGACCTAATTTGAAAGTGAGAAAAATGAAGAATGCAGAAGAAAGACTCGATGCTCGCAAATGATAAAGACCAAGTGCGCAACATAGAAGAAATGTTAATGCGACGCAAGAACCCTAAAATAAGGCAATGTGCAAATGTTAAAGTATGACTCCACAAGCGTTGACCATTTTTAGATGTCTACATTTTGCCCCTCTTTGAGACAAAGCGATTTTAAGCGTTGTTTCAAAGAACAATAAAGAAAATGCCCCAAACAATGACAATGACATATGCATGCCCCCTCGAGGAATTGGCCGGAAACATCCAGAAAAGAGGCCAATTGATCGATAAGAATGATAGAAAATGATAGGATCAAACAGATTGCCAAGACTGACGGAAGAAATGTTAGTGAGAAGAAATTAGACAGAGGACAGTTAGAGATGAAGGAAAACTTGCTTTTACAAATGCACATAAGTAGGTGAGAACCTTTATTTATTATAGCAAAGCGGATGCAGAGCATCATGGCATTGAAGGCCAGAGCTGGAACGCAACCCCTTTTGCAAAAGATAGACACATCGCACACAAGGAATGAGTGAATCATCCTAGGGTGCATACATCAAGGGTCGAGGTATGTGCGGCGTTCACAAAGCGAACGTACTTATCACAAACACCCAATGATATAGTTGCCCCAGTTTGTAACAAACATTCGACAAACAATAAACACAACAAAAAAAGGAAAGAGATCATAAACCATCCTGGTCACTCTAAATCACTTAGTGACATCCTTGAGCAACATAGGAACATGATCGAAGCCAAAGATAAATTAGTAAAAAGATAAGACGCACAAATTCGACCAAGTCAAACAAATAGTCTGATCATCATTGTCAAAAGTGGAAAATAGGAATGATCATGCTGTCTGATTTCAGGGAATGTGGTACCCCGTCTAAGACAAGACACAGTCTGGTTTTGAGTATACCACACCCTGTATAAGACCCATGATAATAGTGACAAGGACAAATGATATTGATGTTGATTGATTGATATGACAATTTTAATCAGTTTGAATGCCTGGTTTGATTTGAAAAGTTCATCTGTGAATGCATGAGTTGTAGGAAATCGCAGTGTGTGATTGATTGCCATTGGATGTATGCTCAGCGATCTGTCTATGCATAGAGGGGATATTTTTGTTTTGTTTTTCAGGACTTTATTTGACTTTTTAGAGATTTTTTCAGGACATTATTTAATTTTTAGAGATTTTTTCAAGACATTATTTGATTTTTAGGGATTTTTTTTCGGGACATTGTTTGATTTTTTTTGGATTTTTTTTTTCAGGACATTATTTGATTTTTAGGGATTTTGCCCCAGTGTCTAGCAAGGCAAGGAATATGACAGGTGAATAAATAGGCTTTTTGAAATGTTGGTGGATAGAGGGAAGACAAAGGCCTTTTATCATGGAGACAATGGGATGCAATTTTCAAGGGCTATTGCGTGATGGGACAAGAGACTGGATATGACAATGTAAAGCAGTGACATGGCATGAGGGACATGTCAAGAGGATTTTGAAACCATGTTTAAATTTTGTGTCCTTATGTCAGATCAAGATCAAGGAATGAAAAAGAGTGTATGGATAGTGATAAGATATGGATAGGATAAGCAAGACCAAGAATGGATAAGGGACATGGACTGAAGGTCGGGGTAGGATACAAGATAGTGGCAGAAAGTTGCAATAAGCTAGGGAATATGGATGAAAAGTTATAATAAGAAAATGGATAAATACCAAAAGCTATGATGGACTAAAAGCTACAAACAAGATGCATGATGCTCATGATGATCCTCAGCCTTGTCAAGATCAAAGGTGGAAAGGGAAAATGGACATGAGGGATGATAGGACAAGGAAGGGTAATAGGACATGAAGGAGTATGACATGGTATGATAGGATAATGAAACAATGAAGGACAAAAGGATATGATGGATAAAACCTGTCCCCAAGTACGGTATGCAAGAAGTTCATAGATTACGCATGACACCTGTTTGCCAGGTTTTCATCACAGTACTTGCCCAAGGCACCTGTTTGCCAGGTTTTCACGAGTGGACGAATTATTTTTGCTTTACTTTTTTTTCCTTTTGTCTTTTTTTTTTTTCACTTTGTTTTTATTTTTATTTTTTTGCATTTTGACATTTTCAATAGAAGATGGACACATGATAGGGGATGGAAGAAGGACTCAAACATCTTTTTGTTTGGATAGTAGCCTTGAAAAAAAAATGGACCATGAACTTTAAAAGTATGCTCAAAGACGTTGGTAGGATAAGGACATGGAAAAAGAGATGAACTAAGGAAAGGATTTATGTAAAGGATTGGATCAAAGGGATCGAAGGATGAAAAATATGCATTGGATAATGGATAGGGTATTGGAAGAACTATGCTTGAGTGGATAGAAATGTTGGCAAGATTGACATTGGCACACACCTTGAGGGGTGATGAACTGATGGAGGAAAAATGTATTTTGGATATTGAGATTTTGACGGAGGAAAGGCTATGGATTTTGGGACATAAGGGCCCAAAACGGATGAAGAAGGTGGTGGAGGAATAGACTTGGAAGGTTTGGATGGAGGAATAGCAATTTTAGATGCCAATTTTGATGTTTCTTTAGGCTTTTGTGCTTCAAGGAGCCGCTTAGGGATCCACATGGTTTTTGATTTTTCATGCTTTTGTGGTTCCTTGGAGTGCATTGCTTGCACAAGGGATTTAGGAACCCATATATATTTTGACTTTGATTTATTTTGCTCAGTGGGCCTTTGTGACCTTTTGGATTTTTCCTTTTCTTTATAGATCATATTGTTCTTTGTTTTGACATGTCAATTATATTGGACATGTTGATCCTTGAATACATGTGGATTGCTAGACTGATGACTTTTATACTTGGCATCCAAATTGCTTGGAGGGGGAAAGGAATGCATGGATGGATATGAATGAAATGGACTTATTTTGGATTGATGAAATTTACTCAAGGATGTGTGCCTTTGCTGACCTTGCATAAAGGACGAAGGGATATAAGGACCTAAGATGGATGGAAAGTATGATGGGGAAGGTGTATGTTTTGATTTTGATGGAGGGATACCAACGTCTTGAGAGTGAGTTGTGTAGACATGACCCTTAAGATCTTCTTTGATATGGAGGGGTTCTTTCTCATGAAGGTCTACCCCTTTGCCTTTATGAATATCTTGAATTTTAGGATACTCTTTTCTTTGGGAAGAAGATGCGAGTCCATTATGAGGTGGATATTATATGAGAGAAATAATGAGATCTTGAAGTGGATCAGATTGGACCAAAGAGGAAGAACCCATTGTTAATGTCAGGGGTTCATGAACATCTTGCATTGACATGTTCGAATCATGAGGGGGATTAGGATCATGAGGGGGACTAGGATTGTGTAGTGGACATGGTTCAATGACAGGCTCTTCAAGAGATGGAATGGGAGAAATAATGGGATCATCAAAAGAAAAGTGATCTTGGAGTGTATATGGAGCATTAAGACAAGGAGATGGAGGAACAAAAGGATCTTGTAGAGGATTTAAAGGAATAATTTGATCTTGACAAGGAGGAAGATCATTGGAATCCTCTTTAAAGGTGCTTTGCTCTTGACTTTTATTGGGATCATCAGAAAGGATGGAAAGGATATCTGGAATGTCAATGGGATTTGAAAGGACATTGTTTTCATGAAATGGAAGGGGATCATTTGGGATTGGATGGACTGGGATATCTTGATCTTGCTCAAGGAATGGAGTGTCAATAGGACTTTGGATAAGATGGACAAGAATAGGGGAATAATTGTATGTGTCTGGGAACATGGGGTCCTGGTCAACAATTGGATGGGATGATAAGGTTTCAGGATCTTGATCTTGATCTTTTTTAAGACACGTTTCTTCATGCTCTAAATTATCCTCTTGACATGGGGTTGGACTTTGGATATGCATGGGGGATTCTGACAAGGAATCAATGTTTTGGCATAAGGGAAATGCACTTTGAACATTTGTGATGGATTCTGGCAAGGAATCAATGCTTGAACATGAGGAAGAGGGACTTTGAATGGGGTCCTCTAAAATAGGTAATGGCAATAAAGTGCATGGTGGCATTGGGTCTTGTATTTCTGAAACATGACAAGGATGTGCATCATGAATTGGATTATCTTGGCAATCAATTATGGATAGCCCTTGGATAATTTCATCCTTGGGTGTATTATTTGATGAGGACAATATGGAAGGTTCTTGTGAAACTTCTAAAGGTGTAGGGATAGATGCTACTGGAGAATCAATTTGTTTGTGGGGGGATGAGGCATTGCTAGACATAAGTGTATTATTTTGATCTTCCTCAAAGAACTCACTTGGTAATTTCCTTAAGATCCTTGCAATAAAGCCACCTTTCTTTCAAGGTTTTGACATGGCTGTATTTGGAATTTGAACTTGTTTGGCAAGAATTTGGTCTTGGTTTGATGTCGTGTTTTGATTTCGAACTAGATGTTGATCAAATTGGCTTGACATGTTCAAAATTTGGCTTGGTGCATGTTGCAACCTTTGTTTGTGAATTTGTGATTGTAGTTGTTGACATTGATATGTTGATTGAACTTGTTGATATTCCACCATTGGTTGAACTATTTGTTGACATTGTATAGTTGGTTGGACATATTGTTGAAATTGGACCATTGGTTGTGTTGGTTGTATATGTTGGACCATTGGTTGTGTCTGTTGGAAATGTTGAACAATTGGTTGTGATGGTTGAAAATCTGATTGATAGTAGACACCTTCTTGTTCTTGTTGTGAAGGCACATAATGTTGTTGTCTCTTTTATTGAAATTGTTTCATCATCTCTATTTGTGAGAGGAGAGCTGGTATGTCTGATCATTCGATAAGAGATCTTACATCAATTGGCTCAATCTTTGGATTTTGACCTGGAAATTTTTGAAACATTTTGGACATTTGTGATCTATTCTTCTCAATGTTTTTCACTTTTTGTTCCAAAATCTCCTTTTCTTGAGCTAGTTTCTCCTCTAGTTTTTGTATTTGGAGACTTGTTTCATCATAAAAGTTTGACCGATATTGCCTTGTTGTTGGGTTGGATATAATTGTGATTGCCTTGGATTAAAATTCGATTGCATTGTCGGTTGATACGTCAAACTTTGTTGCATCATTGGTGCTTGGAACCTTGTTTCAATAGACATGTCACTATGCAATGTTTTTGGGATTTTTGATTTTAAAAGGATGATGTATGATATAGCACTAAATGCAACCTAAATAGATGAAAATGCAATCTATGGCAAGAATGCAACCTATGTTTTTGTTGTTTTTCAAGATTTGGACAAACTTTTTCGAATGCAAACCTAAAGACTCAACCTTGGGAAGTTGGAATGAAGCCAAGACCTTAAAGGACAAAGGACCAAATGACAATAGGACAAATTGACAATGTCTCACCTATATGCTTGGATACTAAGCTAGGTTTGACAAAAATGATATTAATGAAAAGACAAAAATTTAGACAAGATCAAGACTTCCTAACAACAACTTAGGGTATCATCCAAAGTGTTTGATTTTTTAAGTTTGACAAACCCAATTTTTGAGACCAAATGCAAGAAGGCAATGATTATGACAATGACTTAGGATATGACAATGAAATGCAAACTTAATGAAATAATTTTAAACCTAAGTGCAAAATGAGGACGCTTGCAATGAAAAGGACTAAAATGAAGGGAGGTGACAATATTCCCTAGGACCTAAGTTGGACTATGCAAAACCTAGCCTAAAGTGACATGAATGTTGAGACAAAGTTTTTTATTTCAATGTGTTTGAAAGCCATGCTTTGAACTTTGTTGGATGAATGTTCTCTTTTTAAAACCTTGTTTGGACAATGTTTGGACTTGTTTGACAAATGATGTTTTGTGACAATTGTATAATCCAACTTTTGACAATCACAAAAGACAAGATGTTTGGACTTAGACCCAAGACAATCATGCTCATTCACAACAAATCCTATGGCTGGAAAGGGCAATATCTGTTGAATCCTCTAACCATAAAATACAATACTTAGCCGGATAGCTAGACGCTTGGTAGCACTAGCTCCCCCTTACAGTGCACTCACTTCTTGGGCATACCAAGCTTCGAGTTCAAGGGGCATCACTTCCCAAGAACTTGCTATCTCTAACTAAGGAGTACATGAGAGGTGTCTTCGGCATGCACGTATCACAACGCCTGAGCCAACAGATAGAAGGATTTTGGCCTCTAAACAAGAGATTCTAGTAAGGGCATCCATTTGGGTGGGTATTGATCCGGCAAATAAATCGTCGCAATATCATTCCAACACCCGTTGTCTACAAATTTCGTTGCATCCACAATTATTTAGAGTGGTTTGGAAGAGCTTGGATTTATCCCGTCACCACTTAGGGTCATTCCCTCTCACCAATGCCTGTGCGAAGTGCCAGACAAATCGAGAGGTAGGCCCAATTCTAAGGGTTAAAACATGCAATCAAACTAAAAGCAAACAAAGCATGCATGGTGTTCATTAACCTTTAAGAAATTAAATGTGCAACTACTTTAAAAATCACATGCAAGATGTTTTTTAATAAAAGTCTTTGACCGCGTCCTGCATAACATTTGTTAGTAGTTTCATTTTCAGTCTTCATCACATGTAATGCCAAGGTGCTGCACAGAGAATCAGTACCAAAGAAAAACCAAAATATAAGAACAGAATGAAGACAAAATAATTTGCAAGTAAAAACACTGGTTTCACCTCTGTTTCTGGCCTTACATAGGTGCAAAATGTCTCAACATAGGCGCAGAGTGCCTTGACACAGGCGCAAAATGCCTTGACATAGGCACAAATCTCTTTGACACAGGCACAGATCTCCTTAACATAGGCACAAATCCCTCCTACATAGGCGCAGAAGTGTCCAGAAAGCCTTGAGTTGCCCTGTTTCTTGGGTTTTCACCTGCAAATCAGCTCAAAAGCACTCAAAAACATGGTTAAGGGGTTAGTTCATGTCAGGTTCACCATTTAATGTATATAGGAATTTGGAATTCATCAAAGCAATAGACATTAAACTAGCTCAATCACAAAAACCAGATTGCAATGATAAGAAAATCCTAAAAAACATTCAATAGAGATATGAAGACAAGATAATCAAACCAAATGCAAACCATTATAAACGCGAATATCTCCTCCATAATTCTCCATTGTCCTTCTTTCTCCTTCAAATTACTTTGTTTGTGGATCTCACCTACAAATGCAAAAGCATAGTATGAAAGCAAGATTGACAAGATGAAATGGCAGTGTAAGGATACTAGAAGCGTGATTGATTCTCTGAAAATGTGGTTCGATCCCTTGATTGAAGAAAATCATCCAATTTATAGACAAATTGGAGAGATGACCAGATTAGCATGAAGAGATTTGAAAGGAAATTTCAAATCAAGGATGACAAATATGACAAATTATGACAAAATTGACACTTTCTATGCAAGATTGATTGATTGACAAATTATGACAAATTGACATGCAAGATTGATTGATTGACAAATTATGACAAATTAACAAAATTGAAATGCCATTCCCATGAAATTAGGGGAAATATTAGAAAAATTGAAGAAAATAGGAGAAATAGAAAATTAGGAATTAGGAGCAATTAATAAATAAGGTTAGAAATGATGAATTGGAAATTAGGAAATTAGAAATTGATGAAATTAGAAAATTAGGTGAATTAATTAATAATTTTTCATTCATTAATTAATTCACATAAAGAGGGGGAATTAATTAGCTAATTAAATAAATATTTAATTGTGACAAGAAGACTTAGGATAAATAAATAAATTATTTAACCTAGAGGGAAAATGACAATCAAGATTAAATGAATAAATCAAAAAATCCTAGAAATAAGAGGACAAGGAATTAGGTCAAGACAACAAGCAATTAATGTCGAATTGATCATGATTTTGATTGACAAAGGACCAATGCTGATAAACGATTAAAATTGGTTGACAAATTGACCAAGATTGATAAAGAGACCAAATTGATAGGTGCCAATTGACGAGGAACAATGACTAATTGATCCAAATTGACATGATTGAAAAGGACAACGATCGATGACAAATCGATCGCAAAATTGATGAAATTGACAAGAGGACAAGGATCGATGACAAATCGATCGCAAAATGACAAGATTAACAAGAGGACAAGGATCGATGACGAATCGATCGGAAGATGACAAGATTGACAAGAGGACAAAATCCTAATTCTATCATCGATTAGGATTGACGATGTCCAAAATGATGATAAATGAGCACGCACCATGATGTGACAGGATAAGATCTACCAAAATCATGACTGAAGATTGTTATTGACAAGACCTAATTCGAAAGCAAGAAAAATGAAGAATGCATAAGAAAGACTCGATGCTCACAAATGATAAAGACCAAGTGCACAACATAGAAGAAATGTTAATGCGACGCAAGAACCCTAAAATAAGGCAATGCGCAAATGTTAAAGTATGACTCCACAAGCGTTGACCATTTTTAGATGTCTACAACTTGTGCTCAACCATAGAATGAGCTTGCTTGAGAGAGGTGGCATTGACCAATGAAAGATTGAATGACAATATCATTAGATCTTAATTGTTTTGAGGCCACCATAAAATAGTGGTTTGAGATCAATATTCAATTACTCATGCTCAACCATAGAATGAGCTTTGCTTGAGAGAGTTGAGATTGATCAATGAAAGGTGGAATGATAATATCATTAAATCTTTAATTGTTGAGGCCACCATAAAATAGTGGTTTGAGATCAATATTCAACGACTCATGCTCAACCATAGAATGAGCTCTGCTTGAAAGAGACAAGACTGACAAATGATCATTAGATCTGAATTGTTCGAGGGCACCTTAAAATAGTGGTTTTTCATTTGTTTGTGATTTTCCACATAACCAACTTTCTCCATACACTATCTCAAGGATAGAGGTAATTCTCAAAGTCCTAATGTTGTGTGTGGGCTTTGAAGAAGAGAATGCTAACTACTTAGGATTTTGACTTAAAGAGGCAATTTGGTAATGTAATTATGTAGCCAAAATTAGAAACCCCATGAATTAGAGATGACATGTTTATATTTGTTAATTGACGGAGACTTTTTTATTTGTACATAGGAAAAAATGAAGTAGTGAAATATGGTATAATATATTCATTCAATGTCTATTGTGATTATAAATAATATTTAGATTAAAAATATTAAAATAATATAAAAAATCATCTATTTTTAATTATAATATCATAATGTTATTATATTTGATAACACAAACATAAGTATTTATGGTTAAATATTTGCTTTAATCTAATTATATGATTAGGTTGTGATTAGACTTACAATCTTGAGAAATAATATGACTTAGAAAAAATATGCTCATTTAATGTCTACTAAATATTTGTTTTCATTTAAAAATATAATCATGCAAACAATCTTGTAAAAATAATAAAAGATTTAGTTAAATTTTGCTCAAATGGTAGTTATTAAATCAAAATCTATGTTTCATAAATGTTTAAAATCATAGAAAAGCAATCTAACATATTTTTCGTACAAATGAATTTTACAACTTGAATTCAATGGGTTGCCTAAATCACAGTATAAGTTTCATATATATGTTTAAAATCATAGCCAGGCAATCTAACATATCTTCACAAATATATTTTACAATTGAGTTCAATGGGTCGAGATGATCTAACATTGACTAAACATAGAGATAGTAGGCTTATTTATATTATTTTATATATCTAGTAATTTATGATAATATAAACATGATAGGCATTACATCTTTCCCCTAAATAAGTGCTCCATCTTAGCACATATACCAACATGACTCGTAATCAAAATGAGAAAAAGGATGATGCATCTCAATTAATTTTCTAATTAGTACTCTCCTCGGTCTAGATTACTTTTTTATACATTTGCAAATGACAATAATATAATAAATTCTAAGGACGCCACTATTCCAAATTGTGAATATACAATGAAAGACAATAAAAAATTGACTTAAACTATAGGTTATACTTTTTAACAAGGACACATGAAATATGTCATGGATATAACTCAAACCTAAAGATAATATTGACTACTATAATACAAAATTAATCTTTTCAATCACACCAAAACAATCTATGGGTATGTGCACAAAGATGGCAGTTAGAAAAGTGGACACCACCCAAAAAAAACATGGAAAAACAAGTAGCGCGTACACGGTTCTAAAATTTGAAATGATCGCGTACACGCTTAGGTTTGTTGTTCCCAAGCCTAGAGAAGGTAGTGTATACGCGCTTCTTTAAAGGAAAGTAGCGCTACCTCTAGGAAAATGAGTGCGTACGCGCTAATAATCCCAAAAGAACCGCGAACGCGGTGCCTGTCAAAATTTAAAAAAAACAAAAAACTAGGTCTTATTTTCTCGTGAATAGCGCGTCTTTAATTTATTTTTTCTTCATTTTCTCTCCTAAACCGCGAACAGGGTGGTAGATTTATCCTCCAGACACTATGGATCAAGGTTAGTTTTTGTTTATTTTTGTCTTTCTTTCCTGTTTTTTCAATTTATTTTATATTTTGAATTTAATTTCATTAATTTTGATTAGGTTTTTTCATTTTTTGTTTCAAAAACCAGATTATTTTAATCCACAACAAGAACAATCAAATGCACCTCCTGAAAACCCACAAGATACACCCCCAATTCCTCCTTTTGACCGCATACCTAAAACATGAGAGCAATTAATTAATCAGTTAGGACAAAATACGTCTAAATTCAATAGATTGATTGTTAAATTGAAAATATCCGAACTTGAGCATCATCAATCCCTCGCCACTAGCCTAGAAACATTAGCTAGTGGTGCCATAACTATTTCCACACAAATTACCAAACGGGGAAGCTTTAGGGATAGGTGTCGTCAATTCTATGCCGATGGGCTATCATATGAGGGAACAACAAACAAAAATATTAGTAAAAAATAAACATGTGCCTTTTTCGTTGATCCCAAAACTAGTCAGTCATTACCTCTTAATGCAAAGAGGTTTCTCATACATTGGTGTACCAATGTGCAGATGAAGAATCTTTTTTGGCAGAGGTGGTGGATGGTCTTTGATGATCCACCTTGTAATAATTATGAGGTGCCCTTATATTTTTTGAGAAAAATATATTGTGAGTTTGTGCTCAATGTGCACCCAAACTATTTTGACATGAGAGTTTCATGGTAGAGGTGGTGGCTCTACCCAAGATAGACCTAGATCCCGTAGGTGATTACCCATGGAGAGTTGCCGCCCCCTAGCACCTAAACCCAAGGTGCATTAGGCTATCCCAGTAGAGCTGAAAGAGTCGATGGAGCTACAGACTCTTCAGGCGGCTACTGGTGCCATCATCTAACATGGGACGTCGTTAGCACACCATATTGTATTGGATGATGAGACATTAGTTTCTCTAGGTGGCGACAGAGAGCCCATCTAGCATATGTGTGTCAGTTGCTCGGGGATAGATGATACAGCCGGTGCAGATGGATCCTCATCTCATCTGTGCATGATTTGCGGGAGTAGATGTCAGGCGCGCATGGATGAGGATTTCGCGCTGATAGATGAGTTGATGGACATGGTGTTTTCCCATGAGCGACAGACACAAATGTGTTGATTTGAATTCATAGCATTTTATTTATCAATCACTTAAAAATTGTAATTACATAAATGAATTTTCATTTATACATTGATTTAAATTGAAACAAATAATTTGCATTTCAGGATGCAACAGCGGTATCCCATACTCCCCCAGTTACTACAACTGCAACTTTGATGCCTGAGGTATAAATTTTGTAACATGTTAAAATAGAATAGTACACTTTGAATTTTAAAAAATACAAGATATACTATCTTTAATGCTTGGTCCAATTTTTGGTTTGTAGGTGTTGATAGGGGACCAAATGTCCCAGATTGATGACATCACACTCTCAATGATTGATCTTGGCCTACAAGGCTATACGGTATCATATTTTGTACAACCCTTTTTATGTATCATTTTGATGGAATATGCGAGTCATTTCATTTTAGATTTTTAAAATTATGTTTAATTTATTATCTGTACTAATATCTCATGTTAATTTTGTTTTTTTAGGGTATCCCCTCCACGTCTAGGGCTCATCCTAAAAAAAATAATTCCTCGAAGACACCAAAACGTGAGAAGAAGGTAATTGAACACATTTTTAGTTGTACAATTGTTTGAAAATATTGAAATCAAGTATTAGTTGGGGTTTGTAGATTGATTAGTGTTTTTTGTCTATTTTACATGTACAATGACCATTGAGCTATGTGGATTTGTTGAATGCACCTGATTCACCCATGGATTAAGAGAGGGAGGAGGTATGTATCTCTACTTTATTTTCTTGATTTCATGATTATATGCACGCGTACATGTGAACTTGTGATATATTATAATCTTATAAATTTTTCATACTGGAAATGTCCATACCTATTTCATCAATGGCGAACCCTCCTCTGTGCACTGGAGAAGCATCTCAGGGTCCGGTACACTTTTGTTTGATATGTAAAATTAATTGTATTTAATCTTTGAACATTTTTTGTATAGGTAATAGTGACAGTTTCTCCATCGATGGTGAACCATCCTCAATCCATTGGAGAAGCATCTTAGGCATAGGTATGTCATTGTTCTCTATATTATAGCTTTTAAGTGTTTTTGATATATTTATGTTAGTACATTGTATTAAATGTACATTTAATCTACAATAGACCCCTTCGCGGTATGACCATAACGTGGATCTATTTAAGTATGTCTTCAAGAAAACTCCTTAGAGTGACAAGGAGAGAAGAGCGAATACATTAGCTCCTACATCAGCCGATGAAGTAATCTACATTTCAATTGCAAAGGAATTATAGTAAAATGCATAGTTATGTTGTTAATTGTGAACTATTTTCTACAAAATAATTCTAACTTGGCTTTTGAATTGTGGTTTTGCAGCCATCTATAAAGCCGCATACTGCATCGAAGAGGCTTGATTTTGATGATCCACCACAAGTTTAAGATCATATAGTGTTAGTTTTGGTCATAGAATGACCAATACATATAGATATATTCTACATTTTTATTGTATATCAATTTGGACATGACATATGCCACATTTTTGTAATACTTGTATTGATTTGGCAGACACGCCTTTTTTTATACATATAAATGTTGATATTCAATCCAATAAATGTGTACTGAGTTCATTATTTTGTATTCGTTGTATTTTGTGGTTGTCATTTTATAAATTTAATTGATCATTTCCCTATGTAATCAACAATATGAATATAAACAACAAAAATATATGATATAAAACATTGCAATCGTGGAATATGATTTGATAAAAATTTTAAAATGTTGAATTAACCCTACAAAAATCCTTGTATTTAGTTCATTATTGTGTATTCGTTGTATTTGGTGGCTACCCTTTTATAAATTTAAATGAATATTCACATATGTAATCAACAATATGAATATAAACAACAAAAATTGACAATATGAATATAAACAACAATATGTGTTTGGTGCAAAAGCACCCTCATGCTTGCAATGGTTAAATTTTGTTTGTTGTGTGCACAAACCAACATCGCGAGTGCGTCTAGGGGGGTAGGTTTACGCTAGACATCCCCCTATCGTGTATCCCAAAGTACCGGAATGTCAAGATTCATACCATACCGGTGTGATCTCTCAAGTGCCTTGAGTCCAAAAAATTGTCAAAATTTGATGGATTGTTTCTTTAAATCCAGGACACATATGGTCGATATATTTGAACCCCTTGGGTCACGTGAGGCTCCTCTACAATGGCCTATTTTGATTTTTGACGACTCGGAGCCATTTTCAATTGGTAGCATTTTTCGCATGCTGCAAAAACTGTCAGTTGCATGCAATGCAAAGTTGCAAGATTGGCTAGAATTGATTCGGTTTGTCGTGTGCACAAACTGATGTCACGAGAGCATCTGGGTGGGAAGGTTTATGCTAGGCATGCTCCTGTCATGTATCCCAAAGTGTCAAAACGTCAAGAGTCATACTATACCAGGGCGATCTCTCAAGTGCCATGAGTCCAAAAAATTATCAAAATTTGATGGACTATTTCTTCAAATCCAAGACACATATGGTCAATTTTTTTGAACCCATGGGGTCACGTGAGGCTCCTCTACAATGGCCTATCTTGGTTTTTGACGAATCAGAGCCATTTTCAATTGTTAGCATTTTTTCGCCTACTGCAAAAACTGTCAATTGCATGCAATGCAAAGTTGCAAGATTGGCTAGAATTGATTCGGTTCATCGTGTGCACAAACCGACATCATGAGTACATCTAGGTGGGAAGGTTTATGCTAGGCATGCCCCTATCATGTATCCCAAAGCATCGGAACATCGAGAGTCATACCATACTAGGGCAATCTCTCAACTGCCATGAGTCCAAAAAATTGTCAAAATTTGATAGACCGTTTCTTCCAATTTAGGATACATATGGTCAATTCGTTTGAACTCGTGGGGTTGCGTGAGGCTCCTCTACAATGACCTATCTTGATTTTTGATGACTCAAAGCCATTTTCAATTGGTAGCATTTTTCGCTTGCTGTAAAAACCATCAGTTGCATGCAATGCAAAGTTGCAAGATTGACTAGAATTGATTTGGTTCGTCGTGTGCACAAACTGATGTCGCGAGCGCATCCAAGTGGGAAGGTTTATGCTATGCATACCCCTATCATACATCCCAAAGTGCTGGAATGTTGAGAGTCATACCGTACCAGTGTGATCTCTCAAGTGCCCTAAGTCAAAAAAATTGTCAAAATTTGATAGACTGTTTCTTCAAATCCAGGACACATATGGTTGATCTGTTTGAACCTATGGGTTCATGTGAGGTTACTCTACAATGGAATATCTTGGTTTTGATGACTCGAAGCCATTTTCAATTGGTAGCATTTTTTTCGCTTGCTGCAAAAACCATTAGTTGCATGCAATGCAAAGTTGCAGGATTGACTAGAATTGATTCACTTCATTGTGTGCACAATCCGACGTCACGAGCATGTCCAAGTGGGTAGTTTTATGCTATGCATGCTCCTCTCATACATCCCAAAGCCCCAGAATGTCAAGAGTCATACCGTACCGGGGCGATCTATCAAGTGCCCTGAGTCCAAAAAATTGTCAAAATTTGATGGATTGTTTCTTCAAATCTAAGACACATATGGTTGATCCATTTGAACCTGTGGGGTCGTGTGAGGCTCCTTTGCAATTTCCTATCTCGGTTTTTGACGACTCGGAGTCATTTTCAATTGGTAACATTTTTTCGCCTGCTGCAAAAACTATCAGTTGCATGCAATGCAAAGTTGCAGGATTGACTATAATTGATTCACTTCATTGTGTGTACAATCCGACGTCACGAGCACATCCAGGTGGGTATTTTTACACTATGCATTCTCCTCTTGTGCATCCCAAAGTGCAAGAACGTCAAGAGTCATACCGTACCGGGGGAATCTATCAAGTGCCCTGAGTCCAAAAAATTATCAAAATTTGATGGACTATTTCTTCAAATCTAGGACACATATGGTTGATCCGTTTGAACCTGTGGGGTCACGTGAGGCTCCTCTACAATTTCCTATCTCAGTTTTTGACGACTCGGAGTCATTTTCAATTGGTAGCATTTTTTTGCCTGCAGCAAAAACTGTCAGTTGCATGCAATGCAAAGTTGCAGGATTAACTAGAATTGATTTGGTTCGTTGTGTGCACAAACCGATGTCACGAGTGTGTCTAGGTGGATATTTTTACGCTAGGAATGCCCCTATCATGCATCCCAAAGTGCTAGAACGTCGAGAGCCATACCCTATCGACGCAATGTAGAAGTTGCTTGACAACTTTTTTGACCATTTTTTTAACAACAATGACATTTTTTGCTCAAATTGTATTTAGTGTCAATCTATGACCCCTATGACCCGATAATGACTCATATAATTTTCCATGATTATACAAGAATCAATAATGCTCATGATTGACCAGGGACACATCACATATACTCAAAACATAGTCACAAAACAAAGTCACAAAACATTGACACACAAAATAGTCACAAAACATTGTCACATATTATTAAAAAATTTGCCTCTAAATATGGTCAAATAAGCTCTTGGCTATTTGATTATACAAAAAATGTCTTACAAATCATTTCATGTGCTTTTATACAAAATTTGACATTATAATATGTGCGATTCAGCTCATTGCCATTTTAATATATAAAATTTGGCATGTACATATGTACAAATCAACTCATTGCCATTTAAATATACAAAAGTATGCCCCTAAACATGTAAAAATCAGCTCATGGGCATTTATATATACAAAAAATGAATATAGAACAATTCATCGACGATTTATACAAAATTCTCAAAATCATTCTACTCTGAACTGTAGAATCAATCAAGTGAGCCTTCAAGATCGACTCTAACCAGTATTGTGTCAAGTATTGCCTCGTGGTTAGATTCACGAACTTTCCATAAAATCTTGTTATGAGGTCTACCACGATACTTCATCAAATGAATATTTGTTGCAACAACAAGGTTAGAGAAATGAAGAATATGTCTATGTGTTTCAAAGTCCTCGAACAACCAAACATTAGAATTCTTGATAGGGTATCTCTGAAGCCATGTTCCTGTCACGACAACAGATCCTATTGGGTACTCAATACCCTCTCTATCAATGATTGTGGTTGTTAATTTTCTTTTTGGCTCAACACAATGACATAAATAGTAATCTATTCCTTCTTCATTGTTCTCTTCTGCAACAACTGCATACACATGACCTGCATTTTATAAAGTGTTAATTAATACCAAAAATAAAGTATACTTGCAAAAAAATTAACTCAAAAAATTACCTGAATCTACTAGGTTGGATACATGGTCGAAATCCACTGATGTCTCCTTCTGGCTCAATTGTAGTGCTTTAGGAATTTGATATGAATCAATGGGAACCAATGGTCTACAAGACCATTTGTCAACCCACTCTTGTGATTCACATTCTTCCCATAAACAATACATGCATGAAGAGAAAAAACATACCATCCGTCTCGTATAAATTACTAGTGAACTTGAACATGAACTCATAAATGAGTGCATGTCACTCGATCCTACAACTATACAACAATCTAGATAGTTTTCTATGTTAGATTCAGTGATCAACCAAAAATATTTATGAACCATTGACGTACCTGAATTACCTGGACCCATCGTAGATTTACACCATCACACAATTGTTTCTGCATCTATCAACTCAACACTACCTTCATACTTCAATTTTTCTCTAGCTAAGGCTCTTTTCACACATGCTCCTGCACCATCATGCTCTCCCTTACCATGTCCAGCCTCAGTGAAATTCCAAAAATGTTGTACACCACTTTTCATATGCATCCTTGTCAACCAATAAAAAATCCTTGCATTCTTGAATTGTGTGGTGCAATTATCTGACCATATTAAGTGTCGGTTGTATCCTATGTTCCTTTCCCTTAAACTATCATAGAAAAATTTAAAGCATCCTTGCACTGACTTCGATGAATGAGTATGATCATCACTTATGTAGAAGTGATACTCTCTTACAACCTTTCTATCCTCCTCTGTGCTATCATCTGCATGCATCAATGCTATGTATACAAAAATAGAAACTTGTGTAGAGTGATAATACATAGATTGCACTTCATTTTGAGGTTGTAGTGTATAATTTTTAACAAAATCAATGATAGAGACAATGGTGCCAAGAGAAAATTTGTCCTTACATAACTTGAATTTCTCATCTAACCATCGAGCTCTATGTGTATGCATTATGTACTTATAAACTAGTTTCTCTTGAAACATTATCATAAATTCAGCTACACATATATTATTTTTCACTAGCTCACATCTCTTCAAATCTTTTCCATCTTTAACTCCATATGTGATTGTCTTGTATTTTCCAAAAGAAACTAGTTTCGTACCAATTCCATGTGTTCTCTCCAAATGTACGCATCTTGGTAAACGTTGCAAACCACCATATAGAGCACAAGAACCTTCCAAACAAGCAATCTCATAATAAATGCAACCATCATGTCTATTACATAGCACACTTGAAATAAATTCTCTTATCAACTTAGGAGGTGCTTGTATATTGCATTCCTGCAAAACATCGTTACTGTGCAAAGTAGAACAAATATGACGAAAAATATCATAGTACATGAAAAATTCAATATGCATCCTACAACAACACGTGGTGCGTACATGATTAATCTTAATATAAAAAGGTTTTGCCATTTCAAAAAATCTTTGAGAAATTCTTATTTGAGGAAACTTTTGAAGGAATCTTTCATAAAATTTAGTTTGAGTCATATCAAAATAGTGTTTTGCATGTGGCTCATGATTTGTAGACTCAATTCGCCTTCTAACAACATCTCTTTGGTTGGGCGAAACTCTTGTGTTGTCATGCCAAATTTTTTTAATTAATGTTCTTAGTGCATCAACAACAACCTTGTCTTTGTGTGGTAGTCTACCCAAGAATGCCCAAAGAGAATTATTGTTAGGTTCTTCTATTTTTTCCCTCCTCTTTAATGCTTTACTTAATGTTGTTCTACTAATGTTTAATGACTTACTTGTTTTGCTTATCAAATGATCTTTTTTTATTTTCTTGCTCATTATGGTTGATGTAATGAAACATCAAGTAGAATTAGAATATTTAGTACATGATTTTGAACCAATAGCTTGATATGCATCAAATAGATTTCTCACAATAGTTCTTTCACTCTTACTTTCAGATGATCTTAGGCCTAGAATTTTCATTGTCTCTCTAAAATTCAAAATTTTAATCATTTGAACAATTAATTGACATCTTGCGGTTTGATTTAAGTTTTCGAAATAGTTTTGCCATATTCTTTTAACCATTCTCCTACAAGTTCATTCATTCATTTTATTGGGCATTGGCTTCAATATATTCTCATCAATGTCAATTAGATACTTTGGTTTCCTACAAATGATTCTAGGAGGTGTTAGCATCGGTGCATTATGTACATTCAATTAATCAAATAGAGAAGGTGTATGTTCATCATTTAACTGATTATTCAATGTGGTATCTTCTTCAATTGCATTAGGTTCATACAGTAAATCAAATATATCTTCTTCAATTGCATTAGGTGCATTATGTTCATTTGGTAAATCGAATTGAGATGTTGAGGATGACATACCTTCTTCTCCCATTGTTCTTATGTCACATAATTTCTTCATACGCTGCATTTGTCTTTCCTTTTCAACCTCTCGTTGTTCCATCGTTCCTCTCTTGTTCTTTCCCATGGTTGATATCGGTTGTCCTAAATAGAATCATATTACATATATATGTAAACAAAAGTTCATAAATAAAAAAATAACCATAAATATGCATCTTACCACTATTTTTTGGAATCAAACTATTGAACAATCACAATAATATTGACAAAACTAATGAGAACAACAATTCAATCATTTGAAATCATGCAAAAACAAAAAATTCACTTACTTCTATGTATAAAATAGTGATAGAAGTGCAGACATAGTTCTAGTGGGGCCTTCAACGACCTCATAAACTTCTTTTGAGTCCATTGAGGCTCTTGCGCAACTAAAATTATATCAATGTATTGCGTATGTGCTACATTAATAATTGTGTGCGCGCTGTTAGTCCATAAAATGTTGGCAAGCCCAATGATTTTTTTTTTCCCATTCTGTACTAAGAAGTAGTGCGTACACGCTCCTAAGCCTAAAACATGTTATTGCAGGGTAGCGAATAATGGGCTCAGTACCGCATACGTGCTTACAAGTAATAAGTACCGCGTAAGCACTCCTATGCCTTAAAAAAGTTATGGCAGGGCAGTGAACTAATAGGTTCAGTATCCTGTATGCACTATTGGTAGTAGAAAAAATATGAATCAAATGGGAGGGAGGGAGAGAGAGAGAGAGGGAGAGGGGGGAGAGTAGGGGGGAGGGAGAGAGGAGGGGGGCAGAAGGGAAGGAGGGAGAGAGGGAGAGCAGGAGGGGGGGAGGGAGAGGAGAGGGGGGAGGGAGGGAGAGGAGGAGAGAGAGAGAGAGGGAAGGAGGGAGAGGGAGAGAGAAAGGAGGGGAGGAGGGAGATGAAGAGAAAGAGAGAAGGAGGGAGAGGGAGAGAGAGAGAGAGAGAGAGAGAGAGAGAGAGAGAGAGAGAGAGGGTAGGGAAGGTAGAGGGAGGGAGAGAGGGAGAGAAGAGGGGGGAGGGAGGGAGAGAAGAAGGGGTATGGAGGAAGGGAGAGAGAGAGAGAGAGAGAGAGAGAGAGAGAGAGAGAGAGAGAGAGGGGGTAGGGAAGGTAGAGGGAGGGAGAGAGGGAGAGAAGAGGGGGGAGGGAGGGAGAGAAGAAGGGGTATGGAGAGAGAGAGAGAGAGAGAGAGAGAGAGAGAGAGAGAGAGAGAGAGAGAGAGAGTACGGGGGAGTGAGAGAGGAGGGAAGGAGGGAGAGGGAGAGAGTTAGGGGGAGGGAGGGAGAGAGAGAGGGAGAGAGATCAAATCCAAGACACAATATGACCCTTAAAACACAATATGATCCCTAACAACATCTAAGAGGTCATAGGGTGTCCTAAGGGGTCATATGACACTATATTATCTCTTAACACACCATAGGACCTAGAACGACACCAAATAGTGCCGTAAGGGATCATAGAGCACCATATGACCTTTTAGAACACCATATGGTGTTGTTATGGGTCATTGGTGTCCCGAGGGGTCATATGGCATCCTATGACCCCTTCGGACACCATATGGTGTTGTTATGGGTCGTATGGTGTCTTAAGGGGTCATATGGTGTCCTAAGGGGTCACAGGACACCATATGACCTCTTAGGAAACAATATGACCTCTAATGACACCTAAGGGGTCATATGGTGGGCTACTAAAATGATATATTAAATTTAAAGTTATGAATAGAACATCATACAATAGAACATCGGTAGTTTAGTTTTGATATATCTAAGTTAGACCATTGTCAGCATAAGAGAGACTCCAAGTGAACAAACAATGAGGCTTCGCTAAAAATTAAGTGTAAGAGCTTGACCTAACCCTAAGAGTACTGCCTAAGTTCTAAAACATATGATGCTATTAAACTGGCAAGGTTATAGGATTGATCTCGATTGTGACTATAGGAGTTACACACTTGATTTATTTCATAGGTATGTACCGTTCCAAGCCTTTTGACAAGTGATGATCATCATATACTACCACTGCCATGCATACAAAAAACTTTAATTTCTTTAGGTGACAGGGTTTGTGTAACAACATGGGAACTCTCTCATACCCACCACTATCATTCTCCAGGACATCATCTCTGTTACTCTCCCTCTTTCTCTTCCTACCGGTTGTTTCCTTCTAAAAAACATATTACAGGTACTCTGACTCATCATGTTGCTTTGTTGACATTATTTTCCACATCTGCGCTGCTCATTAAAAACACATTCAAGAAGAATATTGTTGTAGGTTTCTTTGTTTGTCATGGTATTGCACCCGTGGTTCAATTTCAAACCCTATTCCTCCTATTCAATATACACACACAAATCCATCAGTCAATTTTCTTAGGAGAGCATACATGATAAAAATCAAAGAGGAAGTTGTAGACAAGAAATAAATTCACTTACTTCTATAGAAGTAAAGACACAGTTGCAGTGGGGTATGGAGGGAGGGAGGGAGGGAGAGAAGAAGAGAAAGAGGAATGGAGTATGGAGGAAGGGAGAAGGGGAGAGAGCGAGAGAGAGAGGGATTGGGTATGGAGGAAGGGAGAAGGGGAGAGAGGGAGGGAGAGAGAGGGATGGGGTATGGAGGAAGGGAGAAGGAGAGAGAGGGAGAGAGGGAGAGAGAGAGAGGGGGGAGAGAGAGAGAGAGGCACCTTGTATGTGTTTGAGAGGGGGAGACAATACACTTATATGTGTATATATATACTTAATATATTAAATATTATTGTATACATATATATATAAATATTATATATTATATGTATATACACATATTATATATACAATTTCATATTATACACACCCAAAATTTAAACAATAGCGCATACGTGTTGTTTATAGTAAAAAGAGTGCGTACGTGCTGTTTATACTAAAAAGAGAGCGTATGCTCTATTTATAGTAAAAAGAGAGCGTACGCGCTATTTATAGTAAAAATAGTGTGTACGCGCTTCTTACACTAGTGATTACCATTTGTACTGTCTCAATGTGTACCTGTGTATCTACCAATTTCTGTGTTGGTTTCTCTGTATTATCTATTGCCAGTATCTCTGTCTCTATCGGTTTCACTATGTCAGCATCTACATTACCAGTATTTGTTATATTGTCCAAAGGTTGCTCTGTGTGTACAATTTGCTAAGTTTGCTCTGCTTGTATTCCAACCTCAATATTTTCTGTCGATTGCTCAATGTTTTCAATGTTAGCAATATTATTTTTCACCTCAATGCTATCCTTGTCCACTACAATGTTTACTTCCTGAGTATCAATGTTCATGGTAAATAAAATTTCTGACTCAGGGTTAGTATCCTCATGTGTTGTGTCAATATCTTTAGTAGCCGGTATCTCATCAGTGTTTACCGGTGAAGTAACCAAAGGTGGTGGTAGGTTGTCAGTTACTTTTATGTTTGGTAATCCACCAAATTTACCTTTTCCTTTGTCTCTGTGCTTTTGATAAACCTTGAAAGTTTTCTTTGGTTTGTTCAGCTCTTCCATTTTTTCCTTCTCTACAAAGAAGATATCCCACTTGTCTGCTATTTCCTCTGCAATTTCATTGACTCTACCAGCCATTAGGCTCACATACCTATGCCCACTTGCAAAAACTGATGTGTTAGCTTCACTAATAAGTTCATCAATCTCCTCTACAGAGTTAATCGGATGTACCGCTAGAAGTTTTTCAATATTGAGTTTCTTATCTAGCTCCATAACTGTAATCCTCTTTGCATCTAACCTTCTGTATAATTCATTAGGCAAATCATCTACAACTTCTATTAACACTTTCTTGTAAATATCAAGATGTAGAATAATGTTGTTCTCAACACTTTCCTTTTTTGCATTAGTGAATGTATTATACAGTTTGCTAACATTTGATAGATTGTCGTCATAAGTGATTTCACTCAATAAGTTATTCAGAGGTGGTATAACCTTTTGTTGTTTCTTCTTCTTTGGTGTCAACTTCTTTGCAGGTGGTCTCACTGCTTGTTGCTTCTGTCTTGTTGTTCTTGTTTTCTTGGGTGGAGGAGAGGGTATCAGTGAAGGTTTTCTCTTCCTATCAATTATTTTAAACTCTGCAAGTATTTTACTTTCAGATGATGTACCAACTAGTGAGATATGTGTCTCCGGTTGTAATCCTTCTAGGTCACTTTCCTTTATACCAGTAAGGTTCATGACATTTTCTTTTATTTCCTTTACTTGTTTAGATGCACTCCTTATGTACTTTTCTCTTCTCTTCCTTTGTTTCAATGTCTGTACATCACTTTCAATTGTTTCTGCATTACCAAAAAACTTTTCTTATGGTTCTCTAGGGGCCTCTAATAAGGCTTTAGCATAAGTTTCAATGATATTTACATCTGCATCATACCCCATTTCAGTTACCCATACAGTTCTAGGAAGAACTGACTCCATCCATATTTCATCCTTTTTTATTACAAAACATATTTCCCTGTTGTATTTATCCACTACACTCTGTGGTAGTCTATCCCTTGTTTTCATTTTTTCTTTGAAGGTTTTGAAGTACTTTGTTATATTGTTTTCCTTGTCAATGCCCATACCGATGAAGATTTCTAGCAATTGTTTGTCTAATAGTATATCATAACCAAAATATTTCTTTCCAATACTAGAAACTTCTTTTGTGAAATATAACATAAGACATACCAAAACATTGCCAAAACGAAATGTTCCTTTCTTATCTCTTTTTATCTTTTTCAGGTTGTCTATTAATTCATCTTTTAGCCACTCACATACATCTATTTTTGCATCATTATTGACCATATCATAAGCACTTTTAATGCAAAGACTGGAAACTGAGTTAAGTCAGTTTGCATGTGTGGTATTATAACCTAGGATCATGCTTATGAATCTGACATTTTCATCTTTGACATCATTTACTCTTAGGGACCTGCTATCATATGTTGCTCCTGTTAATGTCATGACAGTGTTATTAGGAACCTTCTTAGTCTTATCTGGCATGATACTGGTGGAGGGTAAACTTTTCACTGCCCTAATTGATTCCTTGGTGATTTTCCAAACTGAATCTAGCCAAAGAAATTCTCCATGAACTCTGCTAAGGACAATACTTACTACCTCCTTAGGAAAATCAAGGATGTCCAAGATTTCCACAAAACGTATAGTTTCAATTACCTTGTGCTCGGGTTTCATATTTCCATTTTCATCACAGATAATAGTTTTAAACATCTTCAATATTTCCTCAAAACCTAATTCCTCAACATTGCAATGAATATAGATTCTAGGGTCTTCAGCATAAGAAACACCTTTTGGAATTTTAGAAAAAGCACCTATGGAGTCATCTTGTTTTGCTATCTCAAGAATGATCTTAAAAATGGGCCTAGGGCGCTTCACAAATTCCACAACAATAGGGTTTGCAATAAATTCCGGAGCAGAGGAGGAAGCCATTGAAAAATACCTTAAGCTTCCTGATAATGGTTGAGTGCTTGAGAGAAATCTTTTCACTTCTTCACCTTGGATGCCTTCACTTGGATTTTCGTGCTCTCTGAAAGTTTGAATGCTCGGTGAATTGAAAAAGAGGGATAACTGATGCTTTATAATGTCTTTTCTTCCAACCACCGCATTAAATTCTCCCTGGTTAAGTGAAACTTAACACATCTGTCGGTAGAGAAGAAATCTATCTTCTCACCATCTACCAAGGGTAATTTGCATGATGTTCAACTTGCTGCAATACCCCCAAAGGGTTACTTCTCAGTTGGATGAAGAATCTCCTGCCGGGGTAAGTGCACCAAGATGGTGAACAAAAAGGGGGGTATAAGTGGCCACCTTTTTTTTTTTTTTGAAAACAGGTAAACCTGAACTTCAAAGAGCTATTTGAAGGTCATGCACTCAAAACTAGGAGTTGAAAAAATAATAAGAATTGTAGTACTTTGAATCTAGTTTCTAAACTACTAATTTTTTTAAAAATTGGATAATATTAAGAGGGTCAAACCTTTCATGCATGAAAAAATTGTTCCTGATTTTTTCAGAAAAATATATCATAGCTATTTTCGTGCGCTGCACAAAATATATAGTTAGATTTAGTATTTTGCAAAACCCTTTGGTAGGAATGATAGGTAAGAGTGATATCTAGAAGTTGTGTATTTTTTTGTAATTTTTCATCGAGTATTTTATTGTTTATGATTTTTGGAAGTGACCGCATCCTCAAAATTTGGTACCTGTTCGTGCACTGGGCATAACTTGCATCAAAATAATAAAAAATACAATTTTTTAAAAAAAAAAGGTGTATAGAATCTAGTGTAGAATAATAATATATAATTTATCTTGAATTTGGTCAAGTATATCAAAAGTTATTAAAAAAATGGTAGACATATGTCTGTGAGGACTGTTAGAGCACTGATAAAGAAAAAATTAAAGTTTACTATGTTAATGTTGTCCAAAAATTAAAAAAAATTAGATGGTCAGAAAACTAAGAAGATGTGTGAGATTATGGTGGTAATTTTAGAGATACCCACTTCATCATTTGTAAACCTGATGACGATGAAGTCAAGAAATCATGGTGGAGGATGAAAAAATGTGTAAAGGAACAAAAAAGAGGGGAAAATGGGCTTGCAAGCCTTAGGGTCGTTTTCCAACCCTCTTACCAAGGCAAAACCCGCATGGGTTATGAAGAACCAAAAGTACTATTCACAGTTCTTCATAACCCGTATGGGTTTATGAAGAACCAAAAGTTACTATTCGCAGTTCTTCATAACCCGTATGGGTTATGAAGAACTAGAAACATTTTTTTGGTTTCACAAAACCCATATGGGTTATGAAGACACAATAATGTATGCTTGTAAACTTAGCATTTACTACACATGTTTTAGACATACCTAGATAATATGTGTTTATGTATGTATATATGCATATTTATAGTTATATATACATATATTTATATAGATATATGTATATGTGTTTGTATACATGCATGCACCTCTTCTTTTCCTCTCTCTCTCTCGTCTTACTTCCCCCATCATTGTCTTTGTCTATTCTTAGCCCTAATTATCTTCCTTGAGTTCTATCTCATCTCTCTCCCCTCCACACTTCTCTATTTTTTTATTCGTCTCACTCCTTTTTCTCCTTCTTTTTCTCTCTCTACCTCATGTCTCTCACCCTCTCCTCCTCTCTCTCTCTCTCTCTCACACACACACACAGCACTTATCCTATCCTATTCTCACCCTCTCCCCCTTCTCTCTCTTCCCTCCCCCCCTCCCTCTCCCCTCTCGCCCGCGCTCTCCTCCCCCTTTCGTTATCTTAAATCTCTCTCTCTCTCCCTCTCTCTCCCTCTCCCCTCTCTTTTATCCTATTCTCCCCCATCTCTGCCCTCCCTCTCCCTTCCTCTCTTCCCTCTCCCCCTCTCCTTTTCCCCAATCTCCCTCTCTCTCCCTCTCCTCCCTCTTCTTCTTCCCTAATCTCCCTCTCTCCCTCCCGCTCTCCTTCTCATCCCTCTCCTTTTCCCAATCTCCCTCTATCTCCCTCTCTCTCTCCCCCTCTCCTTTTCCCAATCTCCCTCCTCTCTCTCCCCTCCCTCCCTCTCTCCCTCTCTCCCTCTCCCCCTGCCCTTCCTCTCCCCATCTCCTTTTCCCAATCTCCCTCTCTCTCCCTCTCCCACTCTCCTTTTCCCCAATCTCCCTCTCTCCCTCCCCCTCTCCTTCTCTCCCTCTCTCCTCTCCTTTTCCCAATCTCCTCTCTTCTCCCCCTCCTCTCTCTCTCCCTCCCCCTCTCCTTCTCTCCTTCTCTCCCTCTCCCCCTCTCCCTCCCCCTCTCCTTTTCCAATCTTGCTCTCTCCTCTCTCTCTCTCCTCCCCCTCTCCTTCTCTCCCTCTCTCCCTCTCTCCCTCTCCCCCTCTCTCCTTTTCCCAATCTCACTCTCTCTCCCTCTCCCCCTCTCCTTTCCCAATCTCCCTCTCTCCCTCCCCCTCTCCTCTCTCTCCTCTCATCTCCCTCTCTCCTCTCCCCCTCTCCTTTCCAAACTCACTCTCTCTCCCTCTCTCCCCTCTCCCTCTCTTCCCCAATCTCCCTCTCTCCCCCCCCTCTCCTTCTCTCCTCTCTCCCTCTCTCCCTCTCCCCCTCTCCTTTTCCCAATCTCCCTCTCTCTCCCTCTCCCCCTCTCCTTTCCCCAATCTCCCTCTCTCCTCCCCCTCTCCTTCTCTCCCTCTCTCCCTCTCTCTCCCTCTCCCCCTCTCCTTTTCCCAATCTCCCTCTCTCTCCCTCTCCCTCCCCCTCTCCTTTTCCCAATCTATCTATCTCCCTCTCCCTCTCTCCTCCCCCTCTCCTTTCTCTCCCTCTCTCTCCCTCACCCTCTCCCCCTCTCAATCTCCCTCTCTCTCCCTCTCCTCTCCCTCCCTCTCCTTTCCCCAATCTCCCTTTTCCCAATCTCTCTCTCTCTCCCTCCTCCCCCTCTCCTTCCTTTCCCCAATCTCCCACTCTCCCTCCCCCTCTCCTCTCCCTCTCTCTCCCTCTCCCCCTCTCCTTTTCCCAATCTCCCTCTCTCTCTCCCTCTCCCCCTCTCCTTTCCCCAATCTCCCTCTCTCCCTCCCCCTCTCCTTCTCTCCCCTCTCTCCCTTTCCTTTTCCCATCTCCCTCTCTCCCTCTCCCTCTCCCTTCCTCTCTCCCTCCCCCCTCTCTCTTCTCTCCCTCCCTCTCCCTCCCTCTCTTCATCTCCCCTTCTCCTTTTCCCCATCTCGTTTCTCTCCCTCTCCCTCTCCCTCCCCCTCTCCTTTTCCTAATCTATCTATCTCCCTCTCCCTCTCTCCCTCCCCCCTCTCCTTATTTCCCTCTCTCCTTCTCCCTCTCCCCCTCTCAATCTCCCTCTCTCTCCCTCTTCCTCCCTCTCCTTTCCCCAATCTCCCTTTTCCCAATCTCCCTCTCTCTCCCTCTCCCCCTCTCCTTTCCCCAATCTCCCTCTCTCCCTCCCCCTCTCCCTCTCTCCCTCTCTCCCTCTCTCCCTCTCTCCCTCTCCTTTTCCCAATCTCCCTCTCTCTCCCTCTCCCCCTCTCCTTTTCCCAATCTCACTTTCTCTCCCTCTCCCCCTCTCCTTTCCCCAATCTCTCCTTTTCCCAATCTCCCTCTCTCTCCCTCTCCCTCCCCCTCTCCTTTTCCCAATCTATCTATCTCCCTCTCCCTCTCTCCCTCCCCCTCTCCTTCTCTCCCTCTCTCCCTCTCCCTCTCCCCCTCTCAATCTCCCTCTCTCTCCCTCTCCCTCCCTCTCCTTTCCCCAATCTCCCTTATCCCAATCTCCCTCTCCCTCACTCTCCCCCTCTCCTTTCCCCAATCTCCCTCTCTCCCTCCACCTCTCCTTCTCTCCCTCTCTCCCTCTCCCCCCCCCCTCTCCATTTCCCAATCTCCCTCTCTCTCCCTCTCCCCCTCTCCTTTCCCCAATCTCCCTCTCTCCCTCCCCCTCCTTCTCTCCCTCTCTCCCTCTCTCCCTCTCCCCCTCTCCTTTTCCCAATCTCCCTCTCTCTCCCTCTCCCCCTCTCCTTTTACCAATCTCGCTTTCTCTCCCTCTCCCCCTCTCCTTTCCCCAATCTCTCCTTTTCCCTCTCTCTCTCTCTCTCTCTCTCTCTCTCTCTCTCTCTCTCTCTCTCTCTCTCTCTCTCTCTCTCTCTCCCTCTCCCTCTCCCTCTCCTTTTCCCAATCTCCCTCTCTCCCTTTCCCTCTACCTTCCTCTCTCCCTCCCCCTCTCCTTCTCTCCCTCCCTCTCCCTCCCTCTCCCTCCCTCTCTTCATCTCCCCCTTTCGTTTTCCCAATCTCGCTTTCTCTCCCTCTCCCCCTCTCCTTTCCCCAATCTCTCCTTTTCCCAATCTCCCTCTCTCTCCCTCTCCCTCCCCCTCTCCTTTTCCCAATCTATCTATCTCCCTCTCCCTCTCTCCCTCCCCCTCTCCTTCTCTCCCTCTCTCCCTCTCCCTCTCCCCCTCTCCCTCTCCCTCTCTCTCCCTCTCCCTCACTCTCCTTTCCCCAATCTCCCTTTTCCAAATCTCCCTCTCTTTCCCTCTCTCCCTCTCCCCCTCTCCTTTTCCCAATCTCCCTCTCTCTCCCTCTCACCCTCTCCTTTCCCCAATCTTCCTCTCTCCCTCCCCTCTCCTTCTCTCCCTCTCTCCCTCTCCTTTTCCCAATCTCCCTCTCTCCCTCTCCCTCTCCCTTCCTCTCTCCCTCCACCTCTCCTTCTCTCCCTCCCTCTCCCTCCCTCTCCCTCCCTCTCCTTTCCCCAATCTCCCTCTCCCCCTCCCCCTCTCCTTCTGTCCCTCTCTCCCTCTCCGTCTCCCTTCCTCTCTCCCTATCCCCCTCTCCTTTTCCTAGTTCTACATAGCCCGTACGGGTAGAACTAAGGCCAAAACTTCTAGTTCTACATAACCCGTACGGGTTATGAGACATTGTGAACATTGACATATAGGTTTCCATAACCCATACGGGTTATGGGAAATTTGTTATATATTTTAGTCCCAACAGCCTAAAAAATAGTATTGCAAGTTGTTTGAAGGCCCCACTACTTTTGCACATGATTTTTTGGGACAGTAACAGTTAGGTTTTCATATTCTTTTGTCACTTTTGCTTTGGAATGATTGATTTTTAAGTTATTTTATAATTGTTACTTAAGATAATAACAAAATCATGATCATTTGTTGTTTTTTTGCTTTGATTATGATTTATTTTTCTTGTATTTGGTTTTTTTTTAAGTTATTTTATTATTGTTACTTTAGATTATAACAAAATGATGATCATTTCTTGTTTTTTTGCTATTTGATTGTGGATTGTCATCATGATGTTATGTGTAGGACAATGGGAAAGAATAAGAGAGGAACAAATGAACAAAGAGAGGCAGCAAAGGAAAGACAAAGGGAGCGTATGAAGAGATTACATGAAGGTACATCATCTAATGCACCTAATGAAAGTGACAACCATTCAACAATTGAAATTGATATGATTAATGCACCAAATCAAAATGATCACCATACACCAATTCAAATACATATGAGGAATGCACCTAATGAATGCAATGAACATACACCATTTGAAAATGATTCGGTGGATGCACATGTTAATGAAATTGAAGAAGACATACCATTTGAATTTGATGTGATCAATGCACATAATGCACCTAATGAAAATGAAGAGCATGCACCGATCTTAACACCTCTTAGAATAATTCGTAGAAAACCAAAGTTCCTAATATATATTGATGAAAATATTGTGAAGCCAATGCATGATAAGATTTCTGAAAGAACTTGTAGAAGAATGGTTACAAGAATTTGGAATAACTATTTTGAAAACTTAAATCAAAGTGGAAGATGACAATTAGTTGTTGAAATGATAAAAAATCTGAAATTTAGAGAGACAATAAAAATTTTGGGGTTAAGAACATCCGAAAATAATAGTGAAAGAACCATTATGAGAAATCTTTTTGATGCATACCAAGCCATCGGTTCAAAATCATGCACTAAAGATGCTAATGTTACTCGTCGTGTCCTCACATCAACCATAATGGGAAAGGAAATGAAAAAATCTCTTTTAATAAGCAAAACAAGCAAGTCATTAAGGATAAGTGGAACCACATTACACTATGCCTTAGAGAGGCGAGGGAAAATTGAGGATCCTAACAATAATTCTCTTTGGGCATTCTCCGGTAGACTCCCACGCAAGGACAAGGTTGTTGTTGATGCACTAAGAACATTAATTGAGAGATTTTGGCATGACAACACAAGGGTTTCACCCAACCAAAGAGATGTTGTTAGAAGGTGAATTGGAATTAGTAATCGTGAGCCACATCCAAAACACTATTTAGATACAACTCAAACACAATTTTATGAAAGGTTTCTTCAAATCTTTCCTCAGATTAAAATTAGTTAAAGATTTTTTGAGATGACAAAACCATTTTATGTTAAGATTAGTCATGCACGTACTACATGTTGTTGTAGGGTCCATGTTGAATTTTCCTTGCATTATGATATTTATCGCTATATCTGTTGTACTTTGCACACTAACAATGTTTTGCAAGAATGTGGTCTACAAGCACCTCCTAAGTCACTAAGAGAATTTATTTCAAGTGTACTATGTAGACAAGATGATGGGTGCATTTATTATAAGATGATGTGTTTGAGAGGTATTTGTCCTACATGTGGTGGTTTGCAACAGTTGCATAGATGCCTACATCTAGATAGCACACATGAAACTAGTAAGGAACTGGTTTCTATTGGAAAATATAAGTCAATAACATATGGTGTTAAAGATGGAAAAGAATTAAAGAGGTGTGAGTTAGTGAAAAGGGATATATGCGTAGCTGATTTTATGAAGATGTTTCAAGAGAAACTAGTATATGAGTATGTAGGTCACACACATAGAGCTAGATGGTTAGATGAGCAATTCAATTTGTGTAAGGACACTTTCCCCCTCGGCACTATTGTCTCTATCATTGATTTTGCTAAGAATTATACACTAAAGCCGTAAAATGAAGTACAATCTATGTATTACCACTCTACACAAGTTACAATTTTTATACACATAGCATTCATGCATGTACATGATAGCACCGAGGACGACAGAAAGGTTATAAGAGAATATCACTTCTATATCAGCGATGATCGTACACATTCCTCAGAGTTCGTGCAAGGATGCTTTACAGTCTTCTATGATAGTTTAAGGGAAAGACATATAAGATACAACCAACACTTAATATGGTCGGATAATTGCACCACACAATTCAAGAATGCAAGGATGTTGTACTGCTTGACTAGTTTGCATGTGACAAGTGGTGTGCAACATTTTTGGAATTTCATTGAGGTAGGGCATGGAAAGGGAGAGCATGATGGTGCAGGAGCATGTGTGAAAAGAGCTCTTACTAGAGAGGAATTGAAGTACGAAGGTGGTGCAATGTTAATAGATGCAAAAATAATTGTGCAATGGTGTAGCTCTATGATGGGACCAGGTAATGCAAATAAGTCTATGGTTTCTAGATATTTTTGGTTAATAAGTGAATCTAACATTGAAAACTATCTAGATTGTTGTACACTTACTAGATAAAGTGACATGCATTCATTTAGAAGTTCAAATGTAACATCACTAGTTATTTATACTAGACATATTGCATGCTTTTGCTCTTCGTGTATGCATTTTTTGTGGGATGAATGTGAATCAAAAGAGTGGGTTGACCAATGGTCTTGTAGACCTTTGCAAACCCTAGATACATATCAACTTCCTAGAGCACTACAAATGAACCGGGTTGAAGCATCAGTGGATTTTGACCATGTATCAGACATAGTTGAACCTGGTAACTTAGGTTGCAATGTGCTACAATTTTAAGCTTAATTTATTAGTATTAACTTATGTTGATTTTGGTATTAACTTATATCCTTCTATTAAATGCAGGTTATGTATATGCAGTTATTGCGGATGAGAACAACGAAGAAGGAACATATTACTTTTTGTGTCGTTGTATTGCGGCCAAAAAGAAATTGACTTCTACAGTGGTTGATGGAGAGGGTATTGAGTACCCAATAGGATCCGTTGTTGTGACAGGGACATGGCTTAGAAGGTACCACGTTGTTGTGTCGAGTTGTATTGAGACCTCTTAAACTCATTTATTTAGCAGTTGTTGTATTAATTTTGACATTATTCTTCTATAAAATGCAGGTACCCTATCAAAAATTCTAATGCCTGGTTGTTTGAGGACTTTGAGACACATAGACATATTCTTCATTACTCAAACCTTCTTGTTGCAACAAATATTCATCTGATTAAATATCATGGTAGACCTCTTAACAAGGATTTGTGGAAAGTTCATGAATTAGACCATGAGGCAATACTTGAGACACTAATGGTTAGAGCTGATCCAGAAGGTTCACTTGATTGATTTTGGGCCATCTAGAAGAATAATTCTACAATATGGTAGAATAATTTTGACAATTTTGTATATATCTTTTGCGAAATGTTGTAACTTCATTTTTTTGGATGTGCTCTACATGCATATGAGCTGTAATATGCATATGAGCTGTAATATGCATATGAGCTATAATATGCATATGTAGATGCCAAATTTTGTATATAAAAATATCAATGAGTTGTAATGTGCATATCTAGATGCTAAATTTTGTATAAAAAAACAACAATGAGTTGTAAAGTGCATATCTAGATGCTAAGTTTTGTATAAAAAAACAACAACGAGATGTAATTTGCGTATTTAGATGCAAAATTTTGTAAATATAAATAGTAATGAGCTTGATAGTTTATATAAGATAGCAAATTTTATATATGAAAGTGTCCATGGGCTGATTTGCAAATTTTCAATATGAATATGCAATTTTTTTTTCCAAGTGTTTTGGGAAAGTTTTGAGTTATTATTGAATTACCCGATTTGAAGGGCTAGTACGAATAGTCTGAATCCAAGATAGGATTTTGGTAGGAAGCAACAACATGACCCCATACATTCAAACGGATCTTCCATAAGTGTCACGGTCTCCGAGTTACGCTATGTCAAAGTTTGACCATTTTTCCGCTTTGAGCGCTCAAGGGAAAACGTCGCTACGAGGTGGCTCGTAATGATCGGACATCTTGGGGAGAGAGACAAGGGCACACCTAGTGTAAACTCAGCCACCCGGATGTGCTCACGTTGACTGTTCATTCCTACGACAAGCAGAATGAAAGATGCACTATTATGCCACCTCTCACTGACAACTTTTGACGGTTTTTGATGCAACAGAAAAAATCTCACCATAAGAAAATGGAATTGAGTTGCCTGAAACCAAGATAGGATTTTGGTGGGAAGCAACAACATGACCCCATAGGTTCAAACAGATCATCCATAAGTGCCACGGTCTTCGAGTTACGCTACGTCAAAGTTTGACCCTTTTTTTCGATTTGAGCGCTCAAGGGAAAACGTTGCTACGAGGTGGCTCGTAACGATCAGACATCTTGGGGAGTGAGACAAGGGCACACATAGCATAAAACCGGCCACCCGGACTTGCTCATGCTGATGGTTCATTCCCACGACAAACATAACGAAAGATGCACTATTTTGCCACCTCTCGCTGAAAGCTTTTGACAGTTTTTGATGCAACAGAAAAAATATCACCATAAGAAAACGGAATCGAGTTGCCTGAAAACGAGATAGGATTTTGTAGGAAGTGATAAAAAAACCCCATAGGTTCAAAAGGATCATCTATAAGTGCCACGGTCTCCAAGTTACGCTACATCAAAGTTTGACTATTTTTTCCGCTTTGAGCACTCAAGGGAAAACGTCGCTACGAGGTGGATCGTAATGATCAGATGCCTTGGGGAGAGAGACAAGGGCACACCTAGCGTAAACCCGGCCACCTGGATGTGTTCACGCTGATGGTTCGTTCCCACGACAAGCAGAACGAAAGATGCACTATTTTTCCACCTCTCACTGACAGCTTTTGATGGTTTTTGATGCAACAGAAAAAATCTCACCATAAGAAAATGGAATCGAGTTGCTCAAAACCGAGATAGGATTTTGTAGGCAGCAATAACATGACCCCATAGGTTCAAATGGATCATCCATAAGTGCCATGATCTCCGAGTTACGCTACGTCAAAGTTTGACCATTTTTTCCACTTTGAGCGCTCAAGGGAAAACGTCGCTACGAGGCGGCTCGTAACGATCAGACGCCTTGGGGAGCAAGACAAGGGCACACCTTGCATAAACCCAGCCACCCAGATGTGCTCGCGCTGACGGTTCATTCCCATGACAAGCAGAACGAAAGATGCACTATTTTGCCACCTCCCACTAACAGCTTTTGACGGTTTTTGATGCAACAGAAAAAATCTCACCATAAGAAAATGGAATCGAGTTGCCCAAAACTAAGATAGGATTTTATAGGAAGAAATAACTCAACCCCATAGGTTCAAAAAGATCATCCATAAGTGCCACGGTCTCTGAGTTACGCTATGTCAAAGTTTGACCATTTTTTCCGCTTTGGGCGCTCAAGGGAAAATGTCACTACGAGGTGGCTCGTAACGATCGAACGCCTTGGGGAGAAATACAAGGGTACACCTAGCATAAAACTGGCCACTCGGATGCACTCACACTGACGGTTCGTTCCCATGACAAGTAGAATGAAAGATGCACTATTTTGCCACCTCTCACTGATAGCTTTTGACGGTTTTTGATGCAACAGAAAAAAAATTACCATAAGAAAATGGAATTGAGTTGCCCAAAACCGAGATAGGATTTTGTAGGTAGAAATAACATGACCCTATAGGTTCAAATGGATCGTCCATAAGTGCCACGGTCTCCAAGTTACGCTACGTCAAAGTTTGACCATTTTTTCCACTTTGAGCGCTCAAGGGAAAATGTTGCTACGAGGTGGCTCGTAACGATCAGATGCCTTGGGGAGCAAGACAAGGGCACACCTACCATAAAAATGACCACTCGAATGTGCTTGCATTGATTGTTTGTTCCCACGACAAGCAAAATGAAAGATGCACTATTTTGCCACCTCTCCCTGACAGCTTTTGACGGTTTTTGATGCAACAAAAAAAATCTCACCATAAGAAAACGGAATCAAGTTGCCCGAATCCGAGATAGGATTTTGTAGGAAGCGAAAACATGACCCCATAGGTTCAAACGAATCATCCATAAGTGCCACCTAGATGCGCTCGCACTGACGTTTTGTTCAACTCTTCTTTTATAGGTGATGAAATGATGAACTTCACTCCATAAGCATGAAAAGATGAACTTAAGCATGAAATGTCTTAATTGGTTCTTGAAATGATGAACTTCACTCCATAAGCATTATTTTATGAAATAATAAATTCACTCCAGTCTCTTCATGCACGAAGGACTCAAAGCAAATTCACTCAATCAAAATACAGAATATCAACATTACCAATATCAGTACTTGGGTATACACAATATGAGCAATAGATAGTTTAAAAGTATACGTCATATGAGTTACAAGTAATGAACAAATTGGATCACATTTCAAGACATATACACAGCTAACAAATTTGATCACATTTCAATAGCAAATAACTAAGTTTCAGGAATATCATGTTTCATATATATCAATGAACAAATTGGATCGAATATCAAGTTTCATATATATCAAAATGAACAATAATCATGTAAATATATCAAAAAATGGCATAGATGCCAAATCAATAATAGTTACAAAAATGTGGCATGTGCCATGTCTGTCAAAGTTGATATATACATATACAAATGTCGAATATATAAAAAATTGGCCCTTCAATGACCACAACTATAACTATATGTCTCTATCCATATCTATGACTGTGGCAGATCATCAAAATCGAGCCTCTTCAAAGCAGTACGTGGCTGCAAAAGGACAATTCAAATGTCTAATCAGATATGTTCTCTCAATATAACATCAAAATAACTAAATACTGAACTCTAAATTGTTTGAAGTTGAAATGTTGATTACCTCATCTTTGTCTTCTACAATTCGGTGAGGCTGAGGATCCGTGGGATGTCCTGCAGGAGGCTGTAACTAGTAAAACAACATTAATACATGTTAATGACATATATGTCAAATAACACATAATAACTAAAAATGAATAGACTAAAAAACTAAAGCATATCGGAGCCTCAAATGGATGTGTTGTGGTCATAGAAGGCAAATTCACAGATGAATCAGTTACGACCATTTCCTATATCCATGGTAAGTGATCCAAAAGGAGTTAACTAGATGGTTTCAACTCCGTTGTGCACTTAGTGAAAAGGAGTTGATCTAAGACAGACATACCTTTTGCCTTGGTCGTGTTGGATCCCATAATATACATGTAGGATTTCTACTGAAATGGAATGGTAGAATAACAATAGGAAGTTTGCAAGGGGCCTGTAATAGTTTAAAGACAATCATACAAGTTAATAACCCAAAGTTGTTGACAAACTAGATAAACCAAATATTTTTAACATATGTAGAAAAAATGCACACTGAAGCCTCGTATAGTTCTCCTGTAACCTTAGAAGGCCTTGTCGAATTTGATGCAGCTATTACCATTTCCTGTATGAAAAATGATAACATATGATATAGACATAAAAGGATTTAGTTATTTTGAACAAGCAAGAATGTAATCCAAAGTGAATATGAAGATATCACCTCTTCCCTCTGCTGAACCTCATCAACATCAGGTGCATTCATTAATTCCATAAACCCGATATGTTTCTGTATATAGAACAAATAAATTAAGTGCATTTATCAATATCTACATATACATGTTTAATCATAATACATTTCAACAATTGAATTTAAATTGTAGTGAATTACCTTCTGTCATTTGGGTGTCCGAGAGGATATCTTTTTCTGCCTTGGAGTGCTAGAGGATGGCTTTCTCACACAAGATGTCCTTGAGGCAGGTGGGGTAAACTAATGGAAAAAAATTAACATAAGGGAAAAGAGCATGTATTTAATATATCACATAAAGTAAAAAATATATAAATCGAAATGGTACCGCATAGCTATCTTGGCCAAACTCAATGGCTGAAAGCGTGATATCATCAAGTTGGGACATCTCAGCCACTAATAATCCCTACAAAATATCAAGTAATGATACATATAATTAACAAAATATATTTTGAATCCAATGTATTATTATATTTTTAACAAATTTACAAATCTTTACCTCTGGTGGCGAAACTACTCGTGACCATGGAGTCGACTGAACAGTATGTGGTGTACTCCCACCACCTATTGCACCCTGCAATGCATTTTATTTATATGTCACTTTAAATTGTTCTAAAAATAAAAATTCATTTCTTTTTATAAGATTTAGTCACTTAATTGATAGCATGTCATAAATAGAATTAAACTCACCTGTGTCTGATAGAGAGGGTACAACATATTGAGCAGTTCATCGGTGAGGGCCACATCCTCTACAGTGGAAGCATGGCATCTACTCCTGCAACATGTACACAAATGAGATGTCCCACCATCCTCGTCCGCGTCAGTGTCTACACCAGAACATACACCCTGGCAGGTGGGGCACATATGCTGAATAGGCTGGCTCGCGCCAAATAATGCATGAGGTGTTGCTGATGAAGGAGGTCTCGCTGAGGAAGGAGGTGTTGCTGATGAAGGAGATGTCACTGATGAAGGAGGTGTTGTAGGTGCTGGTACATCCTCTGCTCTGACCAGCTGTGTCCCATGCTGAACAATGACATCGGTCAATGATGTAGCTGCCTGAAGAGTCTGTAATTCCATAGACTCCTTCAAGGATATAGGGATAGTGACATGAACCATGGGTTTAGGAGTTGTACACCTCCTATGTTGTGGATCTACCACCCTATGGGCCCCAGGTCTATCCTGCGCAGAGGCTCTGCCTCTACCCTGAAACTGTTAGATGTCAAAGTAATTCGGCTTCTCGTCAATTATAAATTCACAATACAACTTTCTCAAAAAATATAGAGGCACCTCCCAATTATTACAAGGTGATTGGTCAAAGACCATATACCACCTATCCCAAAAAGCATCTTTCAACCTAGCATGAACACACCAATGTATAGGAAACCGAGTCGTATTTAGTTCTAGGTTGTTACTGGTAACAGGATCGGTGAAAAGAGCACATATGTTAGCTTTAACTATGCCCTTTTTCTTCACTTCATCATATGACAACCCATCCACATAAAATGCTCGACATCTATCCCTCCATGAACCCCATTTCGTAACCTCCCTAGATACCTCATTTGCACTATTAGCCATTTTTTCTAGTGTTCTGGCAGGGGTTGAGTGGTGCTCAAGCTTAGAGGTCCTCAACCTATTCACCAAAATAGAAATTTGGGCACTATTTTGTGTAAGCCGATTGATGAGATCCTCTTGTGTGGCATCTACATGATCTAATGGAGGACATGGAGGGTTTCAAGGTGGTGGTGGTTGTTGAGGAGTAGCATTTTCAGGGTTTTCTTGTTTGTCTTGTGCAATGTTAACAGGGTTTTCTTGTGTTGCTTGTGCATGAGGAGGTCTTTGTTGTCTATTTCATTTTTGGGGATTGCTTGAAGAATCTGACATCAAATTACTAAAAACAAAACTTAAATCAATTAAAAGACCCTAATTTAATTAAAATGCAAAGAAAAATAATCAAACAAATCAAATCTTACCTGTTCGACGGGGTGCCATTGTTGAAAATTGCTTTTGATGATGGGAAAATAAAAAATTGTTGCAAACCCGTGCCGGTTCGATGCTCTTTTTTGCTTCTCCTTGTTGTTGTTCCATAGGTTTTGGCATTGAAAATGGCGAAAATGCGTGGCCTAAATAAAAGAAATATGTTTCTCAAAACCCGTACGGGTTTTGAGAAACTTCAAATTTTTTTATTTTAAAAAAATGTTCCTCAAAACCCGTACGAGTTTTGAGGAACTTTTGGTTTTTTTAATTGTTTTTTTTATCTAGGCTTGGTAAGGCTTGGTGTTACCAAGCCTAGCACCTTTTTGAAATTTTAGAACCCGTACGGGTTATGAATTTTTTTAATTTTTTTTGGCATGTGGCCACTTTTTTGTTCACCATCTTGGTGCACTTACCCACCGGTGGAGTAATATTTTGGTCTACCTATGAAGGAATAGTCTCATCAACATTTTGATCTATCTTTCTAATCCATTGTCTTGAAAATTCTTGATTTACCTCATCAACCTTCTCTTTTCCTTTCAAACTGGGTCCTTTATTGTTTGCCGATGAAGTCTTGCTTCTACAAAATTTTGCAATATGTCCAATCTTGTTACAAGCATAACAAGTCACATTATTTTTCTAAATAGCCTTTCCATATCCTATGCCGGTTTGTGTTCTGAATTGATTAGATAAGTGCCCAAATCTTCCACAAACATAACATCTTACACTCATTCTACAGTTTTCAGAATTAAGACCAATTTTGTTGCATTTGGAACATTGACCAGTGGGTGCATTTGTGTTCTGATTGTTTCTAGATCTACACTGCTTTTCTCTATGACCATACTTGTTACAGTTAAAGCGTTTCCCATTAAATTTGTAAGCAGTAGGTTGTCTTACCGGTTTATTGTGATTGTGATTGTTTGCAGTACTAGAACTTTTTCCAACTTCAAATCCAAGTCCATTAGTATCTCCATTAGGTTTCTGACTTTTCAGCATATCATCAAGTTCTTCTAAACTTTTCTTGAGTTTCTCTTTATGTTGATTTGTAGTAGCCAACTCATTTTCCAGAATTCCCTTTTGTCTCATAAGTTCAGTTTTATCATGTTCCATGTAATTCAAATCTGTCTTCAACATATCATTTTCATGACTGAGTCTTAGATTTTTATTTCCAACATCATTTAGTCTCCTATTCAAGTCATCTTTATTCTTCTTTCTGTCTTCAATGTCTTTACAAAATCTCATAGTCATGTCTTGCATTTCATTCCTCATAGTCATGTTTTCTTGCCTCATCTTGTTTACAAGCTCATTAAGAGTTTCCTTTTCATCATCATCACTCTTCATCTTCACATGAAGTTCTTTTCTCTTATTTCTAGTAATAGTAAGATTCTCCTAAAGTCCTTGAATGAATTCCTGTGCAGTCCTCAGATCATCTTCAAGTTTGATATTCTTCAACTTCTCTGAATCATAGTCTACAAGAGCTCCTTCTAATTGCTTTCTTAAGTTCTCCATCTGTACCGGTGTCAGAATCTTCCTCAAGCTGTTAGACTTTTGAAAATAGAGGACCAGGCTCTAATACCAATTGTTAGGATTAATGATAGTCCCAAAGATACTGAGAGCGGGCAGGGGGGTGAATCAGTATCTAACTAGTTTCTAGAATATTTAACCTTATTAAGTATTTTGCATTCCAAAATAGTGTACCGGTAAACAAAAATTAATGCAGTAAATAGGAACAGTAAAAACAACATAGAAAACACACCATAACACAAGATGTTTAATGAGGAAACCCAGTGTGGGAAAAACCTCGATGGGATTTTTGACCCACAATATTCACTCACTGGCTAATGAATGGAAATTACTTACAAGAGGGGCCTGCACATGCAGGAAGGCCAATTGCCTAGAGCTCACTGCTCAATCTACAAAATGGATTATGAAAATCCAATATAATGTACTACCACAATTCAACATCTGCTATGCCAAGTTCAGTACCAGTTTAAGCTCATACTATAACCATAAACCTTATACAAAATTTGCCTTAATATTTTCTCATCACTTCTACCATATCCATCATATGTCCATCCATGTTTCAAAATGATTTACAAGATCTCATACATATATGAGTCTATTACAATATGCCATGTCGGCTTTACAAAATGATATTTACAATTAAATACAATAAATAAAAGTTTGTTCATATCGGCTGGGGTGTCGGTATACATTGTTGTCGCTGTCTATAAAGTGTCTGCTGGTGTCGGTGCCTATCGGTGTCTATACCAAATGAATTACAGGTGGTTGCCTGAAGGTTGCCGATAGGTTTCCATCAATGACAACACCATTATTTCTCACTAGAGTGTAGAATTCCAACAATTGACACCCATCTAGAAACTAAGCAGACCAAAGTAGATACACCTTCAATTCTAGAAGTGAATTCAATTGAGTAGACAATGGGTGATACTTTCGTTCCAAAAGCTCAATCAAAAGATCATGTAGAAGCCAATGCTTTGGGAGAAAGTAGAATGGAGAATGATGCAGGTGTAGGTGAAGCTAATATAATAGATAAAGTGGAGATCCCTCCGACACCTGAAAAAGGAAGCTATTGAATATGATGATGTGGAGAAGACTAAGGTCAAGGTTAAAGTCAAAACTGAGACTGTGAAAGGCAAGAAGGTCATTGATGACCCAAAGTTTATACAAGGACCAATCAATCTTCAATTAGCATCTTTTTTCAAGACAAAGCCAACGAAGACCTTCTAAAATCTCACACTGAAGATAGTTTGTTAATGAACAAGGCAATCAATACTTTGGAGAGGTTAATGCCCTCATTCCAAAATGATAGATCTGATACTTCATCCAAGAAATTGAAAAGTCTAATTGATTCTGTTAACTCTCATTTTGAATTTTTTGAGAAATTTGCAGGGATTAAGGTCAGGAATGAATTTGAAGCTAAAAGGTTCTACACCTTAAAGCAAATGATATCAAATGACATACCCACATTGAGTAATTGTGTGAAAAGCATGCATGATGCAATAATCATAGGTGGAAACTTGTATAAATCATGCTTATCCTTGAACAAGTTCATTGTGGATATTGAGAAGAATTCTTGGGAGTACAAGGATCAGTTGGAAAGAATATCTAAGTCAGTTGATCCATTGTCAAATTCTTTGAGCCAGCATGAAAATAAGGTAATTTCTTTTCTTGAAAATATTCAAAGTTTGAGCTATGATTAGGAAAGGATAATTGGCAGAGTTGGAAAACTTAGGAGTCATATTGTCCCTAAGTTGGATGTAATGTTGAATGCTCTTCAAGATGCTCAGAGTTCTCTCAAGACAGGTGATCTAGATGATCTCAAGATTGCAGAAGCACATTCTTATCTTCTCAGTGGATTTATAATAGTTTTTGAGAATCTGCAAAAGGGTTTGGATAGTCACTTGGACTCTTTGAATAATCTATATGCAAATATTTAAAAAAATTTGTGAAGACTATTCAACATTTTTGGCCTCAATTCTTGATTTCTATTATCTTGCCTTTGTCATTGATGTCAAAAGGGGAGTGTGTAGGAGTGAAAAATGTTGATCTGACTGATTTCCTCTTTTGCACTCCACCAGATGGCTTAATAGATGATTTAGGCTTGGGAGGCTGAGAAATAGGAGCAATACTTCTAGTTATAGCTTTTGACTCAGGGATTGTTGATGGTTCCTTCTTCACTTTTATTGATTTCCCTTTAGAGGTAATATTTTATTCTCTTGCTTTCCAGACGATCTCTTTGGATATTTCCATGCTTTCTGCAAAATCTTCAACCTCTTTCTGGACCTTCTTCTGAATAATTGGTCTCTGAAATTGTTGATGAAGTTTTAGGCTCTTCTCTTTGTAGGTCCTGAACCTTTCTTCATTAGAGTCCACCAGTTGACTCAACAAATGTTGCGCATATAGATTTCCAAATTTTTTTCATCAACCTCATATCTCATTGGTAAAATCCACTAAGTTTGAGGTTCCACCTCTTCCATCAAACACTAATCGACATCAACCATGAAACATATGGTGTCAACATATTCCTCCACAATAGATTTCAGAATTCTCTCTCTCATGCATTTCCTCCTGCAGGTTCTTAAAATATCCCCATAGATTCTTGTTTCGGGCTTTGGAGTCACAGGAGCTATAGAGATACTCTACTCCCTAATCTACATTCCCACATGCCTATCAAATGCCCACTGTACCAGACTGACTCGCGGAATCTCATTCTTGAAATAGAAGAATATGCATAGAAGTACAATACCATATTTAAAGGTTTGCTTTTTGTTTTCTTTGATTTTCTTCATATTCTTGATGAGCTCACTTCAAAGAAACTCACAAAGATCATACTTCCTGTTCTCCTTTAACATCTCATATGCAGCATATATTGTAGTATTGGATATAGAGGTCATTCAGCTAGAGTAATAAATCTTGTAGCTTATCACCACATATGCAAATTGGATGTCATCCTCAAAGATATCATCAATAGTCATTGCACATTTATCAAAATTTGATCTAGTTGCATTGGTTACAATGTTATTATTCTCTATTTTTCAGAGATGAAAATGGACCATATGCACATAACCCTGTTACTGCCTATATCACGGCTTTAGTGATCTTATGCAACCTATCCAACCACATAAATTCATCATGAACATGACTCATAATATATCAAATCCACTCCTATTCATACGTCATCGATTTTTTCACAAATTGAACAAAACCCTTACTTTCCAATTCTTGAAATTTAGGTTTCAACATGGAACTTTGATCGGATAACCGGTTGTTGAAAAGATTCAGTGGTTGGGAGCTTCCCAATTCTTTAATCGGACCATGAGTGTAAACCCTTATATCTTCAAAGTGCAAGACTCTGTGAGGTATAGACGAAAAAGGACTCTTTGGATCATCCTCCATTGAAATGAATGGATGATTTTTGAAGTTGGGACGAGCACGCTTAGTGATATTAATAACCAGAGGGGTTGCAGTACCAGATGCAACCATTCTTATAGATTCAAATTTCAATTTTCAAACTTCAACTGAATGAGGGGTGTTCACTTATAAATACCTTTGACATCAAATTATGTTTACTTGCTAAATCTCTTAAGAAATCGATAGCATCAAATTTCGCTTGATCGCCTTCTTCGTAGAGCTATCTATACTTCTCTTCAATCGCAAAGTAAAAATGAAGAGGAAAAGTTATCTTTTATTTTCCATATACCTAAATTTTCATTGTAGTAAATGCATTCTACCGTAATTCTTCCAAATGCTCAATATCTAACATAAATTCTTCACTAGATCTCCAAATAGGTTCAAATCTTCTGATAATCTACTCCAATCATAAACACTTCTGTAGCTTGCCAGAAACATGCACAAATCTTCAAACACGGGGTTTGAAAGATTTGCATTATAATTCCCCCAAGGTTGGATGCCTAGGTTCAATTACCAAATCTAGTTCCAACACCAAAATCAGGTGTGGACCCATTTCCTGCCTCTGAATCAATCTTCTTAACCCATGTCTTCTTCATCTGATATCTGATCTCCTAATTTTATTTTTCCCCTTCTCATTTGGTTTCTCATTCTTGTTCTTGTCTCTCGGACCTCTCCTATTCACATTTCTTCTTCTACAACATTTAGCAATGTGACCAGATTTGTTGCAAGCATAACAAACAACATTTCGTTTCATAGGTCTAAAATTCATCTGATTTCTTCTTGATCTACATTGATTAGCAACATGTCCAAACATACCACATACATGACATCTAACATTTCTCTTATCTTGAAGTTTATTCATCATAATTCTGCATACATTTGACTTATGACCATACATATTGCATTTGAAACATTGACTAATAAAAGATGAAGTATTATTGATCATCCTATTTCTACATGGATTTGTCATATGATCTAATTTATTGCAAACAAAATGATTTCTATTGAATTTATGAGCATTAGGCTATCTTACCAGAGGCCTTCTTGAGTTGTTCTTCTGTTGTGTTGACTTGGAGCTTTCACCTTTCTCAAAACCAAGACCTTGAGTTTCATTAGGATTCTTCTTGTTGGCAGTGGGCTAGCATCCCTCGTGGGGATTCATGACATGGTTTAACAACCTCCTGTGGATTCTATAATTTTAGAGGTTGTATCAGGAATTGATAGGTTGATCTTTTGGTGCAATGACAACCCTATCTTGTAACAAGTGGTATCAAAGCCTTGTCACATGTTTGAATCATGCAGGCCGCGACGAGTGACATTGGGAGGGGGATTGTTGGTAGTGGGCTAACATCCCTCATGGGGATTCATGACATGGTTTAACAACCTCATGTGGATTCTATAAGTCTAGTGGTTGTATCAGGTATTGATAGGTCCATCTTTTGGTGCAACGACAACTCTATCTTGTAACACTTTTGACTTGCAAGCATTTCATCAATCTTAGTTGAACTGATCTGAAACTTCTCCTTATATTCATTTGCAACATCCAAATCATATATAATAATAATGATCTACCTTTCAAGATCTTCCTCATGTTGTCTAGCATCTTGTATGTCAAGCTTCAATTGTCCATTCTCATTGTCAAGTTTGCAACATTCTTCAGATTTTTCTTTCAGGGACTGAACAAGCTTTTCCTCATTTTTCTTCCTTTCTTCAATCCCTTTTGTAAATCTCATCACAATAGATTCCATTTAATTCTTCTGGACCGTATTCGCCCTAGCTATTCTATCACATTCTTCTATCTTTTCCCTCAAGGCTTCATCAATGCTCCAACTTTCCTTCTACTTAAGCTGATCAACAAGTTCCTTTCTCATTTCCCTTGATTTTTTCAACTAGTCCTTCTATGTATCAATGCATTCTTCAGCATCTTTGAGATTTGATTTCACTTATCGGTTCTCATCTTGTGCATGATCAAGATCTTCAAGAGCAACAACTAGTTGCTTTTTAAGACTACCAAAATCCATTTATTCACCTTCCCGGATCAACATCAAGATATTAGGCTTCCTCTAAGGAACTAGGCTCTGCTACCGATTGTTGGAATCATGGAACATTGAGAGGGGGAGTGAATCAGTAATCTGTAACTTTCAACTTTGACAATATGTTCATTAAACCACTTAATGCATATGAAATAAATTAAAGTATAGAAACACAAATCAAAGATCAACAACACCATAACACCAAGATTTTTAGGTGGAAGCCCGGTTAAGGAAAAAAACGTGGTGGGATTCTAACCCACAATATTAATATACTCTACTAAAAGTATAGAAATATTACATAAGGTGAATGCACATGCATTCATGCACATTGTCTAGATCTCACTGCTCAAATTACAAGAAAGGGCTACAACCCGAAATGTTCACTGCCTTACAAAATTTTGTAAGATTTTACAATGAAGTTTTGAACTATGAAGTAGCATCAATAAATGCCTAGATATAGTTCTGATTAAGTACAAAACATATTCTTACTTTGCTCTACAATATTGCTCTGTGATGATATTCTGCAACATACTAGAGCACCAATTTTTACCTTGCGCATGTGAAACTATGCAAAATCGCTCATACACATATCCCACACAATCATCAAATACAAAAATGATCAAATAAACCTGGCTTATATATCCGCATCACCAATTTAGGTAACCACCAAGTCAGCTTCAAGAACACGTCACAAAAGATGAAACATGTACACAAGTTGGCTTCAATCTAATCCAAAAAACAATTAAGTGGACCAAAACAAAATGTCCACACTCTTCTCACAGGTTGTCTTATCAACCTAGAACATGCAAACAATCAAAAAAATTGATCTGCAAACTAAATCATCACACATTACCACTGGTAACCACTATTCTAACCAAAACATGATTACCGAATCTTCTAATTTACAGAAAAAATATTACCGGAGGCTATAAACCTAGAATAAGGTAAATTTTATACCACAACACATCTCCTGAATCTGTAAAAAAAAATACTCAACCAAAATAATCTGCCAACCAAAATCTTGTACACTCTGCTAGATACACTGTTCATCTTACTAGACCTTATCATACTCAAGGAATCTTTACTCAATCTTCTAAAATGATGAAATCATGAAGTGTGGATGCCAATTCAAATATGAGTTGCCATCAATGACAACATCTCATCATACCTTCAGTTTCTATTGCCAACAATCCTCCCCCTTTGGCATTGATGGCAACACTTAGTAAAAAATGACTAAGTGTCAGATCAAAACCAAACTATATACACTGTAACTAAAAATGTAATCATTAGATTCCAAAAAATCTAAGAATTGAAGAATTTAGGAACTACCCCTTAGATCAACATTTTTCACTCCTATACACTCCCCCTTTGACATCAATGACAAAGGTAAGACACTATAAATCAAGAATTGAGGCTAAACATGCCGAACAATCTTCACAAAAACTATAAAATATCTGCATACGTATTCTTCAAAGAGTCCAAGTGACTATCCCAACCCTTTTGCAGATTCTCAAAATATTATGAATCCACTGAGAAGATAAGATTGTGCTTCTGCAATCTTGAGATCATCTAGATCACCTGTCTTGAGAGCACTCTGAGCATCTTGAAGAGCACTCAACATTACATCCAAGTTAGGGACAATAAGACTCCTAAGTTCTCTAACACTACCAATTATCTTTTCCCGATCATAGCTCAAACTTTGAATCTTCTCAACCAAAGAAATTACCTGATTTTCATGTTGGCTCAAAGAATTTGACAATGGATCAACTAACTCAGATATGCTTTCCAACTGATCCTTGTACTCCTGAGACTTCTTCTCAATATCCACAATGAACTTGTTTAGGGATAAGCATGATTTATACAAGTTTTCAGCTACGATTATTGCATCTTGCATTCTTTTCACACAATTACTCAATGTGGGTCTGTCATTTGATATCATTTTCTTTAAGGTGTAAAGCCTTTTAGCTTCAAATTCATTCCCGACCTTAACCTCTACAAATTTCTCAATAAAATCAAAATGAGAGTTAACAAAATCAATTAGACTTTTTAATTGCTCGGATGAAGTATCACATGTATTATTTTGGAATGAGGGCATTAACTTGTCCAAAGTATTGATTGCCTTGTTCATTAAAAAACTATCTTCAATGTGAGATTTTAGAAGGTCTTCACTAGCTTTGGCTTGAAAAAAAATGCCAATTGAAGTTTTTGAATGGGAGATAGAGAAGCAAGATTGATTGGTCATTGTATAAACTTTGGTTCATTAATGACCTTCTTACCTTTCACAGTCTCAATTTCGACTTCAACCTTGACCTTAGTCTTCTCCACATCATCCTCTTCAACAAATTTCTTTTTAGGTGTTGGAGGGATCTCCACTTTATATGCTATATCAGCTTCACCCGCACCTGCATCATTCTCCATTCTACTTTCTCCCAGAGCATTGGTTGCTACATGATTTGCTAATTGAAATTTTGGAACAAAAGTATCACCCATTGTCTACTCAACTGAATGCACTTCTAGAATTGAAGGTGCATCTACTTTGGTATGCTTAGTTTCTATATGGGTGTCAACTTGATCCTTTACCAGATTGAACTCATATTGATTTTCTTGCAAAACGTCTCTCCAAATATTCTATGTTTCTTTAGCAACTTCATCAATCTTATCGAACATGATCTTATTAACTCTATGCTTACTTTGAAAATTATCCTTGGTTAACTAGAGTAATCTGTCTATCTCCTCCTTAGTAATAATTGTACACAAATTGACAATAAATATTCCTTCAATTTATCATCTTCTTTATTTGCTCTCAGTCTTTGAGCATCCAAAAGTTCATACAAGCTCTTTGTAATTATAGATGGTAACTCTATCTGAGCTTTACCATATACATTCATGTATTCAACTATAACTTCTTCTAATGACCTCTTCCCACTCTCATCAAAATTTCCATACCACTCAAATAGTGGTTTCAAATTACCATCTTTGACAACTAAATTAACAATCTAATATAATGTAACAAGGGGCACAATAGTGTAGTTACCTTGAAACATGCCTAACATGCTTTATGTTAATAATTGAGAAACATCTTTGCATTACTTTAATCCTGCTTACAAGCTTGAACACAAAATATTATATTAACCACAAAAAATGGTAATGTATCCTAAGGCCAACCAACATATACCACAAGTTCATTGTTGGCCTATACCATAGGGCTCAAAGGAGGTCAATATGCTCTATTTAGTCTAGGGATTTAATACCTAGAGGTGTTAAAAACAATTGATTTATTTAGCCTTCCTTTATCTATTCGTCGATACAAAGAAAATTGAAAATACATTCACCAAATCTATTGGTTAATACTATTGTGATGGTTGTGGCATATTTGGAGAGACTATTAAAGAAATCAATCTAATATAAAAGGATACCTCTAATAAAAGGAACAAAAAAGAATTGCTTAAAATGCACGAGTTTATATCTTATTGTTGGAAACAATGAAATTTTTGTGGACTACTTTAAAGACAAGTTTTATAGAGCATTCTTTATGGTCTCATGGAACGAAATGATTGCAAAATCCACACAAAATCACTATGTTGAAAAGGTTTAGAAATTTTAAAGCAAACACAATTAATAGCAGTAAGACGTCTCCCCGACCTTTTCTAATATCCTTCCACCCTATGCAAAAAATGGGTACTTTAGAACTAGGTATGGATATCATATAACAATAATCCAATGTGGACTTTTGTTGGAATTCCTCATCGTAAATGTCCAAATAGATAGTGAAGTTAATGCTGAACAACTTGAAAAACAAGTGCTACTATACAAAAGCCAATAAATCATGCTCAAAACCAACATATGGACACAAGCAAGTCTTGCAAATGGAACCAAGGTGGCCCAAAAAGTATACCGAGTATACCCATATTGTTAATTATAGTTGGCCACCATGGACCCAAAATAATCCAAGATATATACTAATACCACTCACATCTTAAAAATTAAAAACAAATATATTTAATGTAATCAATTTCTTAAGTTAATTGATTTTTTACCCTACAATATATTATTTAGAGTATAATTTAGTATCTCCTAAGTAGGGGAAGAACACCAATAGATAACATAGCTCCAATAATCATCACCTTATTATCATGTTGACCCCCCAATAGCAGTCATAGTGAAAACACCATCGATAAATTTGTTTTGTACCAATAGTCGATCATTTTTTGTAATTTTTTTTCATAATTGGCCCATTTGTGCACTACTATTGCAACATTTGTGCACCACTATTGGGACATTTGTCAACAAATACTAGTGATTTTGAGTTGACGTTTATGAAACATCTTTAGTTAGGTATGAGGCGACACTTTGAAATGTGTACTTTTTGACCTTTGTGCGCATAACTGATTCCATAATGTGCATCGTTACTACCTAGAAATCGAATCAATAACTATAAGCAGTCAAGTCGCATACGAAGACAACTAAAAATAAATAAAATCTAATGTACCGTTTAGAATATGTAGGTGTGTGAAGTTAGCTATGACGTCTAATGATGCTCTTCCCCTATAGCATCTCTTTTTAGTGCATATGTTAGTGTATGCGGGAAAAGTGGTTCGATGAAACGAATATTATGAATTCAGGACTAGTCCACACAACAATGGGACTCTTGGTGCAAGTTATGGAGCTGCATGGAATAGCTCAACTTCCCAAGGGATGTTCCATTGTTCTCTATCTCACAAGACCCCTTAAGCCAATGCCTTTTCTCTCAGCTCACTGAGAAAAGTGACTTAGGGGTGACAATCATGAGAATGAGCGATGTTTTGATCAATCTAACATGAATTCAATCCTAGTGTGCATGAATTTAACAAAAGATGAACTAAAATAGCATGCTTATGATGACAAGATGAAAGGATTAGTAACAAAACTATCCTAGCATGCTATACTAGTTTGAGATGATTATTATGTGATAATACAAATGCCTATTTTAAGATGCTATGAAGATTATTAAAGAGAGGCTAAGTGCTTAATTAAAATGATTTAGATTAGATTCTTAGTAAAATGTCTATAAGTTTGATGCTAAAGACTTGGATGATAAATGGAGGAAAGAGAGCTCTATTTATAGGAAAAATAAGGCAATGAAGGGTCAAGATTGGATGATCCTATCAAGGGTCAAGATTGAAAGTTAACAATCCATGTTTACAATTATCACCAATGAAATGGTGACAATTGTCAACATAAGACTGCTTGAGAGGATATGCAAGAAGCATTAAATGCTTGAGAAGACCTCATGGTTACCTTAGAAGGTAAGCGTTAAGGTTAGATTAAGAAAACCCATTGGATAAAGCTTTTACCCAAAGGATAAACTCTTGTGCAAGGATTAAAGGAATAACCATGGTCAAAGAAATGAATGCTTGATGAGACCCTATGGTTAGATGAGGGTTGAGTTAGGAAAAAATTCTCCAACCATGTAAAAAGGTTGAGTTAACTATTAATGGTTATGTAAGAGACTTAAATGGTTAAGTTGTTGAGGACATACAACCTTTAATGGTTATTGAAGACTTTAAGGGTTTGAGAAGTGACTTCCCGTTGTTTAGGGATGTGACAATATTTAGTAGATAGGTTAGGATAATTTAGAAGGGGTTTAGAGAGGAAAGTGGGAGATGTAGGAGAATGCAAGTGGATGGAGGGTAATTTTAATTAAAATAAATTGCTTTCTTTCAACAAAATAGATGTAAGTGGGGGATTTAAATAAATTACATTTATTTATTTGAAGTGAACAATTTAATTAAATGTAAATTTAATTAAAAGGAGTAGAAGGGGGATTTAATTAAATAAAGTGATTTATTCAATTATATGATATGAAGGGCCTAGGTGAATTTAATTAAATAAATTGAATAACTTATTTAATCAAATAGATGAATGTGAATAATCTAATTAAACAAAATTTAATTAAATAGAGGAATGAGAATAAATGAACATTAAATATTTATTTAGGAAAGTGGTCACTTTTATATGTGTACATTTTGCCCCTCTTTGAAGTGACATGTGTGCACATGTTGATTCAAAGAAAATAAATGAAACACTATTGCTATGTCATCAACATAACATTTCTCCATCAGGATAGGTATTTTTCTATTTCCTTGATGCTCAATGATTCATTTAGGGTTAGGGTGACAGTTTCATTTTATGCCAATCATACTTCCATCGTAGAATATTCAATTTGAAAGACTCGACCATCTGAAGAGAAAGTTGTCAATGACAAATCGTACCTGGTTGATCCATTTGCTTACAGAGTGAGCAAATGGTTGTTGCATATTCCTTTAGTAGTGGCACCATTTCAAGCTCCTTAATGTCTTCGGTTGATAATACAATCAGATAAGCTTCGAACTCAATAGTAGGTGAGGGTAGAATATTTCCAAGAAACTATACGCACGATCTCATCCCTGTAATCTCCTGTCTTGCTTTATCATCTGAGACAACAAGTAATGTCAGTATTTGGATAGCCTTCTTCAGTGCTCACAACTCTCCTGTGAGCAAGGTCACACCTGTTCCCTATAAGTATTATAGTTATGTTTGCATTTGCATGTTGGCATGCATCCTCAGGCCAGCTTGCAAGATGAAAGACTATTGTCCAGTTGTGTCCCAGATCTGAAGCTTTATTGGCCTGTTATCAATGGTAATCATACAAGCACCAAACTCTACACCAATTTGTCATGTCATGAACTAATTGGAATCGCTTATCAGTAAATTGGAGTAGAAGACATGATTTACCCACCCCTATATCACCAATTATAATGTACTTGCAAAGATAGGCATAAGACATCTTCAAGATTTGTTAAAAGTATTCAAATGATCGTAGCTTGTAGATCTGTCCACTTGTGCAAATGCCAATCTGAACTATGTTTAGGATTCTGGAGCGAGCACCCTTAGCCTAATTCAACCTTCTCTATTGATTGTTGTGGTTTTCTTTTTCTTTCTACCAAAATAGAACTGAGTTGGTTACTCATTACTTGATTCTCGGGCGACACAATCGGTGCTTTATGCCTGCTTTCCAAATACAAAGGCATGTGGGCTAGACCAGGGCCTTCCTTAGATGTACCATCTCATCACCTAGGCATGACTTAGCTCACCGGACAAGTGGTGTGGGTAATGAACAGATCAACACCACCGATACACTAGTTCACCTAACCAGAGCGGAAAACTTTGCAATATCTAAAAATGCACAGATAAACACCGATCGATACACACCCTCTCAACCCTGCTTCATTCACCTTGCAATTATTTATGGTTCTGCTTTGTTATCAAAACAAACTGATCTACCCTAATAAAGAAGGCAATCTATAAACTTGAATGCCACCTCACTCCACCTACCTACACTGAGCAATTAATCAGTCCACATGCTACATACGTGTCTACAAGACCGTTGCTGATAAAAAATGCCTACACCTTATCGGGGGATTGGGAGGATTTGAAAATGCCTACACCGATACCTGATGGGTGAGTCCCATCGGACCTTGCTTCGCATTTTTCCTTCAACACTTTTTTATAATCATTTATTTAAAATGATTTAAAAGAGTAATTCCTTTTTTCTATAGTACTTCCCTTTATAATGTTTAAAATATTTTATTCAAAAGATTTAAATAATTTCTCCAAAAGATGCTCTCATATTTTAAATTATTTATAAAATTTTGAAAGCCAATAGCATATAATTGAAACATCTCTTACCCCTGCAATAACCACACTCAAAGATGTATTAATTTTGAAAAATATCATTTAACCTTTTATAACACAAAATATTTAATGAATATATTATGATATCAACCTAAATGGACTTAACATATAAATTAGGACGTTGAACTTAATATATTGAGGCAGGAAAAATTGAGATAAGATGTAAATAAAAAAGGCTTTCATGAACGCATATGGCTTCAACATTTTGTACTAGGTTAGATATAAACATTTCGTAACACGGTCTGCTCATTGAAATATTCCTGCATGAATGGAATATCCAACATGTCTTTAAAATATCGTATATTGCGTTTGGAATTATTCAAAAGACATAGTGAATATTAAAATTGAAATACTTGAATATAAACAAATTTAAAAAGAATCCTACTTTTAGACTAAACAATTAGGGTTTGAGAGTGCGCACCTCGAGATTCGAATTATGCAATACATAGTTACCTCAAGTTTTGATTGCATAATAGGTTCATGAGGGCTAATCATAAGTTATACATACAATGGCATGAAAAAATTTGCCTTTTGACCGAATATGGAACTCTAAAATTTGAAAATTTTAGGGTTCCAACACTCTCTTCCCCTGATGGGCTTGGGAAATGATATTGATTGTTCCCCTATTGAAGATGTGGCTAAGGTGATGGAAAAGACTATGGATGACATGGCTATTGTGAACCCCTAGGGTGTCCCTACTCTGGAGCAAATGGAAAAGTTGAGCATGGACGTGTTGGACATCATGCAGAGGATTGAGAACCTCGACCCTGTGATTGAATTACAGGCTATCATGGATGATGTCAATCAACTCAAGAGAAAGATGGAGGCCTGGGATGCCCAAATTGCAGGCCTTAACAAATTTTATCTACAGATTTTACATAGCTCGGTGCTCACCCTCTCTTTGCTGAGGGAACACACTGCGGACATGGAGGAGGATAAGGAGGAGGCTAATGACCTATATAAGTTCCTATCTAATGAATGAAATAGTGTCATTGGTTCCATTGAAATGCAAAATACGTCCCTATAGTTTGTTTTTGTGTTTTTTGTCGCTGTTTTTGTTTTTCTAAGACTTGGTCTCTTTTTGCTATTAATTGTTATTAATATTGTTATAGTGTTATTTTTGCACTATGGTCTCCTTAATAGTTCCGCTATGTAAAGGGTCAGCACCCTCGTTCTCGCTGCTTTTTTAATAAAAAACTATGCTAAAGGAAGCGTAATCTCTTACTGTTAGTCATTTAGATGACAAAGTGCTCAAACTTTATGATTCTTTTATAATGTTCAACTCAGCTAGGATGTCAAGCTTCATTCAACTTGCACATGATAGGTTATAGGAGTGTTTCTTAGCATGAAGTGGTATGCATAGAAATGTATTATCTAACTTGTTGGATTTGATTTTTTATGCAAGCCCCTTTCCTGACGGTTTAAAGATAAATACACTTAAACATCCAAACATTCATATAATTAAATATGCCATCTAAAATGAAAATATCTAGATTTACAAGCCCATAACTTTTAGATATATAAAATTTACAAAATCTAGAGGGAAACTAAGTTATTTAGAAGCTTAAACATCCAATCCATCTTTATAACCATGTCTATAAATATGACTCCACTTAAACATCCAAACATTCATATACTTAAATATGGCATCCAAATCAATGAAAATATCTAGATCAACAAACCCATAGATTTAAGAAATAGAGAAGTCAAACCTAGAGAGAAATTATATTGTTTAGAAGCTTATAAATATAAATTATACAAAAATTTAAATTTAAATCTAAATACACTTAAACATCCAAACATTCATATAATTGAATATGTCATCTAAAATGAAAATACCTAGATCAACAAACCCATAACTTTTAGATATAGAAAATTTATATAATCTAGAGGGAAACTGAGTTATTTAGAAGCTTAAATATCCCAATCCATTTTTATAACCATGTCTATAAATATGACTCTAGTTAAACATCCAAACATTCTTATACTTAAATATGACATTTAAATCAATGCAAATACCTAGATCAACAAACCTATAGCTTTTAGAAATAGAGAAGTCAAAAAATTTAGAGAGAAATTACATTTTTTAGAAGCTTATAGAATATAAATTATACAATAAGAAACCAATGAATAATCATCCAATTATTTCATGTAACCATGGGTTGACCATGAACCAAATATAAGAACTTCGTATTGTAATCCATAGTAGGTGTTTTCACATGTGACTAGGGAGATAAAAGTGCACGCTCAACATGCACAACCTTTTACTAAATTAACCGCAAGGTAAAGGAACATAACCACCATGCAAGAGGAGAGTTGCATAGTTCCAAACTAGATCTTCATTTCACCACTATGAAAGAATCAAACACATGAGCAACTCCAAGAGGAACACCCATGGGATTCAAATGCTCACCATTGATTTCATTGACAAATTTCATTTGAAATTTAGATTTTTTGGCTTCCATTCATATAGATCTACAAAATAATGTTAATGCAAAGAACATACATTGCCATTGTTCATTCCCAAATCCTAAAGGATTAGCCACCTTCTTATTCTTAGGTTCAAGGTTGGATTTGACCAATGAACAAGATTCAGTCATAAGACTGAAGTCTCTTGCACTTTTGGCCTGGCAAAACTAAGGTGGGTCTCCCTTGACAATGTCTAAATGGCCTACTTCATTTCATGCTTAGACATTGCAAATTATAGCAGATATTTCCAATGAAAATGTACCAAGGAAATTTTATAAAATTCATATTTGGCTACAAGATTGGCTTCTTAACACTCACTCAACCATTGGGACTGATTTCTACACTAAAAATACTCCTACAAATAAAAAGGAAATGATATTATGAGAATATTTTGATTTTGAAAACTGGATACAAATTCCATAACCAGTGCCTTCCTTAGGGAAACAAAATAAACCTATAGCATGTAAACATTATACCCAAATAGATTAAACTTTAACCAACGAGTTCATAATATCAATGCATTAAGTATTACTATCCTCCATTCTAGTTTGGTTGCAACCATTCTTGTTAATCCTTAACATACACAACACTATCCCTCTAACTTGTTAAATCAATTTAATTTCTTCATTGAAGAGGAGAAAAAAAAGAGACAAACACCACACAGATATTTGCAGGGACAATAAAAGATCTTTGATCATTTATCTCATGAATTAGTTCTCATACATTCAAGAGACAGCTACAAAAAACACTTAAAACTTGCTTGCACCTTTGTAAATAACTATTTTAAAACAGTAAAACAACTACATGCTAAAAATATCATCTTAACTACAATAATAATGTTTTAGCGTTGCAAAGGGAGTAAATAAAGTTTGTAATGGGGTAAGTGCACAAAGATAGTGGTCAAAAAGGAGGGTATAAGTGGACACTTTTTTTCTTCTGAAATCAGGTGAACCTGAACTTGGAGGCAAAATTTGAAACTCATCCACTCAAGATATGAAGATAATCAAAGAACAAATATTGTAGTACTCTGAATCTACTTTCCAAACTACTAAACTTTTTCAAAACTGGATAAGATTAAGGGGGTCAAATCCTTTGCACACGAAAAAAAGACTCTGAATTTTTTTGAAAAACATAACATAGTGTCTGACGTGCGCATCAAAAAAGTCATAGTTAGATTTAGTATTTTGACAAATCCTTTGGCATAAAGATATTTAAGAGTGAGAACTAGAAGATGTGTATTTTTTTGTTGAGTATTTTTTTTTATAATTTTTCCAATCGAGCACATCCTGAAAATTAGGTACCAATTCGTGCGTGAAGCATAAGTTGCTCTAAACAAATCGAAAGCTCAAAAGATGGGTGAAAATATGGTGGCAATTTTAGAAATACCCACTTGATGAAGTGTAAACTTGATGATGACAAAGTCAAGAAACCAAGTTGATTAAATAAAACATGTCAAAAAGGAGGGAAATGGAGGGAAATCAAACTTCCAAACCATAGCTTTGTCATCCAAGCCTATTTCCAAGCCTAAATAGTTAAAAGTGCGTACGGGGTACTAATGGTATAAAAAGCACGTACGAGGTACTTATGGTGTAAGAAGCGCGTACGCTCTGTCTTAACTATAAATAGCATGTATGCCCTATGTTTACTATAAACAACGTGTACACGCTACGTTTGTTTAAATTTTGGGTTTGCGTATAATATGATATTGTATATATAATGTGTATATACATATAATATATAATTTTTATATATAATATAAAATATTTATATATATTTGTATATAATAATATATAATATATTAAGTATATATATACACACATATAAGTGTATTGTCTCCCCCTCTCAAGCGCATACAAGGTTCCTTTCTCTCTCCCTCTCCCTCTCTCTCTCTCTCCCTCTCTACCCTTATCCCTTCCTCCATACCCCATCCCTCTCTCTCTTCTTCTCTCCCTCCTTCCCTCCATACCCCACTGCAACTATGTCTGCACTTCTATAGAAGTAAGTGAATTTATTTATTGTCCACAACTTCCCCTTTGATTTTTATCATGTATGCTCTCCTAAGAAAATTGACTGATGAATTTGTGTGTGTATATTGAATAGGAGGAAGAAGGGTCTGAAATTGAACCACGGGTGCATTACCATGACAAACAAGGAAACCTACAACAATATTCATCTCAAATGTGTTTGTAATGAGCAGTGCAAATGTGGAAAAAAGTGCCAATAAAGAAAAATGACCAGTCAGACTAGCTGCAACATGTTTTTCATAAGGAAATAACCAGTAGGAAGAGAAAGAGGGAGAGTAACATAGATGATGTCACATAGAATGATAGTGGTGGGTATGCAAGAGTTCCCATGCCGTTACACAATGCCTGTCACCTAAAGAAATTAAAGTTTGTTGTAAGCATGGCAGTGGTAGTATATGATGATTGTCACTTGTCAAAAGGCCTGGAAGGGTACCTACCCATGAAAGAAATCAAGTGCGTAATTCCTAAAGTCACAATCAAGATCAATCCTATAACCTTGCAAATTTAATAGCATCATATGTTTTAGAAAGACAGTACTCTTAGGGTTAGGTCAAGATCTTACACTTTCTTTTTAGACAAGCCTCGTTGTTTGTTCGCTTGGAGTCTCTCTTAAGCTGACAATGGTCTAACTTAGCTATATCAAAATTAAACTACAGATGTTCTATTGTACGATGTCCTATTCATAACTTTAAATAATATATCATTTTATTAGCCTACCATATGACCCCTTAGGTGTCATTAGAGGTCATATTGTTTCCTAAGAGGTCATATGGTGTCTTATGACCCTGTAGGATACCATATGACCCCTTAAGACACCATACGACCCATAACGACACTATATGATGTCCTAAGGGGTCATATGATGCCATATGACCCCTCGGGACACCATACGACCCATAACAACACCATATGGTGTTCTATGGCCCCTTAGGACACTATTTGGTGTCATTATAGGTCCTATGGTGTGCTAAGGGATCATATAGTGTCATATGACCCCTTAGATGTTATTAGGGGTCATATTGTGTTCTAAGGGTCATATGGTGTCCTATGACCCCTAGGACACCTTATGACCCCTTAGGACACCATATGGTGTCATTAGTGGTCATATGGTGTCCTAAGGGGTCATATGGTCTCCAACGACCCCTTAGGACTCCATATGGTATCGTTATGGGTCGTATGGTTTCCTAAAAGGTCATATAGTGTTCTATGACCCCTTAGGAAATGATTTGGTGTCATTATGGGTCGTATGGTGTGCTAAGGGGTCATATGGTGTCCTATGACCCCTTAAGACTCCATATGACCTCTCATGTGTTGTTATGGGTCATATGGTGTCCTATGACCCCTTAGGACACATGAATGGATCTGTAAGATACCATATGACCCCTAAAAATACCATATTTCTCTAGAGAGGTATGGAATGTGAGAGAGATACACCTAAGAGAGGAGGAGAGTGAGATAGATAGATAGAGATTGAGAGGGAGAGACAAGAGATAAATGAGTGTGTGTGTGTGTGTGTGTGTGTGTGAGAGAGAGAGAGAGAGAGAGAGAGAGAGAGAGACCTACGAGGTGGAGGGAGGGAAGGAGAGAGAGGATGAGAGATAGAGAGAGTCTGAGTGAGAAGGAGGAAGGGATGGAATGAGAGTAAAAGAGAATATAGAGAGAGAGGTGCGAAGAGAGGGAGAGAGGGAGAGAGTGAGAAAGAGAGGTAACAAGAAAGGGAGAGAGGGATGGGGAGGAGAGAGGGAGAGAATGAGAGAGAGATACACCTAAGAGAAGGGGAGTATGAGATAGAGAGATAGAGGATGAGAGGAAGAGTCTTCAGAGATAAAGAGATAGAGGATGAGAGGAAGAGACTTCAGAGATAAAGAATGAGAGAGAGAGAGAGACACTTAAGTGAAAAATAGAGACTTGATTCTCTCCCATTCTCTCTTGCTCCATACCCCTTCTTCTCTTCCTTCTTCCCTCCCTCCCCCACCTCCTTATCTCTCCCTCCTCTCTCTCTCTCTCTCCCCTTCTCCCTTCCTCCATACCCTTTTTTCTCTCCCTCCCTCCCTCCCTCTTCCTCCATACCCCTCTCTCTCTCTCTCTCTCTCTCTCTCTCTCTCTCTCTCTCTCTCTCTCTCTCTCTCCATCCCTCCCCTCTCTCTCTCTCTCTCCCTCTCTCTCCCTCTCATTCCCTCTCTCCCTCTCTCTCTCCCTCCCCCTCTCTCTTCTCTCCCTCCCTCCTCCTCTCTCCTCTCTCTCTCTCTCTCTCTCTCTCTCTCTCTCTCTCCCCTTCTCCCTTCCTCCATACCCCTTCTTCTCTCCTTCGCTCCTTCCCTCCCTGCCCCCTCCTCTCTCCCTCCCCCTACTCTCCCCGCCCTCTCTCTCTCTCTCTCTCTCTCTCTCTCTCTCTCTCTCTCTCTCTCTCTCTCTCTCTCCCTCTCCATCTCTCCCCTTCTCCCTTCCTCCATACCCCTTCTTCTCTCCTTCGCTCCTTCCCTCCCTACCCCCTCCTCTCTCCCTCCCCCTACTCTCCCCCCCCCCCCTCTCTCTCTCTCTCTCTCTCTCTCTCTCTCCCTTTTCCTTCATATTTTATTTACTACAAATAGCGCATACAAGGTACTGAACCTATTAGTTCACTGCCCTGCCATAACATTTTTAAGGAATAGGAGCACATACGTGCTACTTATTACTTGTAAGCGCATATGGGGTACTGAGCCTATTAGTTTTCTATCCTACCATAACATTGTTAAGGCGTAGGAGTGCGTACGTGCTACATATTAGTACAAAGGGGAAAAAAAATATCATTGGGCCTGCCAACATTTTATGGACTAACATCGCACATGCGGTTATTAATATAGTGCATACGGGGTACTTGGACATAGTTTTATTTTCCCAAGAGTCTCAATGGCCTTAAAAGACATTTTTGAGGTCGTTGAAGGCCCCACTGCAACTGTGTCTGCACTTCTATCACTGTTTTATACATAGAAGTAAGTGAATTTTTTGTTTTTGCATGATTTCAAATGATTGAATTGTTGTTCTTATTAGTTTTTTCAATATTATTGTGATTGTTTAATAGTTTTGATTTAAAAAAATGATGATAAGATGCATATTTATGTTTATTTGTTTGTTTATGAACTTTTGTTTACATATATATGTAATATGATTCTATTTTGGACAAGCAATATCAACCATGGGAAAGAACAAGTGAGGAACGATGGAACAACGAGAGGCTGAAAAGGAAAGACAAAGGCAACGTATGAATAAATTATGTGACATAAGAACAATGGGAGAAGAAGGTATGTCATCCTCAACATCTCAATTCAATTTACCAAATGAACATAATGAACCTAATGCAATTGAAGAAGAGACATTTGATTTACCGTATGAACCTAATACAATTGAAGAAGATACCACATTGAATAATCAATTAAATGATGAACATACACCTTCTCTATTTGATGAATTGAATTTACATAATGCACCGATGTTAACACCTCCTAGAATCACTCGTAGGAAACCAAAGTATCTAATTGACACTGATGAGAATATATTTGAAGCCAATGCCCGATAAAATGAATGAACAAACTTGTAGGAGAATGATTAACATAATATGGAAAAACTATTTTGAAAATTTAAATCAAATCGTAAGATGTCAATTAATTGTTCAAATGATTAAAAATTTGAATTTTAGAGAGACAATAAAAATTCTAGGCCTAAGATCATCTGAGAGTAATAGTGAAAGAACTATTGTGACAAATCTATTTGATGCATATCAACCTATTGGTTCAAAATCATGTACTAAAGATTCTAGCTACTTGACGTGTCATTACATCAACCACAATGAGCAAGAAAATAAAAAAAATATCATTGATAAGAAAAACAAGTAAGTCATTAAACGTTAGTTGAACAACATTAAGTAAAGCATTAAAGAGGTGAGAAAAAATAGAGGAACGCAACAATAATTCTCTTTGGGCATTCTCGGGTAGACTACCACGTAAAGATAAGGTTGTTGTTGATGCACTAAGAACATTAATTGAAAAGTTTTGGCATGACAAAACAAGAGTTTTTTCCAACCAAAGAGATGTTGTTAGAAGGCAAATCGGGTCTACAAATCGTGAGCCACATGCCAAACACTATTTGGATATGACTCAAACTAAATTTTATGAAAGATTCCTTCAAAAGTTTCCTCAAATAAGAATTTCTCAAAGGTCTTTTGAAATGGAAAAACCTTTTTATATTTAGATTAATCATGTACGCACCACATGTTGTTGTAGGATGCATATTGAATTTTCCATGCACTATGATATTTTTCATCATATTTATTTTACTTTGCACACTAACGACATTTTGCAGGAATGCAATATACAAGCACCTCCTAAGTTGGTGAGAGAATTTATTTCAAGTGTGCTATGTAATAGACATGATGGTTGCATTTATTATAAGATGTCTTGTTTGGAAGGTTTTTGTGCTATATGTGGTGGTTTGCAAAATTTACCAAGATGCATACATTTGGAGAGCATACATGAAATTGGTAAGAAACTAGTTTCTTTTGGAAAATACAAGACAGTCACATATGGAGTTAAAGATGGAAAATATTTGAAGAGATGTGAGCTAGTGAAAAATGATATATGTGTGGTGGCATTTGCATGAAGATTGCATTAATGATATGTTATGTTGTCATTGATGTCAATTGAACCGGTAATGGTATTTATGATATTGCTGATATTGTTGTTATTATTGATATTGTCTTGTAACCGGTAGGAAAAGCTTTGTGGAAGATATTGTAAACTGGTATGTTAGTTTGTGAGTTTAACTGGTAAACCCTGTATAAGGTTAACCCTTTCTATGCAATGTAACCGGTAAACCCTACTAGTTGTTTTTGTTAAACGCTAACCGATCAAGTTTTCTGAAATGGTGAAATGTGTGATCATTGTATGAGGATTAGTTTAGATTGTTTTGGCACGTTTGTTTAATTGTCTAGGGAAGGAACAAAGTGGATTGCATCTAATGCACAGTGCATGATGAGTTACAAAGTCTGATGAAGCGGTGATTATGGAGAGGTTGGAATTTTCTTGAAGAATGTGTATAGATTTCTATGTAAATCCAACAATCACACTTGAACCGAATTGTTTGTAATCTCTATGAGAGAATTAGGTTTTTGTTGTGTTACCAACCTAATTGATTTGTATTTAAGGTTGACGAAGTTGATTTATTTTTGTGTTGGCAAAGTTGGCAAAAATCAGTTGAGTGTGTGGTTGCCTAATTGGAGAATGGATCTGCAGTTTGAGTAAAGGAAAATTGAAGCTTAAAAGGATCTGATCAAGCCATGTAGTGCTATTCAAACAGATCAAGAAAACCTGTTGTTTTATAACAATTACAACAGAAGTGAAATCCCCTAACCGGGGAAGCTCTAACAAGCTTGGTTACTTCTTAAATCCTCTAACAAGGTGGTCCATTAGCTTGGATTCTCAAATCCTCTACCAAGGTTACTCCTAGCAGGGTATTTTCTTTTCATCAAGGCATTTTATAAATCCCTTAACTAGGTGATTCCTAATAGGATCAGTTCTTAACAAGACTTATTGTAAAAGATTTAACAAACTTGGCTCCTAACAGGGAGAACTTCAGAAGAGTTCAGATAGCTATCTTGTGAGTCTCATCTCACCGTGGTTTGATCTTATTTGTTGATTTGATTAACTACTTAACTATTTTGATAAGGCATGATAACTAGAAGCATTGAGAGATTGAATATGTTGACATATGATTAAGCGTTTGGATGATTACAAGATTGAAGTTGTTTACTATTAAGTTGGTATAACAGTTAACCAGTTGATGTTGAGTATTCTTAAGAGTATTGATCTTGACATTGAAAGTTTTTTATGTGTGATTGAGTTTGAGTTTGGGAAGATTGTATCAATTTTTTAGTTTACTGATTCAACTTGCCCTCTTAGTAATCTACCAAATACTTATTCTTTCATCATACCATCAATGTGTAGCTGAATTTATGAAAATATTTCAAGAGAAACTAGTTTATGAGTACATAATGCATACACATAGAGCTCGATGGTTAGATCAGCAATTCAAGTTATGTAGGGACACATTCCCTCTTGGAACCATTGTCTCTATCATTTATTTTGCTGAAAATTATGCACTACAACCTCAAAATGAAGTGTAATCTATGTATTATCATTCTACACAAGTTTCTATTTTTGTACACATAGCATTCATGCATACAGATGATAGCACATAGGAGGATAGAAAGGTTGTAAGAGAGTGTCACTTATACATAAGTGATGATCATACTTATTCATCAGAGTTTGTACAAGGATGCTTTAAAGTTTTCTTTGATAGTTTAAGGGAAAGGAACATACAATACAACCGACACTTAATATGGTCAGATTATTGCACTGCCACAATTCAAGAATGCAAGGTTGTTTTATTGGTTGAAAAGGATGCATATGACAAGTGGTGTACAACATTTTTGGAATTTCACTTAGGATGGACATGGTAAGGGAGAGCACGATGGTGAAGGAACATGTGTAAAAAGAGCCCTAGCTAGAGAAGAATAGAAGTACGAAGGTGGTACTGAGTTGATAGATGCAGAGACAATTGTGCGATGGTGTAAATCTATGATGGGTCCAGGAAATCTAGGTATGTCAATGGTTCATAGATATTTTTGGTTGATCATTAAATCTAACATTAAAAACTATCTAGATTGTTGTATAGTTGCAGGATCGAGTGACATACACTCATTTATGAGTTCAAATTCAAGTTCACTAGTAATTTATACGAGACAGATGGTATGTTTTTGCTCTTCATGCATGTATTGTTTGTGGGAATAATGTGAATCACAAGAGTGGGTTGACAAATGGTCTTGTATATCGTTGGTTCCTATTGTTACATATCAAATTCGCAAAGCACTACAATTGAGCCAGATGGAGACATTAGTGGATTTTGACCATGTATCTGACCTAGTGGATTCAGGTTATTTTTTGAGTTAAATTTTTTGCAAGTATTCTTTTTGGTTCATTTTGTTGTACATCATACTTTACTTTTGGTATTAATTAACACTATAAAATATAGGTCATGTGTATGCAGTTGTTGCAGAAGAGAATAATGAAGAAGGAACAAATTACTATTTATGTCGTTGTGTTGAGCCAAAAAGAAAATTGACAACCACAATCATTGATGGAGAGGGTATTGAGTACCCAATAGGGTCTGTTGTCATGACAGGAACATGGCTTAGGAGATACCCTATCGAGAATTATGATGTTTGGTTGTTCAAGGACTTTGAAACACACAGACATATTGTTCATTTCTCTAGCCTTGTTGTTGCAACAAATATTCATTTGATGAAGTATCGTGGTAGACCTCATTACAAGATTTTATGGAAAGTTCCTCAATCTGACCACGAGGCAATACTTGACACAATACAGGCTAGAGCCGATCCTGAAGGCTCACTTGATTGATTCTACAATTCAGAGTAGAATGATTTTGAAAATTTTGTATATATCATCGACGAATTGTTCTATATTTGTTTTTTGTATATATAAATGCCCATGATCTGATTTTTACATGTTTAGGGGCATAATTTTGTATATTTAAATGGCAATGAGCTGATTTGTACATATGCAGATGCCAAACTTTGTATATTAAAATGGCGATGAGCTGAATCACACATATTGTAATGCTAAATTTTGTATAATAGCCCATGAGATGATTTGTAAGACATTTTTTGTATATTCAAATAGCCAATCCTGGAACTTTGCATTGCATGCAACTGATGGTTTTTGCAGCAAGCGAAAAAATGCTACCAATTGAAAATAGCTCCGAGTCATAAAAAAATAAGATAGGCCATTGTAGAGGAGCCTCACAAGACCCCACAAGTTTAAACAAATCAATCATATGTGTCTTGGATTGGAAGAAAGAGTTCGTCAAAGTTTGACATTTTTTTGGACTCAAGGCACTTGAGAGATCATGCTGGTAGGGTATGACTCTCGAAGTTTCGACGCTTTGGGATGCATGAGAGGAGAATTCTTAGCATAAAATTTCCCACTGGGACATGCTCGTGACATCAGTTTGTGCACATGATGAACCGAAGAAATTATATCCTATCCTGCAACTTTGCATTGCATGCAACTGACGATTTTTGCAGCAGGCAAAAAATGCTACTGATTAAAAATGGCTCTGATTCATAAAAAATAGAGATAGGCCATTGTAGAGGAGCCTCACACAACCCCACAGGTTCAAACGGATTGATCATATATATCTTGGATTGGAAGAAACGGTTCATCAAAGTTTGATAATCTTTTGGACTCAATGCACTTGAGAGATCGCGCTGGTAGGGTATGACTCTCGATGTTCCAATGCTTTGGGATGTATGAGAGGAGAATTCCTAGCATAAACCTTCCCACCCTAAAACACTCATGCTTTCAGTTTGTGCACACGATGAACTGAATCAATTCTAGCCAATCCTGCAACTTTGCATTGCATGCAACTGACGATTTTTGCAACAGGCAAAAAATGCTACAAAATTGAAAATGGCTCCGAGTCATCAAAAACCAATATAGGCCATTGTAGAGGAGCCTCACGTGACTCCACACGTTCAAACGAATTGATCATATGTGTCCTATATTGGAAGAAACAATCTGTCAAAGTTCGACAATTTTTGGACTCAAGGCACTTGAGAGATCGCATCGGTAGGGTATGACTCTATATGTTCCAGCACTTTGGGATGCACAAGAGGAGCATTCCTAGTGTAAAAATTCCCACCCGAATGTGTTTGTGATGTTGGTTTGTGTACACGATGAACCAAATCAATTCTAGCCAATCCTGCAACTTTGCATTGCATGCAACTAACGGTTTTTGCAGCAGGCGAAAAAATGTTACCAATTGAAAATGGCTCCGAGTCATAAAAAACTGAGATAGAACATCATAGAGGAGCCTCACACGACCCCACAAGTTCAAACAGATCAATCATGTGTTCTAGATTTGAAGAATTAGTCCATCAAAGTTTGACAATTTTTTTGGACTCAGGGCACTTGAGAGATCGCACTGGTAGGGTATGACTCTCGACATTCCTACGCTTTGGGATGCATGAGAGGAGCATAAATAGCATAAAATTGCCTACTCGAACGTGCTCGTAATATTGGTTTATGCACATGAATAACTGAATCAATTCTAGCTTATCCTATAACTTTGCATTGCATGCAACTAACGGTTTTTGCAACAGGCAAAAAAATGCTACCAATTGAAAATGGCTCCGAGTCGTCAAAAACCAATATAGGCCATTGTAGAGGAACCTCATGTTACCCCACAAATTCAAACAGATCGATCATATGTGTCCTAGATTTGAAGGAATAGTCTGTCAAAGTTTGACAATTTTTTGGACTCTAGGCACTTGAGAGATCGCGCTGGTAGGGTATGACTCTCAATGTTCCCACGCTTTGGGATGCATGAACAGAGCATGCCTAGCATAAAATTTCCCACCTGGACATGCTTGTAATGTCAGTTTGTGCACATGACAACCAAAATTTGACCATTTCGAGTGTGAGGGTGCTCTCGCACCACACACATATTGTTGTTTATATTCATATTGTTGATTATATAGGCAAATATTCATTTAAATTTATAAAAGGGCAGCCACCAAATACAATGAATACACAATAATGAACTGAATGCAAGGAGTTTTGTAGGGTTAATTCAACATTTTAGAAAAATCATATTCCGCGATTGCAATGTTTTATATCATACGTTTTTGTTGTTTATATTCATATTGTTGATTACATAGGCAAATGATCAATTAACTTTATAAAAGGACATCCACGAAATACAATGAATACAAAATAATGAACTCAGTACACATTTAATGGATCGAATATCAACATTTATATATATCAAAAAAAGGTATTTCTGCCAAGTCAATACAAGTATTACAAAATGTGGCATATGCCATGTCCAAATCGATATAAAATAAAAATGTAGAATATATCTACATATATTGGTCATTCTATGACCAAAACTAACACTATATGATCCTAAATTTGTGGTGGACCATCAAAATCAAGCCTCTTCGATGTAGTACGCGGCTCTATAGATGGCTGCAAAACCACAATTACAAAGCCAAGTTAGAATTCTTTTGTAGAAAATAGTTCACAATTAACAACACAACTATGCATTTAACTATAATTCCTTTGCAATTGAAATGTAGATTACCTCATCGGCTGATCTAGGAGCTAATGTCTTTGCTCTCCTCTCATTGTCACTCTTAGAATTTTTCTTGAAGACATACTTAAAAGGATCCACATTATGGCCGTACCGTGAAGGGGTCTATTGTAGATTAAATGTACAATTAATACAATGTACTAACATAATATATCAAAAAAACTTAAAAGCTATAATATAGAGAACAATGACGTACCTGTGCCTGAGATGCTTCTCCAATGGACTAAGGATGACTCACCATTGATGGAGAAACTGTCGCTATTACCTATACAAAAAATGATCAAAGATTAAATACAATTATTATAATGATAAGTATTGTAGGTTAAAAACAATTAATGTAATATATCAAACAAAAGTGTACTGGATCCTGAGATGCTTCTATAATGCACAGAGGAGGGCTCGCCATTGATGAAACAACTATGGATATTTCCTGTATGAAAAAATTATAAGATTATAATATATCATAAGTTCACATGTACGCGAGCATATGATAATGAAATCAAGAAAATAAATTAGAGATACATACCTCCACCCTCTCTTGATCCACGGGCGAATCAGGTGCATTCAACAAATCCACATAGCTGAATGGCCAATGTACATGTAAAATAGACAAAAACACTAATCAATCTACAAACCCCAACTAATACTTGATTTGAACATTTTCAAACAATTGTACCATTAAAAATGTGTTCAATTACCTTCTTCCCACATTTTGGCATCTTCGAGGAATTCTTTTTCTTAGGATGAGGCCTAGACGCAGAGGGGGTACCCTAAAAAAATAAAATTAACATGAGATATTAGTACATATAATATATTAAACATAAGTTAAAAAATCTAAAATGAAATGACTTGCATATTCCATCAAAACAATACATAAAAATGGTTCTACAAAATATAATACTATATAGCCTTGTAGGCCGAAATCGATCACTGAGAGCGTGATGTCGTCAATCTGGGAGATTTGGTCCCTTGTCAACACTTACAAACCAAAAATTGGACCAAGAATTAAAGATAGTTAGTATATCTTGTAATATTTTTGAATTCAAAGTGTACTATTCTATTTTAACATGTTACAAAATTTATACCTCAGGCATTGAAGTTGCAGCTGTAGTAACTGAGGGAGGAGTATGGGATACCGTTGTTGCATCCTGAAATGCATATTATTTATCTCAATTTAAATCGATGTATAAATAAAAATTCATTTATGTAATTACAAATTTAAAGTGACTAATAAATAAAATGCTATGAATTCAAATCAACACACCCGTGTCTATCGCTGATGGGCAAACACCATGTCCATTAGCTCATTTGTCAGCACAAAATCCTCAGTCGTGCGAGCCTGACATCTACTCCTGCAAATCGTGCATGGATGTGATGTGGATCCATCTACACTGACCACATCATATATCCTTGAGCATATCCCAGAGCAACTGACATACATATGTTGAATGGGCTCTATGTCGCCACCTAGAGCAACTAATGGCTCATCATCCAGTACAATAGGGTGTGCTAACGACGTCCCATGCTGAATGATGGCACCAGTCAATGTTGTGGCAGCCTGAAGAGTCTATAGCTCCATCGACTCTTTCAGCTCTACTGGGACAACTCGATGCACCTTGGGTTTGGGTGCTAGGGGGCGATGACTCTCCAAGGCTACTCGTCTATGGGCTTTAGGTCTATCTTATGTAGAGCCGCCACCTCTAGCATGGAACTCTCTCATGTCGAAATAGTTTGGCTGCACATTGAGCAAAAATTCATAGTATACTTTTCTCAAAAAATATAATGGCACCTCATAATTATTACAAGGTGGATCATCAAAGACCATCCACCACCTTTTCCAAAAAATATTCTTCATCTGCACATTGGTACACCAATGTATGAAAAACCTCTTTGCATTAAGAGGTAATGACTGACCAATTTTAGGATCAACAAAAAGGGCACATATTTGTTGTTTACTAATTTTTTTGTTTTTTCACTCCCTCATATGATAACCCATCAACATAGTATTGACGACACCTATCTCTAAAGTTTCCCCATTTTGTAATTTGTGTGGAAACAACTATGGCACCACTAGCTAGTGTTTCTAGGCTAGTGGCGAGGGATTTATGATGCTCAAGTTCGGATGTTTTCAATTTATCAATCACTCTATTGATTTTAGACATATTTTACCCTAACTGATTAATTAATTGCTCTCGTGTTTCAGGTGTGCGGTCAAAAAGAGTAATTGGGGGTATATCTTGTGGGTTTTCAGGAGGTGCATTTTGTTGTTCTTGTTGTGGATTATCAGAATCTGGTTTTTGAAATAAAAATAAAAAAACTAATCAAAATTAATGAAATTAAATTTAAAACATAAAACAAATTGAACAAACGGGAAAGAAAGAAAAAAATTAACAAAAAATAACCTTGATCCATAGTGTCTGGAGGAGAAATGAGGCACCCCGTTCATGATTTGGCGGAGAAACTGGGGAAAAACATGGCTCTCACGGGAAAATAAGACCCAATTTTTTTTAAAAAACTTTTTTTGGTAGGTACCCGCGTACACGGTCATTTAGGGCTTATTAGCGTGTACGGGTTTATTTTCCTAAAAGTAGCGCATACGCACTCACTTTCCTAAAGGTAGCGCGTATGCGCTCACTTTCATAAAAGCAACGCATATGCGCTACCTTTTCTAGGCTTGGGAACAATGAACCAAAGCACGTATGTGGTGATTTCAAATTTTATAACCGCATACGCGCTGCTTGTTTTTTCATTTTTTTTTGGGTGGTGTCCACTTTTTTTACCACCATCTTTGTGCACATACCGAAAGATTTAGTTGCATGAAGCTACAATATATAGAAGAGAGGACCAATGTTGATCTATTTGGATTGGAAATTTTTTTATGTTGTATGCACAACATGGATCTGTTTGTATGTGCATTATTTTGTGTCCATAATTTTCACAGGTGTTGATCTCTGTGTTCAAACCATGCCAACATTGTGAGCATTGGGAGGTGTCTATTATGTCACTTACCTTCATGATTACATTCTAATATGCATTCCCTATGTTATGGTTTTAGACAAGGATGAAGATGCCACAAGCTTCAATATTGAATTAAAGGTTGAACCAATATGTGGCATGTATGCTATATCTTCATTAAGAAATGAGGAATGGATGTAGTTCGTAAGGATTTGGCCGCACAATATTTACATCAAATATCGCATGATGGGTTTCTTGAAAGTACAATCAAATTTATAAGGCATTTGTGTGCAGGGTGAGGTCAACAAATAAGGACCACAAAAGAGGCTCTCAAAATTTCCAAACAAATGATGCACCTTAGAATGTACTTTTCAATATTGTAAGTTGTGTTGTGATCTTGGTGTACCCTGCAATAATGACGTGGGTATATTCTTTTTCTTTTCTACATGTTCTTCATTCACCTAAGGGAATGAACATGAGTACAATGGTTTTCTCGATGTATTTGTGAGGATTGATGCAGATAGAATATTGGTTGGGGGGTTGAGTTCATGGTGCAAATTTTTTTTTGTTCATAGTAGAAGCATGAAGTGACATTAATAGAAAATAATTGATTACATAGAAACGGTGTTAGATAATATCATTAAATAAAATGATTTCATTGATGTTACATATTAAATCAAATGAAGAGAGAATGCAATGATAGGAAAATTCTACTTACAGGTGAAATGTTTTTATTTAGAAGTAGAATTTACTTCAATAAGTGAATCAAGTGAAAAGGGACAAAGAATTAATACTATAGATTATAAAGATAAAGTGAAATTGTATGTCTACCTTTCACTTGAGGAGGTAAAATAATGTCACAAAAAGGATGATAGACTTATAAACCACTGAGAGGGGGGGTGAATCAGTGACCAATAAAAACAATATCACTTTATACACAGAGCAATAAAGATAGTTAATCAACCTACTATATACTATGCATGCAATCCAAAGTGATATTAAAGAATCCAAAACAAGTAAAACATCCACCATAACACAAGTTTTTATACATGGAAAATCCAACTAGGAAAAACCATGGTGAGATGGGACTCACAAGTTAACTATCTGCAGTAATAGGTAACTAACCAGTTAAGGTCTACAAAGTGCTCTGCTAGGAGTGAATCCTGTTAAAGATTCTAATACCCTATTAGGAGATGTACCTTGTTAGGAGTAATCTCGATAGAGGATTTCAAAACCCAAACTAATGGATCACTTGGTTAGAGGATTTGTACAAAAATCTTGTTAGACCTTACCCTACTAGGGGATTTGACTATTGTAGTGATTAGAAAACAACAGGTAGGGATGATCTAATAATAGCACATCTTGCTGGTATAGATCCTCTTCAACTCACTCAATACTGCATCACTGACTTACTCTGCAATTCGCAACAACTCGAATTTACAACATCAACTATATCTCACATCATACAAAATAGCTCATCATAATGTTATTATATAGACATTAGATTTCATGTCGGCTCACAAACTCCATCACAATTTCCTAGGTACAGTGTATCTGGTTAAAATCTTGCATAAAACATCATAGATTGCCACCAAATATTTCGGTTAGGAATAACTCATCACGATCAGTGATAACTCATCACCCAACCAGTGAAACTAGTCGGAACACCGATATCGGTTAAGAGTTAACCACATCAAACACATAAATTGATTGTCCTCCATTTGCTTCCTTAATGATCTCCACTCAATCTCCAAGGTGGTGTCATGCCATTCCTGTATATACCAGTTGTCTACATATATCGATTAGACACCCTCAAAACCATTTGGACTTCTCTATGCATATAATACCGGTTTTGCAATACAAAGACTTAGGAGTAATATCGGTTTGTCTTAACTGAGATGACTAAGACAATGTGAACATATGTGTGTGTATACATGTGCCATCAATGACAACCCATGAAGTCATCCATTACAATCATAATCAAGAAAACAATCTCCCCCTTTGTCATTGATGGCAACGCTTAGAAAATTTTACAACTTTACAACTAAGTGTGCATACAAAAAGTGTACATACAGATTTCTATATCTACTCCCCCTTAACAATAAAGTTCTACTCCCCAAATACATACACAATTTTCACATCACATACATATTTCTACTCCCCCTTTGACAATAATGCCAAATTGAAAAGTAAAATGCATATATATTATATCAAAATTTGCATCAAAAACTACATATACAAAAATATAAGAGTCTTTTCAAGGGGTGTTTCCTGCAATTTTCAAGAAAATATCCCTAAAAGAAATCTTCATCTGAGTAAAATCATTATCCCATGTTTCCAGTAATGTCTCAATGATCTCAATTCTAGTCATAACTTGTGCAACAAATTCTTCCATAGCATCTATTGTGCTCATTTCAGGGGTTGACATAGCTGCTTTTGCATCTTTGTATGCCCATTGTAAGATGTCCACTTTGGGTCTCAACTAGTTCTCGAGTTCTTTCAGAGATCTTAGGTGCTTAAGCTATTCACCATAATAAACATCTAACTGATGTTGCAGAACATCAACTAACTTGTCAAATGCTAAGGCTGAATCCTGTAAAGGTATGTAAGCAGTACATATCCTCTCTAGTTCCTCTTCTGTCTCTTCACGCTTCTTCTTCAAATCAGAAAAGAAAAATGAAATGTTAGAGGTATAGACCAGTATCCTTCCTCCAATCTCAACAACACTTCTTAAAATATCTTTGTTGACAGATAGAGCAATCTTCCCTTTGTCAATATCTGACACAAGTTTCTCTCCCCTCTTCTTTTTTTAACTCTTCTCAGCTAAAGCTTGAGCAGCTTCTTCAAGAGACTTCAATTGGTCAGAAGCATTAGCAACCAACTAGCCAAGCCTATCGATAGGAGTTGTCATATTCCCAGTGTCACTCTCTAGTAGGAGACTTGACATAATCTCAGCAACAGTTTGATTTGTTTCTGCTTCTTTTCTCTGCTCTTTCAATCTTATTTTTTGAGCTCTCGATTGCATCACATAAGTAATCTCCATGAGTTCAGATGAACTCATATTATCTACATCTTTAGGCCCTTTGATGCCTATTGAGTCATCCTCATCATCAATTTGTTGTATTTCCTTTTCTTTTTCCTTTTCATTTGTTTTCTCTACTATCTTCTCATCTGTTTTCTCTTTCTCTTCATCCTTTTTCCTTTCAGATCCATTCACTTCAACCTCTTTCTCAGGTTTCTCTTTCTCTACCTCTGTTTGTTTCTCCTATGAAATTGTAGTAACCTAAGGCAGTTGAATATCAATTTGTTGCTCTTTCTCTAATGGCGGTGGAACAACCACACTAGGTTAATTAACTGGTGTATCAGCTACTTTATGTGTTTCATAAATGACTGATTGCAGTACAGATTTCTTAACTGGTTCAATGATATTGCCAGTTGTATCAATGGTGTCCTAGATTTCATCAATTTCATCAACAAAGAAAATAACCGGTGACGAAGCTGTATCATCCTTATTCTTATCAACATCCAATACAAATTTCTCTTCAACATTTAGCCTCGGTAAAGATCAAGTCTTTGTTTGTGATTTCAATTGCTCATGCATCCTGTGAATGTCTTTAGCAATTCTGTGGGTATCATCTTCAATGAATTGTATCTTTCCAGCCAATAGCTTCAATTTTATTGCCTTAGAATGAAATTTTCCTATGAATTTATCAAGCAATTCGAATAATTCATCTCTTGGTAATTCAGGAAAATATTGAATGAAAATTCTATCAATAATTTCTTGATCTTTATCAACAACCACTTTCCACAAATTTACAAGAATAGAATACAAAGAATCGAAAATATCCTTTTCAATATCTTGAGGTAACCGATTGAATTGGCACAAATGATTGATTACCTCTTGAACAACTTGTTGCTTCTATCCATCATCAAAAGAATCAAAGCACTATTTCACATTATCAAACCTTTTCCTCCCTAATGTCTTTAAAGTCCTCTCAAAATCAATCATAGGCTCGAATGACATAACATTAATAGGAGTACTTTCCTTTGATATTTGTCCTATTGATTTAGATTTCTTACCAGTTTCTTTCATCTTCTTAGGATCCTCTTCAGTGTCAGTATCTTCAGAGTATGCTTAAAGAGTAAGTTGTCTACCTCTCTTCTTCATTGTAGTCTGTTTCTTTACATATACTTTGTCTATCGATTCCTTCTTGACTTGTACACTTCTTGTCACTCTTGTACCGGTTGACACTAAAGATGCTTTCTCAAATTTCTTCTTCTTACCTTTAGCACTACTGGTTTAAGCAGGTGCAATTTTCTCCTAGTATGTTCCCAATATTTTCTTCTTCTTATCCACTAGAGATGCCAAAAGGTTATTGGCATAACTAATTAACAAGTCATAATTGACTTCATAACTCATTTTTTCCATTTCATCTTCCCTAGGTTCTACGGCCTCCATAAGACAAAAATATGTGACAACTGTGAAACAAATGTCTTTTGCAAAGTGTTTCACCACATCTTCAGGTAGCCTCAACCTCATGCTCATCTTCTTTTGGAACTAATTAAAATATCTATTCATAGCAACAAGAAATGTGTTCTTTACAACCTTAATGCTATTCTTGATTTGAGTTGTTACCGGAATGTCCTTTGACCATTAAATGTCACCAATTCCTAGTAGGAAATTATGAAAATAGATGAATAGACCAATCAACAGTTGACCAAAATTGAACTTTCTACTATTGTCTTTTTTAATTGATTGCAGGTTCAACATCAGTTGGCTCCTTATTTCTTTGCATAGGTCATAATCTACATTCTCAGCAATCATCATGTAGGTTGTATGCACAACAGGCAAATGGCACACTATTCATCATGCTGGAATAAAATATCCTGTAACTAATGACCATAGTTGCAAGTCTGACTGCTGGGTCTTTAATGTTATTGACTGAAAATGCATGACCATCAGAGGTGGTCTAAGTCAGTGTAGTCACAATCTCTTTTGAAATTTTCCTCAGCTTCAGAACTTCACCAGTTTGCAAAAAACCATTCACTGCATGAATTTCTTCCTTCGTGATTGTGTGCAACCTATCAAGATACATATTCTCTCCATGCACACGACTAAGAATTATCCTAACATGTTCCTCTTCAAAATCTTCAATAAAGCATGTTGCATTATGAACACCTTTTTCATAAACCCTAATGTACGCGGGTTTGATTTTTCCATTCTTATCACACAAGGATTTGAGTTGAGAATAAATCGATAGTGATCCTAAATCTTCAATTTTATAGTCAATGTAATTGGATAAATCACCTTTGATCATAACACCACCAGGAAATTGAGACAATGCATTGTATGATACTATTTTATCAGATTCCATAGACTCCATAGGTTCAACAGTAATCATATGTCTCTCTGCTTGCTTAGACGACGATGCCATTCTGGATAAACTTGATTTGAAAGAGATTAACAAAAGAATACCTTAATCCCTTTGTGTTGGTAGGGTTTCCGGTTTCTCTCTCAAATGCACACCCGTTTCGCCTTCTTCAATCTTTGAATACAATTCGACTTTAGATTCGCAACACAAATCTGTTCACAATCAGCTAACACTTCTTTTCTTCGCTCTACATGTGCTCAAAAATTCTTCTTTGAATGCATTTAGGGTAAAAATAACTTGGTAAAACTCACTTTTATAAACTTACCCACTACATTAAATGCACAACTGATAGGGTAACAGACCCTAATATATCGCTTAACAAACTTCCCAATACTGACAGGTATATAACTAGTTGGCAATCTTTTGAAAACTGATAGACAATGATATCAAGAATTCTGACAAAACAACTCAAAATGCAAAACTTTCTTACCACACATTCTTCAAGGGGTTCGGAAGTAGATTTACCGTTGTACTTCCCTTAGGCCTGTTGAAAGGCTTAATTCACTGGGGCAGGATTCTCCACACTAGGTGAAGAGTTAGATTCTTTTGCAAGATTGTCCTCACTCTTCTTCTTCCAGATTCTATTCATCTCCTCTTTGTTTTCCTCAACATTTACTTTTGCTTACCTTTCAAATCTATAGAATGGTTAACCGGTTTGTTCTTCCTGGTTCTACATAACTTTGCCATGTGTCCCATTTTGTGACAATGATAGAAGGCCATCCCAAATGCTCTCCATGGTCCTGTATTGCCTCTTCCAGCTCTCCCTCTATAGTTCATAGCCACATGACCATAATTATTGCAAATGGTGCAAATCACATTAGTTACCTTTTCCATTTCATATGGACTAAACCAGTTTACATAGGGTTTCTGCCAGTTCATGGTTCCCCGGTTATCATAGGTTCTTCTCCAATCACCATTAGGTCTTGGATTCATGTGAGATGCAAGATTGTTTTCTTCATATCTGCATTCAACTGATCTATTTCCATACATGTTGCATGTAAAACAATGACCTTCAAATCTGACATACCTAGAATTTGCACTATAGCCTTTGTTCTCATTAGGTCTACTTCTACACACATTGGTAGTATGTCCATGTTTGTGACAGATAAAGCAAACAGGTTTAAAAGCTTTCTAATCAGTAGGCTTGTTAATCTTAGGAGCATTTTTACCTTTGTGCATGTTGCTCTTGTTACCAGAAGATTCTCCTTTCTCAGATGTATTGAAACGTAGTCCAGATATGTCACCTTTCATCCTCTGAGATTGGATCTACTCATCTAGCATAGAAGAACTCTTATTGAACTTTTCAAGCTTTCCATTAGCCTTAGTGAGCTCTCCAGTAAGATCTTCATTGTGTTTTATTAGAGTCTCTCTTAGAGATGTTTCCATTTCAAGATCTAGCTACAAAGCCTCCTTCTCTTCCTTCTCCTCATGTCAATGTTCATGCAAAGTTGCATTCCCCTGGTTGATTTTGAAAATCTCATGATCTATCTCTTTGATTAGGTATTCATCTCTCCTTCTTTCTTCAAACTCTTGGCTCATGCGGATGGTTAGGGCTTCTAACTCTCTCCTTAGATTTAGCTTTTCACCATTCAGTTTTTCCACTTCTTTAGCCAGTGCATCAATGTTAGCCTCATCTGAAGAACTATTGTCAGATATCTCCAATAGTTTCTTAGTCAGCTCTCTCCTTTTAACTTGTGAAGCTTTAAATCTGACCCTTAGGGTTTCAAGCTCTTCGTTGGTAGCATCGAGCACTATAGCCATCTCTAAATAACTCATATCCCCCATGGTGGCTTTAGGGTTTCCTTCCAAGCGATTAAGCCTTAAGGAAGTTAGGCTCTGATACCAATTGATAGACTTATAAACCACTGAGAGGGGGGGTGAACCAGTGACAATAAAAACAATATCACTTTAAACACAAACTGGTAAAGATAGTTAATCAACTTACTAAATACTATGCATGCAATCCACAGTGATATTAAATCATCAAGAAGTAAAACATCCACCATAACACAAGTGTTTATACGTGGAAAACCCAACAAGGAAAAACCATGGTGAGATGGGACTCACAATTTAACTATCTGCAGTAATACGTAACTAACCAGTTAAGGTCTACAAAGTGCTTTGCTAGGAGTGAGTCCTGTTAAAGATCCCAATGCCCTGTTAGGAGTTGTACCCTCTTAGGAGTAACCTCGATAGAGGATTTCAAAACCAAAACTAATGGATCACCTGGTTAGAGGATTTGTACAAAAATCTTGTTAGAGCTTACCCTGCTAGGGGATCTGACTGTTGTAGTGATTAAAAAACAACAATTAGGGATGATCTAATAATAACACATCTTGATGGTATAAATCCTCTTCAACTCACTCAATACTACATCACCGACTTACTCTGTAATTCACAACAAATCGAATTTACAACATCAACTATATATCGCATCATACAAAATAATTCATCACAATGTCGTTATATAGACATTAGATTTCATGTCGGCTCAGGAACTCCGTCACAATTTCCTAGGTGTAGTGTATCTAGAAAATCTTGCATAACACATAACAGATTGCCACCAAATCTGTTGGTTAGGGATAACTCATCACACAACTAGTCAAACCGGTTGGAACATTGATACCAGTTAAGAGTTAACCACATCATACACATAAATAGATTGTCCTCCATTTGCTTCCTTGATGATCTCCATTGAATCTCTGAGCTGGTGTCATGTCATTCCTATATATACCAGTTGTTTACATATACTAGTTAGACACCCTCAAAGCTGTTTGGACTTCTTTACGCATATAATACCGGTTTTGCAATACAAAGACTTAGGAGTAATACCGGTTTGTCTTAACTAAGATGACAAAGACAATGTGAACATATGCGTGTGTATACATGTGCCATCAATGAAAACACATGAAGTCATCCATTACAATCATCATCAAGCCAACATAGGAGTGCTAAGGAATGAGGAGATATTATTTTCACTTGAGGTGAATATTTTGTATGAGAGTGAAATAGCCTATACAGATGCAAATACAATTTCTTTTTCACCCAGCGAGAGTGTTTGAGAAAGATGTGGAATTCAGGTGAATACAAGTTTATATCCTAAGGTAAGGGGCTACAACGTGGAAAACATGTAATATTTTACATGGCAAGTGGAGCATTATTATCATCTAAAGCATATTGTATAGTTGTTTGACACTTTCCAATTTCTGAAATATTTTAATCACACTTGAAGTGTGTTTTTATTGGAAACAAAATACTAAAAATGACAGGGCAGCCACCATTTCAGAATGGATTACTTTATTTAGTCAGACATAAAATGCAAGCTACAGGTAGAGGAAGGAATAATTATGCAAAATTGGAAAATTCAGAATGAATAATACAAAAAATGAAAAATGTGTGGAGCTGAATAAGACAAAATTCTTAGTTTCAAGCATGGGAGAAGAAAGGTGTGAGAATGTTGGAGTTATCTTCAGATTGCCAAGTGTCACAAGAAAGATTCAGAGTGCAGATCAAAAGCAGAGAAGAAAGAGAAAATTCAGGCTCAAATTTGAAAATCAACAACCATAGGATGAATGTCATGTGTCATGTTGAGGTTTATCTTAGGGTTTCTTCTTTGTCTATTAATTTTTCTCTTCTCCTCATTTTGAAGGATTCTGATGTAATTTTATAGAAGCAAGGCTTCCATATACAATCCTAGAATTAGAGTAGTTAAGATTATATTTTTAGCATGTAGTTGTTTTACTATTTTAAAATAGTTCTTTACTAGGATACAAGCAAGTTTTAAGTGTTTTTGGTAGTTGTCTCCTTAATGTATGAGCACGATTTCTTGAGATAAATGATCAAGAATCTTTTATTTTGTCCCTGCAAATATTTGTGTGTTGTTTGTCTTGTTTTTTGCTTCTCTTCAAGGAAGAGATTAAATTGCTTTTAACAGTTTACAGAGATAGTGTTGTGTATGTTAAGGATTAACAAGAATGGGTGCAATAAAACCAAAATGGAGGATATTAATGTAATAAAAAGATATTATGAACTTACTGGTTAAATTTTAAACTATTTGGGTAGAATATTTACATGTTGTAGGTTGAATTTGTTGCCCTAACTAAGGCATTGGTTATGAAATTTGTATCATGTTTTCAGAATCAAAATATTCTCATAATATCATTTCCTTTCTACTTGTAGAAGTAGTTTTAGTGTAGAAATCGGTCCCAATGGTTGAGTGAGTGTTAATATGCCAAAATTGTAGCCAAATACTAAGTTTATAAACTTTCCTTGGTACATTTTTATTGGGAATATCTACTATAGTTTGCAATGTCTAAGAATGAAATCAAGTAGGCCATTTAGACATTGTCAAGAGAGACCCACCTTGGTTTTGCAGAGCAAAAAGTATAGGAGCTTTCAGTCTTGTGACTAAATCTCATTCGTTGGCTAAATCCAACCCTGAACCTGAGAATAAGAAAGTGGCTAATCCTTTAGGGTTTGGAGAATTTGTTGATTTGGGAACCAAAAACCATCCACAAGCATCCAAAAATATACATTTCCTCCTAGTTGATTCCCATAAATTCCTAACAAATCAAAATAAAGGAGTTCTCTAAACCAAATTGCCATAAATATTTCACAAGCAAGTTCATGCAAGTTGTGATAATTGTTTCACCCCAAAGTGAAATTACTCAATCGAAAGGCATTGTAACTATTAAATTAATCTAAAGTTTTTACATAATGTTAAATTGCACTTTAAAGATAATTTATTAAAGAGCAATAAAATAATTTATTTGCTAACATGCCCCAAACTTGAATATGTGTGTGTGTGTGTACTTGTTTATATATGTGTGTGTGTGTGTGTGTGTGTGTGTGTGTGTGTGTGCACATGTATATATATGTTCACACACACATATATACATAACACACAAACATATCATTTGATTAATGGTGTCAATATGATGGAATTGATTATGTGTTGCATTGATTTTTTGTCATTGATGTCAACACTAACGGTTATGGTTGTTTACCAGCTTCCGGTAGAAGGATTGGATTGGGAAGATTATCAGTTGATTGTCACCGGTATGATCTGGATAATGGAGTAAGTTTGTATGGATGGTTCATATACTTCTGAAGTATGTTTTAGTCAATTGGTATCGACTTGATGATGGGATGCTATCTTATGTTCTAGTAAGTCTGCTTTATAGGTCCGGTAAGGGTTTCATTGGCAGAGCTTTATTGAGGATCCTTGATGAAATGCATAAGTGGTGTTGGTGTAGCTTCTAGAAGGGCTTCATGATGCTGATGGTGATTGTGTTTGTGCCTCGACTGATTGGTGTCATTGCTTTGGCATGTGTGGATCTAATTTAGGTCAGGTGTTATCTAGGTTATGGACCGGTTTTCATGTAACGTGTTGGTGGATCCTCCGATGCGCTTCCAAGATGTTTTATTGATTGGATGATGTTTGTTTGGCCTTAGGACGACATGTTTTATGATTTTATTTCAGGATTATGTAATGGATCTATTGAATTATCATTTGGGTGGCCGACCTAATTAGTTAGGTCTCGGGTTGGTATAAATATATGTAAGATCTCTTTGTAGATCATGAGCAAAGAGCAAATAATATAATAATCATCTGTGCAGAGGATTTGGTCGATCATATGTGATTGAGTTGGTTTTATGTAAGAGGTTTTAGACCTTCGATATTGAGCTTAATCAAAATTGTAATCTGGCATGTTTGATGCTATCATGGGCAATTCGTCTTTCTGGATTGTTGTCCAAATGTTTTGAGGTGGTTGGCCTCTTCTGTAGTCAGTGCGACTCCATTGTGATGACCAGTGTACTCTAGGTAGTGTTCCTTCCTGCATGTGCAGGGACCTATTGTAATCATATACTTTCTGCAAAAGTATCATCTGACTGTGGGTAGGGTTTTCCACTGTGGTTTTTCCCTTTACTATGTTTTCCACATACAAATCATGGTGTTATGTGTTATTATTGCATGGTATTGATTCTTTGGTTTTGAATTATGCTTTAATTCTTAATCAGTTATTCCGGTAAAAGGTTTTAAGTTCTTTAATTCACATAATCTGTTAACAACTGATTCACCCCCCCTCCCCCTTCTCAGTTGTTCACCGGTTATCCTAACAATTAATTGGTTAATTCATTGCATAATCACCATTTACATTTGTAAAAAATATATCAATTGATTAAAGGAATTGCAAGAATAAATCAATTTCCCTGTCTTTTTCTATATTTTTTCTTTCTTGTTTCATATGAGCAATTGTGTGTTTCTCGAACTTATGCTTGTTTATGAGTTTCATAACCTACTTTTCTAAATCTAGGATTCTTATGAGAAGAATTTTTAGTCTCGTGTCTTTCCATTCTGTAAATAGGAATGATGGTGAGCCTAAGATGTATGATCAATTATTCCCACTAAGAAGCTTAGGAGAGCCATCTTCCCTCAATCCAACACACATCTTGCCTAATGTACTTAAAAATCATTCGGGCCCTCATGATTCTCATGATGAGGATGACCCTTCAATACAAGTATCTAACAAACAATTCATGAAGATTGACAAGGAATTGGAAGGTCTTCAAGAATTTGTGAGTAGAGACCACTTGAATGAAGAGGCAGGTGCCATGACTAAGAATCTAAGGAAGATGATACAAGGTTATGCACATGGTGTAGATTTTCTATATAGTATATCTCACATAGTGGTTGAAAGCACTATGAATATAGCTAGTTGCACATAAGTGCTTGGATAAACTGCTTTGAAAACCCATGTTACCTACCAATGCCTATTCCTACAACATTACCCAATATTTCTACATACACATCCTCTATCATGCCTAGTGATACACAAAATGGTAATGCCATCCATGTTAGTAATGGGATTAAATCTATCAATAAATATAACTATACACCATCTTCAACCAATCATCCTTTTGTTTCCCAAAATACCCATCAACCATCTCCTCTTCCCACTTACCATAATGTTCCACATACCCACCATGATATCACTCCAAATCCTCCATCACAATCCAATTCACCTATATTGAAAAATGTGCCATCTCTACAAAAACACCAACATGACTTGATCCCAACCTACAACCCCATCATATTGCACAAGTAGCTCACTATCCATTTCCATCCATAAAACTCCCATCCCATAACACATTGAGATAACTTGTTTTGGGAAATACAATAGAAAAAGGTGATCTTTCATACTCATGTGTTAGCAATTATTACTTTATGAAATGACTTTTTATTTTAGGTTAAGTGCACCAATATGATGAACAAAAAAGGGGTATAATTGGCCAGTTTTTTTTTTTTTTTTTTTTTGAAAACAGGTAAACCTGAACTTCAAAGAGATATTTGAAGGTCATGCACTCAAAAATAGGAGTTGAAAAAATAATAAGAATTGTAGTACTCTGAATCTAGTTTCTAAACTACTATTTTTTAAAAATATTGGATAATATTAAGAGGGTCGTCAAACCTTTCACGCATGAAAAACTGTTCCTGATTTTTTCTGAAAAATATAACATAGCTATTTTCGTGTGCTGCACAAAATATATAGTTAGATTTAGTATTTTGTAAAATGCTTTGGTAGGATGATAGATAAGAGTGAGATCTAGAAGTTGTGTGTATTTTTTTTATGATTTTTTTAAGTGACTGCATCTTGAAAATTTGGTACATGTTCGTGTGTTGGGCATAACTTGCATCAAAATAAAAAAAATGCAAACTTTTTTTAAAAAAGTGTATAGAATCTAGTGTAGAACAATAATATGTAATTTATTTTGAATTTGGTCAAGTATATCAAAATATATTAAAAAAATGGTAGACATATGTCTGTGAGGACTGTCAAGGCAATGATAAAGAAAATTAAAGTTTACTATACTAATGTTGTCCAAAAATAGTGAAATTTATATGATCAGAAAATTGAGAAGATGTGTGAGATTATGGTGGTAATTTTAGAGATACCCACTTGATCATTTGTAAACCTAATGACGACAAAGTTGAGAAATCATGTTGGAGGATGAAAAAATGTGTAAAGGGACCAAAATGGGGCGAAAATGGGCTTGCAAGCCTTAGGGTTGTTTTCCAACCCTCTTACCAAGCCAAAACCCACACGGGTTTCGAAAAACAAAAAGTACTATTCACAGTTCTACATAACCCGTACGGGTTATGAAGACATAATAATGTATGCTTGTAAACTTAGCATTTACTAAACATATGTATAGACATACATATATAATATGTGTTTATGTATGTATATATGCATATCTATAGTTATATAGATATATGTATATATATTTGTATACATGCATGTATCTCTTCTTTTCCTCTCTCTCTCGTCTTCCTTCCCCCATCACCGTTTTTGTCTATCCTGAGCCCTAATTATCCTCCTTGAGTTCTATCTCATCTCTCTCCCCCTCACACTTCTCTCTCTGTCGATTCTCTCACCCTTTTCTCCTTCTTGTTCTCTCTCTCTACCTCATGTCTCTCACCCTCTCCTCCTTCTCCTAATCTCTCTTCCTCCCATTCTCTCTCTCTCTCTCTCTCATTATCCTATCCTATTCTCACCCTCTCCCCCTTCTCTCTCTTTCTCTCCCCATCCCTCTCCCTCCCCCCTCTCCCTCCCCCTCTCGTTATCTTATCCTATTCTCTCTCTCCCCCTCCCCCTCTCTTGACCCTACTCTCTCTCTCTCTCTCTCTCTCTCTCCATCCTTTTCCCAATCTCCTTCCCTTCTCCTCTCCTTATCCTATTATCTCTCTCTCTCTCTCTCTCTCTCTCTCTCTCTCTCTCTCTCTCTCTCTCTATCATATTCTCCCCATCGCCGCCCGCCCTCTCCCTCTCTCCAAATCTCCTCTCCCTCCCCCTATCCTTATCCTATTCTCTCCCTCTCTTCATATCTCCTATTCTCTCTCTCTCTGTCTTTGTCTGTGTCTGTCTGTCTGTTTGTCTCTCTCCCTCCCCCCCTCTCCTTTTCCCAATCTCCCTCCCTCCCCCTCTCCTTATCCTCTTCTCTCTCTGTCTCTAACTCTCTCTCCATCCCCCTCTCCTTATCATATTCTATTACTCTCCTATTATCTCTCTTAGCCCCTCTCACCCCTATTCTCTCTCTTAACCCATCTCCCCCTTCTCTCTCTCTCTCTCTCACACACACACACACACACACACACACACACACACATTTTCACAATATCCCTCTCTCTCCCTCTCCCCATATCCTTTTCCCAATCTCCCTCTCTCTCTCTCCCTCTCCCTCTCCCCCTCTCTCTCCCTCTCCATCCATCCCCATATCTCTCTCTCTCTCTCTCTCTCTCTCTCTCTCTCTCTCTCTCTCTCTCTCTCTCTCTCCTTTTCCCAATCTCCTTCTCTCCCCCTATCCCTTTCCCCTCTCCCTCCCTCTCCATCCATCCCCCTCTCCTTATCCTATTCTCTCTCTCTCTCTCTCTACCTTCTCTTAATCCTATTCTTACTCTCTCTCCCCACTTCCTATTTGGTTCCTAGTTCTACATAACCCACACGTGTTATGTAGAACTAAGGCCAAAACTTCTAGTTCTACATAACCCGTATGGGTTATTAGAAATTGTGGACGTTCACATTAAAGGTTTCCATAACCCGCATGGGTTATGGGAAAATCTTAATATATTTTAGTCCCAATGGCCTAAAAAATAGCATTGCAAGTTGTTTGAAGGCCCACTACTTTTGTGCATGATTTTCTAGGGTAGTAACAATCAGGCTTTCATATTTTTTTGTCACTTTTGCTTTGAAACTATTGATTTGTCTCGTATATTGGATTGTTTTTGAATTTTTTTTATCATTGTTACTTTAGATTATAACAAAATGATGATCATTTGTTGTTTTTTTGCTTTGATCATGATTGATTTGTCTTATATTTTAGTTATTTTTGAAGTTATTTTATTATTGTTACTTTAGATTATAACAAAATGATGATCATTTGTTGTTTTTTTGCTATTTGATTGTGGATTGTCATCATGATGTTATGTGTAGGACAATGGGAAAGAACAAGAGAGGAATTTATGAATAAAGAGAGGCAGCAAAGGAAAGACAAAGGGAGCATATGAGGAGATTATGTGAAGGTACGTCATCTAATGCACCTAATGAAAGTGATGAAATTCAACAATTGAAATTGATATGATGAATGCACCAAATCAAAATGATCAACATACACCAATTCAAATGCATATGATGAATGCACCTAATGAATGCAATGAACATACACCATTTGAAAATGATTCGGTGAATGCACATGTTAATGAAATTGAGAAGATATACCATTTGAATTTGATGTGATCAATTCACATAATGCACCTAATGAAGATGAAGAGTATGCACCAATCTTAACACCTCTTAGAATAATTCTAGAAAACCAAAGTTCCTAATAGATATTGATGAAAATATTGTGAAGCCAATGCATGATAAAATTTCTGAAAGAACTTGTAGAAGAACGGTTAGAAGAATTTGGAATAACTATTTTGAAAACTTAAATCAAAGTGGAAGATGCCAATTAGTTGTTGAAATGATTAAAAATCTGAAATTTAGAGAGACAATGAAAATTTTGGGGTTAAGAACATCCAAAAATAATAGTGAAAGAACCATTGTGAGAAATATTTTTGATGCATACCAATCCATTGGTTTGAAATCATGCACTAACAATGCTAATGTTACTCGTCGTGTCCTCACATCAACCATAATGGGAAAGGAAATGAAAAAATCTTGTTTCATAAGCAAAACAAGCAAGTCATTGAGGATAAGTAGAACCACATTACACTATGCCTTAGAGAGGTGAGAGAAAATTGAGGATCCTAACAATAATTCTCTTTGGGCATTATCGGGTAGACTCCCATGCAAGAACAAGGTTGTTGTTGATGCACTAAGAACGTTAATTGAGAAATATTGGCATGACAACACAAGGGTTTCACCCAACCAAAGAGATGTTGTTAGAAGGCAAATTGGAATTATTAATCATGAGCCACATCCAAAACACTATTTAGATACAAGTCAAACACAATTTTATGAAAGGTTTCTTCAAAGATTTTCTCAGATTAAAATTAGTCAAAGATTTTTTGAGATGACAAAACCATTTTATGTTAAGATTAATCATGCACGTACTACATGTTGTTGTAGGGTCCATGTTGAATTTTCCATGCATTATGATATCTATCGCTATATATGTTGTACTTTGCTCACTAACGATGTTTTGCAAGAATGTGGTCTACAAGCACCTCCTAAGTCACCAAGAGAATTTATTTCAAGTGTACTATGTAGATGAGATGACAGGTGCATTTACTATAAGATGATGTATTTGAGAGGTTTTTTTCCTACATGTGGTGGTTTGCAACAGTTGCATAGATGCCTACATTTGGATAGCACACATGAAATTGGTAAGGAACTAGCTTCTATTGGAAAATACAAGTCAAACACATATGGTGTTAAAGATGGAAAAGAATTAAAGAGGTGTGAGTTAGTGAAAAGGGATATATGCGTAGATGATTTTATGAAGATTTTTCAAGATAAACTCATGTATGAGTAAATATGCCACACACATAGAGCTAGGTGGTTAAATGAGAAATTCAAGTTGTGTAAGGACACTTTCCCCTCGACACTATTGTCTCTGTCGTTGACTTTGTTGAGGATTATACACTAAAGCTGAAAAATGAAGTACAATCTATGTATTACCACTCTACACAAGTTACAATTTTTATACACATAGCATTCATGCATGCACATGATAGCACCAAGGAGGACAAAAAGCTTATAAGAGAATACCACTTCTATATCAGTGATGATCGTACTCATTCCTCAAAGTTTGTGCAAGGATGCTTTACGGTATTATATCATAGTTTAAAGAAAAGAGATATAAGATACAACCAACAATTAATATGGTCGGACAATTGCACCACACAATTCAAGAATGCAAGGATGTTCTACTGGTTGACTAGGATACATGTGACAAGTGGTGTGCAACATTTTTGGAATTTCATTGAGGCGGGGCATGGAAAGGGAGAGCATTATGTTGTGGGAGCATGTGTGAAAAGAGCTCTTACCAGAGAGGAATTGAAGTACAAATGTGGTGCAATTTCAATAGATATAGAAACAATTGTGCAATGGTGTACCTCTACAATGGGACCAGGTAATGCCGGTAAGTATATGGTTTGTAGATATTTTTGGTTAATACATGAATCTAACATTGAAAACTTTCTAGATTGTTGTACACCTACAGGATCAAGTGACATGCATTCATTTAGAAGTTCAAATGCAACATCACTAGTTATTTATACTAGATATATTTCATGCTTTTGCTCTTCATGTATGCATTTTGTGTGGGGTGAATGTTAATCAAAAGAGTGGGTTGACCAATGGTCTTGTAGACCTTTGAAAACCCTACATACATATCAACTTCCTAGAGCACTACAAATGAACCAGATTGAAGCATCAGTGGATTTTGACCATGTATCAGACATAGTTGAACCACATAAAGGGTTGCAATTTTCTACTTGGGTAAAATTAATTTTAAGTTCAATTTATTAGTATTAACTTATGCTGATTTTGGTATTACCTTATATCCTTCCATTAAAAGTAGATCATGTATATGCAGTTATTGTGGATGAGAAAAACGAAGAAGGAACAAATTACTTTTTTGTGTTGTTGTATTGAGGCCAAAAAGAAAATCACTTCTATAGTGGTTTATAGAGAGGGTATTGAGTACCCAATAGGATCCGTTGTTGTGGCAGGGACATAGCTTAGAAGGTATCGTTGTTATGTCGAGTTGTATTGAGACCTCTTAAACTCATTTGTTTATCAGTCATTGTATTGATTTTGACATTAACTTATCCTTCTATAAAATGTAGGTACCCTATCAAAAATTCTAATGCCTGGTTGTTTGAGGACTTTGAGACACATAGACATATTCTTCATTACTCAAACCTTCTTGTTGCAACAAATATTGATTTTATTAAATATCATGGTAGACCTCTTAACAAGGATTTGTGTAAATCTCGTGAATTTGACCATGAGGCAATACTTGAGACACTAAGGGTTAGAGCTGATCTAGAAGAATAATTCTACAATATGGTAGAATAATTTTAACAATTTTGTATATATCTTTTGCGAAACATTGTAACTTCTCTTTTTTGGATGTGCTCTACATGCATATGAGATGTAATATGCATATGAGCTATAATGTGCATATGTAGATGCCAAATTTTGTGTATAAAAATATCAATGAGTTGTAATGTGCATATCTAGATGCTAAATTCTGTATAAAAAACAACAATGAGTTGTAATGTGCATATCTAGATGCTAAATTTTGTATAAAAAAATAGCGAGTTGTAATTTGCATATTTAGATGAAATGTTTTGTAAATATAAATAGTAATGAGCTTGATCGTTTATATTAGATGCCAAATTTTATATATAAAAGTGCCCATGGGGCTAATTTGCAAATTTTGAGAGTCTCACTTTGTACCATTTGATTATAAATTTGTACTATTTTATTATAAATAACTTTTTCTGATTCTAACATATGTTAAATAACTTGAAAATGGGTATCTGAATATGCAATTTTTTTTCCAACTATTTTGGGAAAGTTTTGAGTTATTTTTGAATAACCCGATTTGAAGGGCTAGTAGGAATAAGCCTCCTAAGTTCGGTTTTGTGTATTGGGAAGTGAACTAGTCAACTTGGGCATGTGAAAAATTGTGTCAGGATGTCATAGGTGTGTTAAACCCCCGAGTTTTGTTTGGTTAAGTCATTGAAGTTGAAAACCCTATTTGAGTGGTTAGGTGATGCCTTGAGAGTGCATTGAGCATTTGAGTGGTTAGAATGATTAGAGTTTGATTGGTGAGAAACCTGACCATCTAGACACGCTCACGTAGATAGTTCATTCCCATGATGAGAAGAACGAAAGATGCACTATTTTGCCACCTTTCACTGACAAGTTTTTACGGTTTTTTATGTGACAGAAACAATCTCACCACAAGTAAATAGAATCGTGTTGTCTGAAACCTAGAGAGACATTTTTAGGCAGTGAAAATATGACCCCATAGGTTCAAATGGATCATCCATAAGTGCCATGGTCTTCGAGTTACATGACGTCAAAGTTTGACCATTTTTTCCACTTTGAGCGCTCAAGGGAAAATGTCGCTACGAGGTGGCACGAAATGATCAGACGTCTTGGGGAGCAAGAAAAGGACACACCTAGCATAAACTTGGCCACTCAGATGTGGTCGCACTGACGGTTTGTTCCCACGATGAGTAGAACAAAAGATACACTATTTTGCCACCTCTCACTGACAGTTTTTGATGCAACAAAAAAATCTCACCACAAGAAAACGGAATCAATTTGTCCAAAACTGAGAGAGAATTTTTTAGGCAGTGACAACACAACCCCACAAGTTCAAATAGATCATCCATAAGTGCCATGGTCTCCGAGTTATGCGACATCAAAGTTTGACCATTTTTTCCATTTTGAGTGCTCAAGAGAAAATGTCGCTATGAGGTGGCTTGTAATTATCAGAGATCTTAGGGAGAGAGAAAAGGGCACGCCTAGCATAAACCCAACCACCCGGATGCGTTCACGCTGATGGTTCGTTCCCACGATGAGTAGAACGAAAGATATACTATTTTGCCACCTCTCACTGACAGTTTTTTATGCGACAGAAAAAATCTCACCACAAGAAAACAAATTCAAGTTGTCTGAAACTGAGAGAGCGTTTTTTAGGAAGTGACAACATGACCCCATAAGTGCCATGGTCTCCAAGTTACGCGACATCAAAGTTTGACTATTTTCTCCACTTTGAGCGCTCAAGGGAAAACGTCGCTACAAGGTGGCTCGGAATGATCAAACATCTTGGGGAGCGAGACAAAGGCACACCTAGCGTAAAACTGGCCACCTGGACGTGCTCGCACTAACGGTTTGTTCCCATGATGAGCAGAATGAAAGATGCACTATTTTTCCACCTCTCACTAACGGTTTTTGATGCGACAGAAAAAATCTCACCACAAGGAAATGAAATTGAGTTTTCCAAAACCGAGAGAGTATTTTTTAGGTAGTGACAAAACAACCCCATAGGTTCAAACAAATCATCCATAAGTGCCATGGTCTCCAAGTTACGTGACATCAAAGTTTGATTTTTTTCTGCTTTGAGCGCTCAAGGGAAAATGTCGCTACAAGGTGGCTTTGAATGATCGAACGTCTTGGGGAAAGAGACAAGGGCACACCTAGTGTAAACCCATCCACCCGGATGCGCTCGCATTGATAGTTTGTTCCCACGATGAGCAGAATGAAAGATGGACTATTTTACCACCTCTCATTGACAGTTTTTGATGCGACAGAAAAAATATCACCACAAGAAAATGAAATCGAGTTGTCTGAAACTAAGAGAGGATTTTTTAGGAAGAGACAAAATGATCCCATGGGTTCAAACAGATTGTCCATAAGTGCCACGGTCTCTAAGTTACACGACGTCAAAGTTTGACTATTTTTTCCACTTTGAGCGCTCAAGGGAAAACATCACTACGAGGTGGCTCAGAACGATCAGACATCTTGGGGAGCGATACAAGGGCACACCTAGCATAAACTCGGCCACCCAGACACGCTTGTGGTGATGGTTCATTCCCACAATGAGAAGAACGAAAGATGCACTATTTTGCCACCTCTCACTGACGGTTTTTGACAGGACATAAAATATCACCTCAAGAAAACGGAATCGAGTTGACGGTTTTTAATGGCTTTTTCTCAATTATTGTCTTAATTGATTCTTAAAATGATGAAATTTGCTCCATAAGCATGAGTTTATAAAATAATAACTTCACTCCAATCTCTTCATGCATGAAGGACTCAAAGCAAATTCACTCAATCAAAATACACAATATCAACATTACCAGTGTCGGTACTTGGGTACATGGGTATACACAATATGAGCAATAGATAGTTTAAAAGTATACACCATATGAGTTACAAGTAATGAACAAACTGGATCACATTTCAAGACGTATACACAATGAATAAGTTTGATCACATTTCAATAGAAAATAACTAAGTTTCAAGTATCAAGTTTCATATATATCAATGAACAAATTGGCTCGAATATCAAGTTTCATATATATCAAAATGAACAATAATTGTGTATATATCAAAAAATGGCATAGATGCCCAATCAATAATAGTTACAAAAATGTGGCATGTTCCATGTCTATCAAAGTTGATATATACATATACAAATGTCGAATATATAAAAAAAATGGTCTTTCAATGACCACAACTAAAACTATATGTCTCTATCGGTATCTATGACTGTGGCAGATCATCAAAATAGAGCCTCTTTGAAGCAGTATTTGGCTCTACAGGTGGCTGCACAAGGATAATTCAAATATCAAATCAGATATATTTTCTCAATATAACATCAAAATAACTAAATATTGAACTCTAAATTGTTTGAAGTTGAAATGTTGATTACCTCATCTCTGTTTTCTACAATTGGGTGAGGCTGAGGATCCGTGGGATGTCCTGAAGGGGGCTGTAACTGGTAAAACAACATTAATAGAAGTTGATAACATATATGTCAAATAACACATAATAACTAAAAATGAATAGACTCAAAAACTAAAGCATACGAGAGACTCAGATGGATGTGTTGTGGTCGTAGGAGGCAAAGTCACAGATGAATCAGTTACGATCATTTCCTATATCCATTGTAAGTGATCCCAAAGGAGTTAACTAGAGGGTTTTAACTCCGTTGTGCACTTAGTGAAATGGAGTTGATCTAAGAAATACATACCTTTTCCCTTGGTCGTGTTGGATCCCATATTATACGTGTAGGACTTCTATCGAAATGGAATGGTAGAACATTAGTAGAAAGTTTGGAAGGGGGTTGTAATAGGTTAAATACAATTATACAAGTTAATAACCCAAAGTTGTTGACAAACTAGATAGAACAAATATTTTTAACATATGTAGAACAAATGCACACCGAAGCCTCATATAGTTCTCCTATAACCTTAGGAGGCCTAGTCGAATTTGATACATCTATTACCATTTCCTATATGAAAAATGATAACATATGATATAGACATAAAAGGATTTAGTTATTTTGAAAAGCAAGAATACAATCCAAGGTGAATATGAAGATATCACCTCTTCCCTCTGTTGAACCTCATCAACATCAGGTGCATTCATTAATTCTGTAAACCCTATATGTTTTTGTATATAGAACAAATAAATTAAGTGCATTTATCAATATCTACATATACATGTTTAATCATAATACATTTCAATAAATGAATTTCAATTGTACTGAATTACCTTTTGTCATTTGGGTGCCCAAGAGGATATCTTTTTTCTGCCTCGGAGTGCTAGAGGATGACTTTCTCACATAAGATGTCCTCGAGGCAGGTGCGGTAAACTAATAGAAAAAAATTAACACAAGGGAAAAGAGCATGTATTTAATATATCACTTAAGTCAAAAATATATAAATCTAAATGGTACCACATAGCTATCTTTGCCAAAGTCAATGGTCAAAAGCGTGATATCATCAAGTTGGGACATCTTAGCCCCTAATAAGCCCTATAAAACAACAAGTAATGATACATATAATTAACAAAAGATATTTTGAAACCAATGTATTATTATATTTTTAACAAATTAATAAATATTTACCTCTGGTGGCGAAACTACTCGTGACCATGGAGTTGACTGAAAAGTATGTGGTGTACTCCCACCACCTATTGCACCCTGCAATGCATTTTATTTATATGTCACTTTAAATTGTTCTAAAAATAAAAATTCATTTCTTTTTATAAGATTTAGTCACTTAATTGATAACATGTCATAAATAGAATTAAACACACATGTGTCTGATAGAGAGGGTACAACATATTGATTAGGTCATCGGTGAGGGCCACATCCTCTACAGTGGAAGCATGAAATATACTCCCGTGACATCTACATGAATGATATGTCGAACCATCCCCATCTACATTAGTGTCTACACTAGAATATACACCCTGGCAAGTGGGGCACATATGCTGAATTGGTTGGCCCATGCCAAATGATGCATGAGATGGCGTTGATGAAGGAGGAGTTGTTGATGAAGGAGGTTCTACTGATGAAGGAGGTGGCGGTGATGAAGGAGTTGTCACAGGTGCTGATACATCCTCTGCTTCGACCAACTGTGTGCCATTTTGAACAATGACATCAGTCAATGATGCAGCTGCTTGAAGAGTCTGTAATTCCATAGAGTCCTCAAGGATATAGGGACAATGACATGAACCATGATTTTAGGAGTTGTACGCCTCCTATGTTGTGGTTGTACCACCCTATGGGCTCCAGGTCTATCCTACACAAAGCCTCTCCCTCTATCCTGAAATTGCCAAATGTCAAAGTAATTTGGCTTCTCGCCGAGGATAAACTTAGAATACAACTTTCTCAAAAAATATAGAGGCACCTCCCAATTATTACAAGGTGGTTGGTCAAAGACCATATACCACCTATCCCAAAAAGCTTCTTTCAACCTAGCATGAACACACCAATGTAGAGGAAATTGAGTCATATTTATTTCTAGGTTGTTACTGGTAACAAGATCAATGAAAAGAGCACATATGTCAGCTTTAAGTATGCCTTTTTTTCACTTGATCATATGACAACCCATCCGCATAAAATATTCGACATTTATCCCTCCATGAACCGTATTTCGTAACCTCCCTAGATACCTCATTTGAACTATTGGCCATTGTTTCTAGCATTCTGGCAAGGGTTGAGTGGTGCTCAAGCCTAGAGGACCTCAACCTATTCACCAATATAGACATTTGGGCACTATTTTGTGTAAGGCGATTGATGAGATCCTCTTGTGTGGAATCTACACGATCTAATGGAGGAAGTGGAGGGTTTCAGGGTGGCGGTGGTTGTTGAGGAGCATCATTTTGAGGATTTTGTGGTTGCAGAGCAATGTCTTGAGGGTTTTCTTGTTGCTCGTGTGCAATGTTTACATGGTTTGCTTGTGTTGCTTGTGCATGAGGAGGTATTTGTTGTCTATTTCGTTTTTAGGGATGGCTTGAAGAATCTGACATCAAATTAATAAAAAATAAAATTTAAATCAATTAAAAAACCCTACTTCAATTAAAATGCAAACAAAAATAATCAAACCAATCAAATCTTACCTGTTCGACAGGGTGAAATTGTTGAAAATTGTTCTCAATGCTGGAAAAATCCAAAATGATTACAAACCCGTGCGGGTTCTGTGGATTTTTGTCTTTCTCTTGTTGCAGTTCCGCGAGTTTTGGCATTGAAAATGGCCAAAACCTGTGGGCTACCCAAAAAAATAATGTTCCTCAAACCCGTACGGGTTTTGAGTAATTTTTTGTTTTTTAAATTGTTTTTGGCTAGGCTTGGTGTTACCAAGCCTAACACGTTTTTGAATTTTCAGATTCCACACGGATTATGAATTTTTTATTTTTTTTTTGCATTTGGCCACTTTTTTTTGTTCACCATCTTGGTGCACTTACCCTTTAACAATCCATTCTTGCAAAAAAATTCCCTAGATCATTGAAATAGACTGCCTTCGAATAGTTTTTCTCTTTACCTAATAATTCAATTGACAATTTTCAACAATTGGTGGATAAATTGTTCTAACATTTTCAAAATAATATTGGGCCACAAATTACACTAACTAATTTGGTACATATTATGGTTATTGGTCATGTCACAATGATTGAGGATATGTTTGAGAAAGGTGAGACTGGTGCCTACGCGTGCTAGGGTTTGGCCCTAGCCGTGTCTTCTATTTTCTTCAGCACGGGTGTAAGGGTGTGTGGCATTGATTGCAAGGTGCTTGGTGGGTATTTTGTGTTTGTGGGGTCTTCAAGGGTATGGCTCTAAGAGTTTAAGGGCTTCTCTGTTGGGTTTTCGATGTTGGGGTATCGAATTTTTTGGGTGTGTTTGATGTTGCATGCTGTGGAAGAGTAGTTGAAGTCTTCTAGCTTGGTGATTGCCGATGTTGGGGAGCGTAATGGATCCTCTTCAAGTGTACATGTGAGACCTTTAGACTCTTTTCATGTTGGCGAGGGGTCCAAGCTTAAGAAAGTGAATGGTTGTCTACCATGTAGTCAGGATCGACTAGTGCTGGTTATCCCTCCTAAATCTATGGTGGAGGATGTTTCATACTAGAGTAATCATGTTTTGATTTATAAATTCCTTGGGATTCGCATTTCTCTGTCAGCATTGGAGTCATGGATTTATCACACTTGGTAGGTTGAAGGGGAAATGGAGGTCATGTTGGCTGCGAACAATTACTTCATGGTTTTTTTTTTTCTAGCATGGCAGATAGGAATCGAGTTTTTGAGGGAGATCCATATTTTTATAATTGAGTTGGTTTGTTAATTAAACCCTAGCGTATGGGTTTTAATTCAGCTAAAGATTTGTCATCGCAGGTTCCATTTTGGGTTCATCTGTCGCAATTGTTGTTGGAATTTTGGCATGAGGATATTTTGCGTTGGATCGATAAGTTACTAGGTAATTAATTGCCATTTCTCAACAAACCTTGGACAAAAAGGTAATTTCCTTTGCTCATATCTATGTTGAGGTTGATTTGAATAATCCTTTACTAGGTTCGCTAGAGATTTGTTTAGGATCATCGTCTTGGTTTCAACAGCTGGACTATGAGTCTCTTCCTTTTAGATGTAGAGTTTATCGTGAATATGGACATCTTCAGCATCAATGCCCTCGAGTTTCTTGACCTGTCGGTAATAATTCCTCTGCTCACCCGCCTGTGGTGATTGATAATGGTGCCAAACGTAAAGGTACAGTCTCATATGGGGGCTATGTAGGGGATGGTTTTCTACCAGTTAAACCTCGTACTAAGGAATAGAAGAAAAATAGGTCCTTAAAAGAAAGATAGAATGAAGAATATTTTAATCATTTTGAGTTTTGGCATTAGAGGAAGGGATTCCACTTGATGTATCTACTAGGGAAACAGATGTCTCTTCTGGAGAAATGGATATAGGCCAGCCTTTGGGGGTTGGTTGTGAGTTTCTAGATTCTCAAGGCCCGCCCCCAAGATAATTTTACAAGTCAGAATGGGAAAATGCAGTTGATTCAGGTATCATGCAGATGATGTTAGCTTGGCAGATTTAGCCAAACGAGCTTTGAAATCTGGTAGGGGTGGGGGTTCTTCCCATGCCTTGGATTTACTCTATTAGCCTCATAAGAAAATTTCATTGGAAACTTCTAAGGTTGGTCGCAAAAAGGATCAGAACAAGCTTCACTTTGTCAGGGACTTGTTGGTGGAGTTGGCGTTTGTGAAACCCATTGATGCCCACTTTTCACATTCCCTTTAATGACGATTCTCTCATGCAATGTGCAAGGGTTGATAGACCCTCCCGACAAAAAGCCATTTGTGATTTGGTGGGTACTCATTCTCCTAATATTTTTTGTATCTAGGAAACTAAGATCTATGTTGATCTTATGCTTCAATGAGTTCTAGTTGTGTGGTAGTATATTTAACATCAGTGTATTGTTTCTCTAGGTTGCTTAGGTAGATTGACACTCTTTTGGGACCTGCGCAAGATTTCCCTTCTTTGGTGGCTCTCTAGTTAGTCTACTCTTTCTTTGTCTGCCTCTTGTCTGGAAACCAGAGAGATTATTTTGGTTACAAATTTCTATTCTCCCATGGATATCCAGGGTAAATCCCACCTTTGGTCACATCTTAGGTGTGTTTGGTCATGTGCTCCTTACCTACCATGGGTTCTAGCTGGTGACTTCAACACTATCTTGAGCCTGGCTGAGAAGAGGGGCAGGTTGGCTAGATTGGGCCCTTCTTTTGTTCTCTTTCAAGATATTATGGATTTTCTTGACCTTGTTGATGTTAAGACGTCTAATATGGTCTTCAATTGGACTAATTGACGGTGTGGTGGTGATGCTATTTTAGAGAGATTGGACATATTTCTGGTCTCATGCTTCTATGTAGGGGATAGGGTGATTTCTAGTTTAGAGATACTCGACTGGCAAGGTTTTAATCATTGGACAATCAAGTTTTCAGCTAGGTTTGTTAGTGGTCCTAAGAATCCCCCCTTTAAGTTTCAATTCATGTGGCTTCAAGATGATTATCTTCATGATCTCATGGCTTAGTGGTGGCATGATGGGGGCCCTACCTTTGGTACAACTATGTATACTTTTGTTTAAAAGTTAAAATTTATGAAATTCCAACTAAAAAATAGAACAAGTTATCTTTTGGTAACCATTCTCGTAGGAAAAGAAGATCTCAAGAGTGCCTAGATGTTATTGCTCACCAAATTCGGAACTTTGGCTTCACTGACATGTTGGGTTGTGTCGAGTCTAGATCCTTGAAGGATTTGGAGGATTGGGAGCTTCATGAGGAGATCTTCTAGAAGTAGAAAGCCCAGATTGACTAGCTTCAGGCAGGTGACCATAATACAACCTTTTCCATAAGTTTGTTTAGGCTCGTCAACAAAGGAGTGTTATTTCTTCTTTGGTTACTGTTATCACAAAAGCTTGCACCCTTGCTGAGCTATCAACTCAGCAACCTTGTGAAGCATGGAAACAACCCCGAAGTGTGGGACCTTGCGCAAGGGGGTTGAATCTCTGGAGAAGGCCAACTTCATTCTCTGTCTAGGTGTAGGTGTTGAACCAACTCAACACTTCAAAGCTAATTCCTAAGCCTACCCTAATAACTTGTAGAGGAAAAGAGAAGAGAGAAATTGCTTGAAACAAGGGAGGTGATGCACCAAGAAGAGATAGTTCCTCTCCCTACCTAAATGACACAAGTAATTAACTGAAACACCCTGAAGATGCACAAATTTTAGTTATATGAGTAACCCCAATGCATAGATGAAGGTTAGAATCCACTAAATGCCAAGAGGGGAGAAGGATTCCCACAAGTGACACTCAGAAAACTAGTTAACAGAACATATATGAAGAGAAAGAGCCACAACATGCACCTATGATGAAGGTAAGAAAGCATACACAACATACATAGGTTGAAAGAAGGCAAGAATAGTTTTCTTTAATTAATCATAAGGCCAAACGTCAATCTTACAGTTGCAGAAATGCAAAGATTACAAGTCTTCAAAAGAAGAGGAGAGCATAAGAAAAATCTAGGCAGCAGGGAGAGAACCCTTTACAATGAGGCTTAACAACCTTATATAGAAAAATGGGTTACAATGGTGATCATGACCTCTGCATGTCAGTCTGGAAGTGCAGGGAAGTGCATGCACTTGGCTTGTACATGCAAGCAACCTAGCCATATCCCTAAAGGAAAACACTGAGAAGGTGGATTGACTGACCTTCCAAAGTTAGAGTATTCAGTCATGACACAAGTCACCAAGCATGGCCCCATACCTCCCTTGATGGAAATCCTTCCAAAAACATTAAATGCACCCCTGTGGCTCCACAAAAAAAAGTGCATAAGTCACCAAAACTATCGGAGCATTTAAAGCCTTGAGTGTCGATCATGCCATCTAGAAGTGTTGCAAGCCAAAAGAAAGTTTGGAAGATTTCGGAGACCGGAGTCACCATAGTTGGGGAACTTTAGGGACCAGAGTCACCGTAGTTGGGGAACTTCAAGGACCAGAGTCACCATAGTTGAAGAACAAGGAACTTGGGAACTTGGGGGTTTCGGAGTTTCGAGCTAGAAGGACAAGGAACTTGGGAACCTGGGGGTTTTGAAGTTTCAGGCTTAGAAGAATAAGGAACTTGGGAACTTGGGGGTTCTGGAGTTTCGGGCTAGAAGGACAAGGAACTTGGGAACCTGGGGGTTCTAGAGTTCCGGGGTTGAGGAACTAGGAACTTCGGAACCTGGGGGTTCCGGAGTTTGAGGAACTAGGAACTTTAGAACTTGGGGGTTCCGGAGTTCCAGGGTTGAGGAACTAGGAACTTTGGAACTTGGGGGTTCTGGAGTTTCGGAGTTGAGGAACTAGGAACTTCGGAACCTGGGGGTTCTGGAGTTCTGGGGGACTAGAGTCACCATAGTTGAAGAACAAGGAACTTGGGAACCTGGGGGTTCCGGAGTTCCGGGCTAGAAGGATAAGGAACTTGGGAACCTAGGGGTTCCGGAGTTCTGGGCTTAGAAGAACAAGGAACTTGGGAACATGGGGGTACCGGAGTTTTGGGCTAGAAGGACAAGGAACTTGGGGGTTCTGGAGTTCTGGGGTTGAGGAACTAGGAACTTTGAAACCTAGGGTTTTCGGAGTTTTGGAATTGAGGAAATAGGAACTTCAGAACCCGGGGGTTGCAGAGTTCTGGGGTAGAGGAACTAGGAACTTCGGAACCTGGGGGTTCCGGAGTTCTAGGGTTGAGGAACTAGGAACTTTGGAACCTGGGGGTTCTGGAGTTTCGGGGTTGAAGAACAAGGAACTAGGAACTTTGGAACCTGGGGGTTCTAGAGTTCTAGGGTTGAAGAACTAGGAACTTCGGAACCTGGGGGTTCTAGAGTTCCGAGGTTGAGGAACTAGGAACTTTGGAACCTGGGGGTTCCGGAGTTCCGGGGTTGAGGAACTAGAACCTGGGGGTTCTGGAGTTTTGGGGTTGAGGAACTAGGAACTTTGGAACTTGGGGGTTCTGGAGTTCCGGGGGAGGAGAACAGAAGAAAAGCTAAGGGAAGGAAGGGAACTTCAGAATCTTGGAGTTCCGGAGTTCTAGAGCAGGAAAGAAGGAGGTTAAGGCAAAGAAACTCAGAACCTCGAGGTTCTGGAATTCCGAAGAAGAGAAAGAGGGGGCCAAGGAACTTCCAACAAGGCAACACTTCAAACCATGATTTCACTGCTTTTCTCCTTGATCAACTGGGTAGCGCTGGTCCATGGAACATATCTCTGATCGGTTCTCACTGATGGATCAAGGGTGTCATAAAATGACAACAGTTACTTCTGATGGATTTCAACTGACCTCTCTCTTAATGATGTCACATGAAGTAACTTGGTTTTATATTGCCCTTTTTCTGATGATATGCCCCCTGCTCTTGAGGAGGAAAATCAAATTGTAGCTTGCATCCCTTCTTTAGTTACTAATATGATGAATGAGTCTCTCATTCGTCTGATGACCTTTTTTGAACTAGAAGAAAATGTTTTTGGGATGGCTAAAGGAAAATCACCTAGCTTAGATGGTTTTCTAATTTAAAATTTTCAATAGTTTTGGGATATTATCAAGTTGGACTTGTTAGCGGTTGTTCAAGAATCTCATAATAGCAAGCAAATGCTTTGGGCCTTGAATTCTACCTTCCTGGTTCGTATCCCCCAAAAAGAGGGCGCTACTCAACTAGATTTATTCATACCCATTGCTCTTTGTAATAATGTGTATAAAATTATCACTAAACTAATTGTAGAAAGACTCAAAATTTGGCTTTTGTTATTGATCTCTAATGAGAAAGGGGGTTTTGTGGCTGGAAGACAAATTTTAGATGGGGTTGTTATTGCTTCTGAAGTCATTCACTCCATGGTTCTGTCTAGGGAGAGATCTATGTTTATCAAATTAGATATGGCCAAAGCTTATGATAGGGTTAAGTGGAGTTTTTTGCATACGATACTCATGGCCTTTAGCTTCAACTTGGAGTGGGTCAGTTGGGTAATGAGTTGTGTGAGCTTTGCTTCTTTCTTGGTTCTTGTCAATGGCCAACCTTCACAGTTATTTGGATATTCTAGGGGTGTGCGAAAAGGTGGCCCTCTTTCTCCTTATTTGTTTATCATTATGTCTGAGGGCATGGGACACTTCATTAAGTCTCAGGTTTCTCAGGGTTTGATCCAGGGGTGGAATTGGGGCACTAGATTACCTAAGCTTTCACATCTTCAATTTGTGGATGAAGCTTCTCTTATTGGGGTAGCTCGCCTCTAAGAGGCAAATTATTTCAGGAAGCCATTGGATGTGTATTTAGCTACATCAGGTCAACGGGTGAATGATCATAAGTCTTCTATCTACTTTTTCAACACCCTTGATTCTACTCAGAGGAGAATTGCCAATATTCTGAAGTTTCAATTTGGTTCTCTTTCTTTTATCTATCTGTGTATTCCACTTGTTGTTGGTCCACAACTTAGGCCTTTTTTGCAGGACCTGTTGGATAAGTTGCATCCTAAGTTTAACCATTGGACTCATAGGTGGCTTTCTACTGATGCTCGTTAGTCTCCTTCAATTTGTGATTCAATAAATTTCTATTTACATTGGTCTTGTTGAAGTTGCTCCAATATATTTCCTTAAGGAATTTGATGCCTTGTCTCATCAATTTCTTTGGAGTGGTCACTTGCATTCTTCAAAGTGGGGTTTGGTAAAATGGGATCGATTTTGTCAGCCTAAAACTGAGGGTGCCCTTAGCCTTCGTTCAATGATCTTGCATAGCTAGGTTCTTGCGGCAAAGTTATACTAGAGGTGGTGTACAGATCAACATTAGGTGTGGGCCCATATCCTTACTCAGAAGTATTTAGGTCCCATTAATAGTTGGAATGTTCCTTGTTCTCAGGTAGAGGGAAGGGGCTCTATGATTTGGCATACTCTTAAAAATGGGGCTCAAATTATTAAAAATGGGCTCTTTTGGATTTGTAATAAGGGTTCGAAGTCTCTTTTCTAGTTGGATTCTTGGGATGGTCATCTCCCCATTCTTTCTGTGTATCCTTATTTACAACCTCTTTATGACAGCCTTGTGGTTGTTGGTTGGGCTTCAATAGGACATTATAAGACTATTCACTAATTTTGGGTTGGTTGGTGGTTATAGATGGAAGGGTCTTGGTGAGTGGTCGTCTGGGGGTTTGGAGGACTCTAGACAAGAGTTGGCTTATATTCTTGCTTCCTAGGAATGCAATTCCTTGGAGAGATTGGATATTTTAACATGGGGTAGTGATTCTTCTGGGAAATTTTTTGTTGTTGCGGGCTATATGAAGCTTGTTCATCAAATTTATGTGGGTGAAGAGGTTCCTTGATGGATACATGTATGGAATAGATTTCCTTGGCCAAAACATTTTTTTGTGGTTGGTGATTCAAAACCGATGTCTTACTTGGGATAACTTGTATAAGAAAGGCATTTGTGGGCCTTCTATGTGTGTTCTTTGTCATAATAGTGAGGAGACTACCTCCCACCTTTTCTTTCAGTGCTCATTCTCTAGGAGGATTTGGCACTCCCGGTGGGATTGTTGGAACTGTACTTGTTGGCATGTTTCTTCACTTGTTGATTTTTGGGACCATTGGGACTAGACTCTTGTTCACACTCCTTTTCTTCAGGTTACCTGGTCCTTAGGACCCACTTCTATTATTTGGCACATCTGGTTTGAGAGGAATCATTGGATTTTTAGGGATGCTAGGCTTGTTGTTCAACATGTATGGTGGAAAATTTTGCATTCTCTTTGGGAGACTATTTCGACAAAGTGTGACCTTGCTAGGGGTGGCTCCTGGGGATATTGATATACGTAACCAATTTCACTTTTCTAATTTTTCTCTTCAGGGGTTTTCTCCTATTCCTGCAATGTAGAGGGCTCGATAGCCTATGAGGAATAGGTGTTGTCATCCTTTATGGAGGATTTCTAGAGTGGTTCATTGGAACCCTCCTCCTCTTGGTGTTTTAAAAATTAATATTGATGGGTCTTCTAGGGTTAATCATGGGCATGCTGGTATTGGTGGAGTGGGGTGTGATAGTTCTAGGCAAGTCTAGTTTTTGTTTTCTATGTACAAAGGCTCTTGCTATTTTGGTTGTAGTGGAGTGTTGTTCTCTTTTCTAGAAATGGATTGTTGTTGAATTTGACTCCCATGTGGTGGTGACTTTGTTGAACCTGAAACACTTTGATAGGGTTAGTTGGCAGTTATAGTTGGTTATTCGGCAGATTTTGTTTTTTGTAACTCTTTTGAGTCAATCACTTTCAGTCATATTCTCAGAGAATGGAATGGGGTGGTTGATTGTCTTTCCAAATGGGCTTTGGTATTTATGGAGGGATGGTTTGTTGAGGTTAGAGGATAACTTTCTCTAGAGTTGTCTCACATGTTGGATCAACTTATGAATCGGGATGTCTTTGCAGTCTTCTCTTTGCTAGGTGGTTTTCCCTCTTTTGATGTATTTATTTTTTAGCTTTGAATAAATTTTTACCTCTCTTTAGTGTCAACTAATTTGGTATATTGAAACAAAGCGTTTAAGAGAAAGTGAGTGATTTCATTGGTAGATAGCAAAATTTGTATTCACATTTTTTTTATCTCCCTAATAATGATATTATGTACAACACTTCATGAATATCAACTCCACGTTTGTCAATATGAAGGTTCTTCATCTATGACTCCAGTTGATAAGTCTGAAGGGGCTCATTAAAATTACCAAATATTTAGGAAACAAAACAAAAACTTCATTAAGATAAACACCATTTTCCAATAACATTTGAAGTCAAGTTGCAGCTACAACACCTTCTATTGTAGCTCACTTTTCAAGTGCTTACATATCAATATGCTTCAATTGTTAATATAAAAAATTGACTAAGATTTTCATTATCCATCTTGTAGATACCTCAAAGCCTTTATCTCCTTGTTTACCTTAGAGACCTTTTGTCAATATCGTCGTAGACCCAAACATGATACAACGAGATGTGTGTGTCTTTTAAAAATAGAATTCAAGACCTCATTGACTCTAATATCATTGTGGTGGGGTAAGTGCACAAAGATGTGACATAATTAAGATTCCACTTTTTGTTTTTCTCCCTAAATGAGCATTTGGTGAGTGCCAAATGGCTTAGAATCACCAAGCCTCAGGCATGGTCAATTAAAAAAAAAAATTGCATTGGAAAAAACTCTCTCTCTTACTCACTCTCTCTCTCTCTATGTTTGATTAAATGTTTTGAACTTAAGTCAAACTCAATATCCCAAAATAATGTATACATGAAATATAAGATTTAAGTATAAGTTACATTTCAATATGTATTTTTCCTTTCTTATGCTTTAAGTTATATTTCATCTTGTAGTGTCATAAAATTATGACCCTTGCAATTTTCAACCACATTTGGGTCTTTTCATTAGTGAACGAATCCCTAAGCTTGATTGGAGACCCAAAACATGCTCAAGACATCAATAACTTGCATTTTTCATCATTCTGCACTGCCTTTTTGCTACTACTTGTCCTAAATTGGGGTAGGATAGGGGCGTGGTGCCCTTGTCCTAGCCCTATTTTGGGCCCCCTTTTATCCCCCCTTGCATTGGGCTTGTCAATTTTTGAGAGGGAAAATTTTTCCTATGTCGGCCTAAGAAGGGAAATTATCTAAACACCCCTAATTGGCAAGTATATAAGGAGCACTTCCCCTCCTATTTGCATAAGCGAAAATAAGTTGATCATAAGAGAAATCAAGTGCAAGCGAGAGGTCTCCATTATTTTCATCAAGCATTCAAGAATTCATTCAAGCATTGAGCATTTCAAGTCTCCTTTCAAGGCTAGGTGTTGCATTCAAGATAAGGATTCAACCATTGAAGAGGAGATTTCTATTAACATTCAAGACATCCTATTTCACATACCCATTCAAGAAAATTCATCTAGAAAGATATCAACATTTCAATTACATCCCCTTCTTGAGGTGGATTCTACTTCAGATATTTCCTTTCATTTACATACAACATTTTACAACCAATTGGTTAATTCCAAAATGGGGTTTGACCCACTAACACATTTGGGATCATTTTTCGATGAACTATCGTCGTAATTCTGACATATTATTGTCATAGATCCAATGAAATGATGAAAAGTTTTTCGTCGCTCAAATTTCATTGGGTTATTCGACGGATAGATGTTCATCGAAATTCTGACACCTTATTTTTCGGAAGTTGACACATAATGTGGCGGTCTAATTCGTTGGAATTCTGATGAAGTCACCAATCTTCTAATGAACCATGCACTGGGTTTTTCGTCATAATTTTGATAAAAAAGGGCATTATGCTCCGATGAGAATGGTGCCCCTGCAACAAAATTTTTTGTCACATGTACAACATTCCTATCAAAACATAGTGTCCTTTTTTGTTGGAATTCTAACAACAAATGTGATGCAGGAGCATCCCCGGGTGATGAGCAATCTTGCATCAACCAAAAATATTTCCTTTCAGTTTTGTTATTGCTTAGTTCCTTGTGCAGTTTTTTGTGTTCTTACTGGTATGTACCAGTAGTTGCTTGTTCTTCATGGAAGATCTTGTTTGCAGTATCCTAGCGGTTTCATGTGGTTGATTCCAGATTTCTATTTCATTTGGGTTCTTCTCCAGTAAGTTATCGCTTCCGATTGGTTGGTTTTGGGTTTCTGGGACAGTTCTTGTGATTACCAGTTGGTTTCCCTTCATTATCGATGCGATTCTTGGTGTATGAATCCATCTTAGGTCTTGTCCGATGTTCTTTAGTGTGTGGCCAACCTTCCTTCTAATCCGCATCACTTGGTTGTTATTTTCTGGAAGGGTTTCTTAAATATTAGGGCCGACCTATTTACACGTTTTATTTTCCTACATTAGTGAATGTAATATTTTGAGGCCGACCCGGATATGTTTCGGTGGGTATAAAAATGATGTTAAGTAATAATTTGTAAGGATAGAGGAAATATAACTTAGAATAAGGATTGAGATTTGTATATTATGATCTGGTTGATCTTTAGAGTCACAGTTGGGCTATTTTTGGCTTGAAGCCTGCATGTAACCGGTCAACTACCGGATGTTCTTTGGTGATAATCTGATGATTACCGGATGATTGTCGGAAGTTCTATGTCTTGAATATGATCTGTTTATATAAATTTGTTATGTTTTCTTACTGCTTTCATTGTGTCACTCTTGTTGCATAGGCTGGTTGACTCTTTTTAGGGTTTTTACCAGTTATGGCTGCATCAATTGGTATCAGAGTTGATTATGGACCGACTAGTGAAAGAATTATCTGAGGCATTCCTTGAGGTGGATAGATCGCCGATTGGACTCAAGTTGTGTAGGTGTTCAATAGATCATCGAGGGGAGGCAATTGAAACCAATATTCAGATCATCGAGTTGAGGCATTTCACTGAAGTGGAAGGAGAGATGCCACCGAGGAGAACAAACCCCCAGAGGGTAGAGCAGACGATGGAAGACTTCAAGAATGAAGTGAGGAATGAAATACAGAATGCTTTGGTTGGTTTGCAAAGAAACCCTGACTCTGAGGATGAGTATGAGGAAGCTAGTGAAGAGCTTGAGGAAGTTGAAGGATTGAAAGATGAGAGGAAATATTCCTAAGAGCAGTGGCGCAAGCAAGTAAAGTGCATAAAGTTGAGGTTTCTAACTTTTCCAGAACGCTGAACCTGGATGATTTGATCGATTGGATCAGAGAGTTGGAGGAATAATTTGAGTTTGAGGATGTCAAGGACCCGCAGAGAGTCTAGTTGGCACAGACCAAGTTGAAAGGGCATGTTGCCTTGTGGTGGAAAGAGTTGCAGAAAGACATAGTAGAGAATGGTGAATTGAATATCACCGAGTGGAGACATATGGCTGCAAGATTGAAGAACAAGTTCATACCGAGAGACTATGAACTGGAGTTGATCGAGAAGCTGCAGAACCTGAAAAAAATAAACATGATTGTGAAGGAATATACTGAGGAATTCTATAACATGGTGATCAGATCTGGACATAGAGAGATGGACAGAGAAAAGGTGGGGAGGTACATCAATGGGCTTGCTTTTAACATTCAAGATGAGATGAGTATGTTGAAGGTTTCCACAGTTAAAGAAGCTTACCAGTATGCTTTGAAGGCTGAGGAGAAAGTGAGGAGAAGACAAACGAATAAGGGAAAGGATAAATTCAATATGAATGATAGTATGAAGAAACTGGTTGAACAAGAGGAGTCAAAACCTAAGTGGAGTAAAGAACTTAACAGAAGACACCAAGGAAGGGTAGCAGTAGTACCGATAGAGAATTTCTTGGTAAATGTTTCAAGTGTGGAGAAACCAGACATAGATCTTATGAATGTAAGAAAGGAATTTAAAGAAGTTGTGTGGAAAGTGAAGAACTAGATGGTATCAGATTTGACTATGCACCAGAGAAAGGAGAATCCCTTATATTCAAAAAAAAGGATACCAGATCTACTCAGAGGAGGAGTCCTTTTCGGACTGTATGCAAATTAGGTGGTAGGTGTTAGAAGGTCATTGTAGATAGTGGAAGTACTGATAATTTAGTATCTAAGGAGATGGTTTAGAAGATTGGCTTGAAGAGGCTTGAGCATCCTTGTCCTTATGAGGTGAGTTGGTTGCAAGATGATCAGAAAGTAGAGATAAAGGAGCAGTGTTGGGTAAGTTTCAATATTGGGCCTTTCAGAGATGAAGTTTTATGTGATATTGTGTCAATGAATGTTTGTCATGTCTTGTTATAAAAACCTTGGTAGTATGATAGAGGACCTATTTATGATTGTAGAAGAAACCTAGTTACTATTGAAAAGGATGGGCAAAAGTTCACATTGATTTCTTTGAAGGAGAAAGAGGTGAAGAATCTGAGTCATGAGAAAAGTTGCAGGAAAGAAGTTATACCGGAAGGTTTGAAGGAACTAGTAGCAAAGGTTATACTAGAAGGTTTGACAGAACTGGTTGTAGAGGTTATATCAGAGGATTTGAAGAAAGATATGATAGAACCAGTTGCAAAGATTATACCGAAAGGTGACATGAGCTGGCAGAAGGATCTGACAGATGAGCCTAATGGACAGATGAAACCAGATGATAGAGAGCTCATGATGACAAACTAGATGAAGTCTTGTAGCAGAAGAAATCCCAAGTTACAAAATAAAGAAGGCAACACACAAGGAGAATGTGCAAACCTAAAGAAAAAAAATAAAAAACAAAGGGAGTCATAGGTTAGAGAAGCCTGTTGAAGCACCGAGAGAGACGGAGCAGAGATTGACAAATAAGGAAGATGTTTAGATCAGAAATGAGCATGGGATCTCATGGAACATGTTTTTCAACCTAGGTTGTCTGATGCAGGAGCATCCCTGGTCGATGAGCAATCTTGCATCAACCAAAAACATTTCCTTTCAGTTTTGTTATTGCTTAGTTCCTTGTGTAGTTTTTTGTGTTCTTATCGGTATGTAGCAGTAGTTGCTTGTTCTTCATGGCAGATCTTGTTTGCAGTTTCTTGGCAGTTTTATGTGGTTGATTCTAGATTTCTAATTCATTTGGGTTCTTCTTTGGTCAGTTATCGCTTCCAGTTGGTTGGTTCTGGGTTTCAGGGATATTTCTTGTGCTTACCGATGTAATTCTTGGCATATGGATCCATATTGGGTCTTGTCTGATGTTCTTTGGCATGTGGCCAGCCTACATGCTGATCCACATCACTTGGTTGTTATTTTCCAGAAGGATTTCTTAAATCTTAGGGCGGATCTATTTACATGTTTCATTTTCCTACATTGGTGAATGTAATCTTTTGAGGCTGACCCAGATATGTTTTGGTGGGTATAAATATAATGTTATGTAATCATTTGTAAGGGAAAAGGAAGTAGAACTTAGAATGAGGATTGAGATTCGCATATTATGATCTGGTTGATCTTTTGAGTCTCGGTTGGGCTGTTTCTGGCTTGAATACTACATGTAACCGGTTAACTACCAGATGTTCTTTGGTGATAATCTGATGATTACTGGATGATTGCCGGAATTTATATGTCTTGAATATGATCTATTTATATGAATTTGTTATGTTTTCTTACTTCTTTCGTTGTGTCACTCTTGCTGCATAAGTCGGTTGACTCTTTTTCAGGGTTTTCACCAGTTATGGCTGCATCAAAATGCAAGGAAGCTTCGACAAGAGTGTTGTACCTGTGATAAAATATTTCGTCACAGATACAAAACTCTCGTCGGGGCCTATATTGGGCATGTTCGTTGAAATTCCGACAAACAGGCTATATTTAAAAAAAAACAATTGCCATTAGGGAATATAGAGCATTGCAAATATGGAATATGATTTGATAAGCTTTCTCAAATATTGAACTACCCCTATATAACTCCTTACCTCAATGACTAATTAACTATGGTAAACTATATATTCTAACAATATACAAAATCAACAATCCCATATATTCTAACAATATATAAACACAACCAAGAATGACTATTTGGGTAATGAGGACCTTGATAAAGCATGGATATGAGAGTGAGGAAAATGACAGAAGTAACTTGTAAAGCCCCGATGAAGATAGGTAGCCATTATGCATTCTACTCCAGTACAATGACTAGTTATAGGTCAGAGATGATGTACAAGGTCATGAAGGGTTAAAGGATGCAGAGATTACAATCATAGCAACACACTAAGATTATAAAGATCTCAAACCACAAAGTAACCTCTCACAGTCCATAAGCAAAGATGTTCATATACAAGGATTGGATCATAAAAAATTGTAGCAAGTTAATGATAGAGAGTAGAAGTAGTTAACAAATTTACCCAAGTAAGGATCTGACCCAATGCAAAAAGAGCCAAAGGTAGTTACAATGATTTAGGGTTAAAGGGGTATAAGGTTTAGATGAATGAGAACATGATACTATCGTAGAAGCAATATGAATAAATCTTTGATAGTCCCAAAGTCTGGTAGACTTACAATACACGGTCAAAATAGTAACATCATTTAAACAAAAAGACAATTCACAGTTATATAGAATATCAAGAGTATCGGTTACAACATAATGCATCCATTGTCAAAAAATGTCAAAGATCAAGATACATTGATAGTTCAAAGCCTCAAAATAGAACCAAGATAAGCATTAAAGTAATTATGAGGTGTATGATCAACTATGGTAGTTAGGAAAGAAAAAACACAAGACAATGTATAGCATGACAAAATCCAGTCATATGATAAAGGTATTAGGGACAAATTTCAATGTCAATGAAGAAAATTCCTTATCAAGGGACAATGATATTCATAAGATTGAAAGTAGTCACAAGGATGAAAAGGTGACCGTTGGAGTTACCAACTAAGTTGAACGTCTAGTGAATGTGATGGAACTAGTTCCTAAACAAGAAAGACTGAAACCTAAGATTGAACCTAATATCACCTTTACCCAAATTGGTAACTCAAAGAATACACCTGATGGACCAATATGCATTACTGTTATAACTAATAACAAACCCACATGAAGGGTTCTTATAGATCCACTACGTATGGTTAATATGAATACAAAATAATATCTTTTCACATATGCATTATATCAAGACAATTATGATAAATCTGAAGTCTTGATTAAGGTGCATGATGGTTTCACTTGTCCCACCATTGGTTCCATCACCCTCAAGTGAAAGTTGAATTTAAAAGCTTAGATGTTCCTTTTACCATTATTTCTACCTTAGAACAATTTCATGTGAAGTCGGCTCATTTTTTAAGGCAGTGCCCTATGTAGTCCATTAAAATGTTGAAGTTATCAGTTCCAGGACAAGTGTAAACTATATTTCATAGTGGGTTCTAGCCCTTGTTTAGACAACTATTTGGTGTATTTGGTGACTGCCCTTTTAAAAAGTTAAATGAATATTTGCCTATGTAATCAACAATATGAATATAAACAAAAATATCTATTTTCTATGATCAACAATATGAATATAAACAACAAAATCTTAATCAAGGACCTTACCTTTAATGGTCTCCACTAAGTAACTTCTTGTGTTGTTGTTCGTGTTGGCTCTGTTGGACCTTGCAATTAAGATTCAATACATATTATTCAATAAGATTAACAGTGGAGCATAATAAAATATTGAAAAATGTGTTACCTTATTGAGCTTCTCTTTGTTTCAAGAATAGTTTAATATTATCTACTTAACAGGGCCAACCACGTGAAGGTGGAAGCTCATTTGGCCCTCCCCCCCCCCCCCCCTAACATCACTCTAAATTCCCCGTTAACATATAACATTCATTCATTCTTTTATTCATTAATAAAATATAACATTCATTCATTATAACATAACATTTATTAACACGTAATATTCATCAACATTCATTAACACATATCATTCATTAACATTCATTAACACATAAAATTCAATCATTAACTAATAATATGATTACTATCATTTTTTTATTTTTTTGGAAGATAAGTAAAGACAAAGTGGAGCATCGTTTTCTTCATCATTTTTCCCCTCTTCATTTCTTGTGTCCTTTGGTCATGATCTTAATGTATGCCTAGTCTTGTACTCACGACGAGGATGCCTAGGCAACGGGGGGTCCACTGCAATAACAAAGAAATGGGTTAAATTCATAAGATTTTTTATTATTTTTATAAGTATTTCATTAATTAAAATAACATTATAGAGGCTCTCTTTACCTGATGGGGCCACATCATCTTCCTGATCATTTTGTCTAGCCTCATCCTCAACATGTTGAACACCCTCTAAATCCTCTGGAGTTGAAACATACACGAAAGGTTACATTAAGCAATACACCAATTACAATTAAATTTGTTTAAAGGAATAGCAACGGTCCTCTTTACCTAATGGGGGCACATCACTTTCCTGATGTTGTCTACCCTGATCATGCTCCACTTGTTCACCACGCTCTACATGCTCTAAAATAAAAACAAAAAAAGTGACATTAATTTCTACACCAATTTCAATTAAAGATATTTAATTGTATTAATAGTTACATAAAAAAATGTACAGCACATGAATACCTCTAGTACCGGGATGCACACCATGACCTTCATCATGTGAAGGTTGTTTTCCACCCTTAGCAAGTTGCATTCCAATGTCATGTGCATTGTTATCATTGCTTGCTTATTTAAAACAAATTTAGTCACTTTATGTTGGAAATTAACATCAAATAGATTATTGCTCAAGTATTCAATTTTAAATAATTTTTATTTAGCTTATTTACTTGTGTGACAGATGCATTAAAATATGGTGTTTACCCACTCAATTCTCTTAGGCATTCAGCCATGGCTCCATTGCCTTGTTGGAAGTCAATTTTCATGTCATCTTTTGTAGGTGCTCTATTGAATTTACAGCCCTGCATTTTTTCCTAATATCATGAATATTGCTTCTATTTTTTGATTAAAACAAATTATTTGCAATTTATTATTTCGAAGCGATATTTCATTTATTGATACTTACAATTCATGCGGCAACTTTCATCTAACCGCCAGAGCCAAGTTTGTGTTGCATGTGTTTTTCTAGTCCTGCCTTAGTTGCCTTTGATGTGTCGAACAACCTAAGAAAAGTTTGAAATATATTAGATTATGTAAATATAAAGAGTAATTAGTACATAATTACATTTTTGATAGTATCACATACCTTCCTTTGCCCTGTGGTGTATGTCCTTTTCTCTTTTCATCTTTCTCCTTTCCATCTGAAACCAGGTCCTTTCACTCCCTCTCTAGAATCATGGGGTGATGCTCATACTTTTTCTTCTTCTCTAAATGTGTCCTATATTGGTCCCTCACATACTTTAGATATGTGCCAACTTTCCGAAGGACCTTAGTTTTGTTGAATGTGTCATTTCTGAACAACACAACCAAACGGTTTACGACTTTATCTTTTAATTGTTGATTTTGGGCATTCCACCGTGTACGTATGGTGGACTCGAAGATCTCCAGTGTAATATAATTTAAATGTTTATTAAAAACATCATTGCCTACAAAAAGTCATGGGATCATTAGTCCAAAACGAGTGATCAATAAGTAAATTACAATTGGACTATATACAATTATTATTTTAAAGTACCTGGAACCTTCTCTATCTTTATGGGAACAAGATCATCGGTCACTGCAAATGTGACCGACAATGTTCCCGTACTAGTAATACGGGAAGATCCAGGAAATGCTACTAAAATATCACCATCGATGGCCTCTACATCCCTAGGTGCATGCATGTTGCACAGGTCAGTGATGTAGACATCTAAAAATGGTCAATGCTTGCAGAGTCATAATTTAACATTGACGCATTGCCTTATTTTAGAGTTTTTGTGACGCATTAACATTTCTCCTATGATTCGCACTTGGTCTTTATCATTTACGAGCATTGAGTCCTTCTTCTGCGTTCTTTATTTGTCTCGCTTTCGAATTTGGTCTTGTTAATAGCAATATTTGTCATGGTTTTGATCGATCTTATCTTGTCGCATCAATGTGCGTGCTCATTTGACATATTTTGGACATCGTCAATCCTAATTAGGGTTTTGTCCTTTTATCAATCTTGCCATCATGCGATCGATTTGTCATCGATCGTTGTCGTTATCAATCTTGTCATCTTGCGATTGATTTGTCATCGATCGTGGTCATTTTCAATCTTGTCATCTTGCAATCTATTTTGTCATCGATCCTTGTCCTTTTGTCAACTTTGTCATTTTGCGATCAATTTGTCATCGATTGTCGTCTTTATCAATCATGTCAATTTGGATCAATTAGTCATTGTTCCTCGTCAATTGGCGCATTTATCAATCAAATCGTTGGTCAGTATTGATTCTTTGTCAGTCAGAATCATGATCAAATCGAATCGACATTAATTATCTTTCATCGGGACTTAATTGTCATCCTTGCATTTCTAATTCATCTTTTAGGGTTTCATGATTTTATTCATTTAACCCTGTTTGTCATTTCCCCTTCTAGGATTAATAAATCATTTATTTATCCTAAGTCTTCGTGTCACAATTAAATGTTTATTTAATTGGCTAACTAATTATTCCTCTTTTTGTGAATTAATTAATAAATGACAAATTATTAATTGATTTACCTAATTTCTTCTAATTCCTAATTTCCTAATTTTTCATCAATTTCTAATTCCTAATTTCCTAATTTCTATTTCATCTATTTTTCAATTCTCTCCTATTTTTCTCCTAATTTCATGGGAATGACATAGCAAATTTGTCATAATTTGTCATAATTTGTCAATCAATCAATTTTGCATAGCAACCTTGTCAATTTGTCATAATTTGTCAATCAATCAATCTCGCATAGAAAGTGTCAATTTGTCATAATTTGTCATAATTGTCATTCTTGATTTGAAATTTCCATTCGAATCTCCTCATGCTAATCTTGTCTTTTCTCCAATTTGTCTATAAATTGGATGAATTTCTTCAATCAAGGTCCCTACCTGGTCGAATCAATCACGCTTCGAGTATTCTTGCACTACAATCTTGTCTACTTGCTTTCATATCATGCTTATGCACTAGTAGGTGAGATCCACAAACAAATCTATATGAAGAAGAAAGAAGGACAATGGAGTCACATGAAGGAGACATTCAAGTCTGCATTTGGTTTGCTTAGTTTTCAATCTTGAATGTCTTGTTTTCATGTCTTTATTGAGTGTGTTTAGGATTGATCATTGCATTTGAGCTTTTGTGATTGAGCTAGATTACTAATACTACTTGCTTTGATGATTTCCGAATTTCCTACCTTACATTAATTGGTGAACCCGACGTGAACTAACCCCCTAATCATGCTTTTGAGTGCTTTTGAGATGATTCGTAGGTTAAAAACCCAAGAAACAGGGTAATGCAGGGTTTTCTGGGAACTTCTGCGCTTGTGTGAGACAATCTGCGCCTGTGTCAAGCATTCTGCGCCTGTTTCAAGGACAATCTGTGCCTGTGTGAGACAATCTACACTTGTGTCAAGCATTCTGCGCCTGTGTAAGTCCAGAAACAGAGGTAAAAAAAAGCAGTGTTTTTACTTGCAAATTGTTTTGTTTTGTATTTTGTTTCTGCTTTTTGGTTTTTGGTACTGATTCTTTGTGCAGCACCTTGGCATTATGCATGGCAAAGACAACAAATGAAACTACTAACACGTTTTATGCAGGTTCGATAGTCAAAGACTAAACATATCAAACTTTTGACTTTGGTTTTGTAGGTTACCTTGGACTACAACTAAACTTGGTGTTTGTAATTCATAATTAGGCACCTAGTATGATTTCTAAATAGGATGGAATGAATGTATGTTTGCTTTGATTGTTGAGTTTGACATTGGAGTAGGAGAGTATGCTCTCATCCTTCTTAGGGTGATCAGAAATCCAGATCTTCGATACCATGCTCATGTTTTTGATTGTGTGTCACCTTTAGAGGGCCTGCCTTCCCGACCATTTGCTTTTGCAAGCAAGTGACAATCGTGAGAAGGGAACAACCCAAAGTGAGTATGGCTAGAATACCTTGGCATTCTAACTCACTATAAACAAATACCTAATGGGCGAAAGCTTTGAAGGAAGGGTTACGTGGGAATTGCAGTTACTTAGGAAGTGATGACCCTTGAACTCTTTCTCATATCAACATCTAAGTAGGGCCTCACGGTCTAAATCGTGCTTGCATGACTACATTTGTTTGGTATCTTGGTGGGCTTAATGTCTCAATCACGCTTGCGTGACACCAAGGAGTAACGCTTAACATAAATCCTTACTAAACACCTTGTATTTAGAGGCCAAAAATCCTTCTAGTTGCTTGAGAAGGACAAGTTCGGATACTTGGAAGAGATACTAAGTTTGCCATGGGGAGATTTCCATGGGGACTGATGCTTGGCTGCCCTGAGAAGTGAGTGTTGTGGAGGGGAGCCCGTGGGGTCAAGCATCTATGTATTCTCCTTGAATCTCATAACGAGTCTACCTCTCAAGTACCTACTTTCCTTGCCTACCATAAGAAATGTGTGAATGAGCATGATTGTCTTGAGTCTAAGTTGAAATATCTTGTCTTCTTTGTTTGTCAAAAGTTGAATTGTATCTCATTTCAAAAACAAGACAAATTGATTCAAAACAAGGCTAAACAGAAGAGTATTTCATCCAACAAAGTTCAAAACACCTTCAAACATGGTTGTCAAACATTTTTCAAAATCTTGTCTCAACATTCATGTCACTTAGATTTAGGTTCATCTTAGGTTTGCATTTTGCAAAGTCATTGTCAACTACCAAGGTTAGGTTTCACCTAGGTCATACTCCTTTGCATATCAATAAGGGTCATCCATTTGCATGTGTCCTCTTGCATTAGAGTAATACCATTGTCATACATTCATATTTGCATACCCTAGGTCTCTTCATTAAGCTTAGGTCATTATCATATCATATTAGGGTCATTTGCATAGTAATTGTCCCTTTGCATATAGTGTCAAAATTAGGTTTTGTCATACTTGTGTAATCCAAATCTTTGATAAACCCTAAGTCATTGTTAGGAAGTCTAGACCTTATCAAACCTTTTCTCCTTTTGTCATTATTGTCATTTGGTCAAACCTAGCTTAGTATCCAAGCATATAGGGGAGGCATTGTCATTTTGTCCTTTTGTCACTTGGTCCTTTTGTCCTTTGAGGTCTAGACGTCATTTCAATTTCCTAAGGGTCTCATTTTTAGAATTGCATTCATGAGTTTGTCAAAATTTTGAAAAACAACCAAAAACATAGGTTGCATTCTTGCCATAGATTACATTTTCATTTATTTAGTTTGCATTTAGTTGCATATCATACATCATCCTTGAAAAATTCCAAACAAAATATTGCATTGCATAGTGACATGTCTATTGAAACAAGGTTCCAAGCACCAATGATGCAACAAAGTTTGACGTATCAACCGACAATGCAATCAAATTTTAATCCAAGGCAATCACAATTCTATCCAACCCAACAACAAAGCAACATTGATCAAACTTATCATGATGATGTAAATGTCCAAATACAAAAACTAGAGGAGAAACTAGCTCAAGAAAATGAGATTTTGGAACAAAGAGTGAAAAACATTGAGAAGAATAGATCACAAATGTCCAAAATGTTTCAAAAATTTCCAGGTCAAAATCCAAAGATTGAGCCAATTGATGTAAGATCTCTTCTTGAATGATCAGACATGCCAACTCTCCTCTCCCAAATAGAGATGATGAAACAATTTCAAGAAAAGAGACAACATCAATTTCAACATTATGTGCCTCCACAAAAAGAACAAGAAGGTGTTTACTATCAATCAGATTTTCAACCATCACAACCAATTGTTCAACAGCTCCAACATTTTCAACCATCACAACCAATGATTCAACCAATTGTTCAATAGCTCCAACATTTCCAATAGACACAACCAATGGTTCAATTTCAACAATATGTCCAACCAACTATACAATGTCAACAAATGGTTCAACCAATGGTGGAATATCAACAAGTTCAATCAACATATCAATGTCAACAACCACAACCAAACATTCAAAAACAAAACTTGCAACATGCACCAAGCCAAAGTTTGAACATGTCAAACCAATTTAATCAACATCTAGTTCGAAATCAAAACATGACATCAAACCAAGACCAAATTCTTGCCAAACAAGTTCAAATTCCAAATACAACTATGTCAAAACCTCGAAAGAAAGGTGGCTTTATTGCAAGGATCTTAAGGAACCTACCAAGTGAGTTCTTTGAAGAAGATCAAGATAATACACTTATGTCTAGCAATGCCTCATCCCCCCACAAACAAATTGACTCTCCAGTGGCATCTATCCCTACACCTTTAGAAGTTTCCCAAGAACCTTCCATATTGTCCTCATCAAACAATACACCCAAGGATGAAATTATCCAAGAGCTATCCATAATTGATTGCCAAGATAATCCAATTCATGATGCACATCCTTGTCATGTTTCAGAAATACTAGACCCAATGCAACCATGCACTTTATTGCCATTACCTATTTTAGAGGACACCATTCGAAGTCCCTCTTCCTCATGTTCAAGCATTGATTCCTTGTCAGAATCCATCACAAATGTTCAAAGTGCATTTCCTTCATGCCAAATCATTGATTCCTTGTCAGAATCCCCCATGCATATCCAAAGTCCAACCCCATGTCAAGAGGATAATTTAGAGAACGAAGAAATGAGTCCTAAAGAAAATCAAGATCAAGATCCTGAAACCTTATCATCCCATCCAATTGTTGACCAGGACCTCATCTTCCCAAAAACTCATGATGATTCCCCTATTCTTGTCCATCCTATCCAAAGTCCTATTGACACTCCATTCCCTGAGAAAGATCAAGATATCCCAGTCCATCCAATCCCAAATGATCCCATTCCATTTGATGAAAAAAATGCCCTTTCCAATCCCATTGACATTCCACTTCCTAAGAAAGATCAAGATATCCCTTCCATCTTTTCCGATGATCCCATTAAAAGTTAAGAGCAAAGCACCTTTAAGGAGGATTCCAATGATCTTCCTCCTTGTCAAGATCAAATTATTCCTTTAAATCCTCGACAAGATCCTTTTGTTCCTCCATCTCCTTGTCTTAATGCTCCATATACACTCCAAGATCACATTTCTTTTGATGATCCCATTATTTCTCCCATTCCATCTCTTGAAGAGCTTGTCATTGAACCATGTCCACTACACAATCCTAGTCCCCCTCATGATCCTAATCCCCCTCATGACCCTGATCCCCCTAGTGATCTTGATCCCACTCATGATTCTAACGTGTCAGTGCAAGATGTTCATGAACCCTCGACATGCATAATGGGTTCTTCCACTTTGGTGCAATCCGATCCACTTCAAGATCTCATTATTTCTCTCATATCATATCCACCTCATAATGGACTCGCGTCTTCTTCCCAAAGAAAAGAGTATCCTACAAGTCAAGATATTCATAAAGGCAAAGGAGTAGATCTCCATAAGCAAGCATCCCTTCATGTTAAAGAAGATCTTAAGGGTCATGTCTGCACAACTCACTCTCAAGATGTTGGTATCCCTCCATCAAAATCAAAACATACACCTTCCCCATCATCCCTTCCATCCATCTTAGGTCCTTATATCCCTTCATCCTCTATGCAAGGTCAGCAAAGGCACACATCCTTGAGTAAATTTCATCAATCCAAAAGAAGTCCACTTCATTCCTATCCATCCATGCATTCCTTTCCCCCTCCACGCAATTTGGATGCCAAGTATAAAAGTCATAAGTCTAAAAATCCACATGTATTCAAGGATCAACATGTCCAATATAATCGACATGTCAAAACAAAGAACAATATGATCTATAAAGAAAAAGAAATATCCAAAAGGCCACAAAGGCCCATTGCTCAAAAAAAAAAGTCAAAATATATATGGGTTCCTAAATCCCTTGTGCAAGCAATGCACTCCAAGGAACCACAAAAGCATGAAAAATCCAAAACAATGTGGATCCCTAAGCGGCTCCTTGAAGCACAAAAGCTTAAAGAAACATCAAAATTGGCATCCAAAATTGCTATTCCTCCATCTAAACCTTCCAAGTCTATTTCTCCACCACCTTCTTCATCCGTTTTGGGCCCTTATGTCCCAAAATCCATAGCCTTTCCTTCCTCAAAATCTCAATATCCAAAATACATTTTTCCTCCATCAGTCCATCACCCCTCAAGGTGTGTGCCAATGTCGATCTTGCTAACATTTCTATCCACTCAAGCATAGTTCTTCCAATACCCTATCCATTATCCAATGCATATTTTCCATCCTTCGATCCCTTTGATCCCATCCTTTGCATAAATCCTTGCCTTAGTTTCATCTCATTTTCCATGTCCTTATCCTACCAACGTCTTTGAGCATACTTTTAAAGGTCATGGTCCATTTTTTTCAAGGCTACTATCCAAACAAAAAGACGCTTGAGTCCTTCTTCCATCCCCTATCATGTGTCCATCTTCTATTGAAAAAGCCAAACAAAAAAAAAAGTGAAAAAAAAAGACAAAAGAAAAAAAAAGTAAAGCGAAAATAATTCGTCCACTGGTGAAAACCTAGCAAACAGGCACTTTGGGCAAGTACCGTGATGAAAACTTGGCAAACAGACGTCATGCGTAATCTATGAACTTCTTGCACACCACACTTGGGGGCAGGTTTTATCCTATCATATCCTTTTGTCCTTCATTGTTCCATTATCCTATCGAACCCATGTCATACTCCTTCATATCCTATTGCCCTTCATTATCCTATCATACCATGTCATACTCCTTCATGTCCTATTACCCTTCCTTGTCCTATCATCCCTCATGTCCATTTCCTCTTTCTACCTTTGATCTTGACAAGGCTGAGGATCATCATGAGCATCATGCATCTTGTTTGCAGCTTTTAGTCCATCATAGCTTTTGGTCTTTATCCATTTTCTTATTATAACCTTTCATCCATATTCCCTGTCTTATTGCAACTTTCTGCCACTATCCCTTAGCCTACCCCGACCTTCAGTCCATGTCCCTTATCCATTCTTGGTATTTCTTATCCTATCCATATCTTATCGCTATCCATACACTTTTTTTCATTCCTTGATCTTGATCTGACATAAGGACGCAAAGTTTAAACATAGTTTCAAAAACCTCTTGGCATGTGCCTCATGCCATGTTCCTGCTTTACATTGTCATATCCAGTCTCTTGTCCCATCACGCAATAGCCCTTGAAAATTGCATCTGTATTGTCTCCATGATAAAAGGCCTTTGTCTTCCCTCTATCCACCAACATTTCAGCAAGCTTGTTTATTCACCTGTCATATTCCTTGCCTTGCTAGACACTGGGGACAAAATCCCTAAAAATCAAATAATGTCCTGAAATAAATATTAAAAAAATCAAATAATGTCCTGAAATAAATCAAAAAAAATCAAATAATGTCCTGAAAAAATCATAAAAATTGAAAAATGTCCTGAAATAAATCCAAAAAAATCCAAAAAGTGTCCTGAAATAAATCCAAAAAAAAATCAAATAATGTCCTGAAAAAATCAAAAAAATCAAAAAATGTCCTGAAATAATCCATAAAAAGTCAAATAAAGTCCTGAAAAATGAACACAAAAAAATTATAAAAACTCGAAAAAAAAAACAAAAAAAAACATCCCTTTTGTGCATAAGACAAATCACTGAGCATCCCTCCAACGACACGCAATCACACACTATGCTTTAATGAAATCATGCGTTAACAGATGAACTTTTTCACTCAAACCAGACATTCAAACTGATCAGAATTGTCCTATCAATCAATCAACATCAATATCATCTGTCCTTGTCACTCCTATCATGGGTCTTATACAGGGTGTGGTATACTCGAAACCAGACTGTGCCTGTCTTAGACAGGGTACCGCATTCCCTAAAACTAGACAGCATGATCGTCCTATCAACACTTTCAACTTTTGACAATGAAGATCAAGATGTTTGTTTGACTTGGTGAAATTAGCGAGTCTTATCATTTACTGATTTCTCTTCGATCATGTTCCTATGTTGCTCGATGATGTCACTGAGTAATTTAGAGTGACCGGGATGGTTCATGGTCCCTTTCTCTTTTTTTGTTGTGATTGTTGTTTGTCTGCGATGTGTCTACCTTTTGCAAAAAAGGGTTGCATTTCAGCTCTGGCCTTCAATGCCATGATGCTACGCATCCATTTTACTACATTAAATAAAGGTTCTCACCTACAAAGTGCATTAGTGAAAGCAAATTTTTCTTCGCCTCTAACTGTCCTCTGTCTCATTTCTTCTTACTAACATTTCTTCCGTCAATTTGGGTATTTAGTTCGGTCTAGTACTCCAATCTCCAAAACACATAAGCTGCATCCTGCATTCATCGGTTAGTACATTTACATTACATCAAGCATCACATCAAGCATTTTATCCATTTCATATTATAAATACATCAAAAACACATTAAAAAAAATATATCCATACATGTTCCACAATAATACATAAACAGTGCATATGCCATCCATACATGGAAAATAAACATAAGTCATAACACATTGCATCCCATCATATCGATGCATATCATATCATATATCCACATAATATCGGAGTACAAAATTGGACTGTCTGTCCTAAGTATGGCCCGCAGGCTGACTACATAATGTCAAACTACATCTGTCTTTGTCCCAAGGAGCACGTGCCTCTGTCACTGGGTGCTCCCTCTATCCTCCTCATCCCTGCCATGTCTCAAGGATGATGTCCCTCCTGGTCCTGGCTGTGGTGGTCTCATAGGTCCACTCACCCCCATGCTACTCAATGACCTCCGAGAGCGTGCCCTGCTCTCTGTCCTCGATCGTGCCCGATATGAAGGTGCTCTCTGCTCTGGTGGGACTGCAATCTCATATAGTGTCCTCCAATGGCGTATCTCCTCTCCGGTCTCTACCAACATCTGTGCCATCTCACGTGAACTGGCGTCCCTAATCGACCCAATATACTCAGTGACTCTCTGTTCTTCTCGTTGTGCCTGCGCTACTGCTATATCTCGAGCCGCTGTAAGTCTGGCTATCTCCGCTCTGAACTGATCCTGCTCTGTCCTCAAGATGGCATTTTGTCTCTCTAATGTTGTAATATGATCGTGCTAACTCGCTATGGTAGCCCTGCACATCTCCATCTCCTCTAGGCTAGCTGTCTCCGGCTCTATGGGTATATCCTGCAATGACTCCTGATCGGCTGGATCTGGCTCATCCTCCTCATCCTCATCACCTCCATCCTCGTCATCCTCGTCATCCTCATCATCTCCCTCCTCCTCTCCTATGAGTGGGAAGTCCTCTTGTCTCCTCGGTACTGGAATATCAAGATCTATCAATGGCACTGGCAGTCGTCGTGCAAACCATCTCTCATACTCCTCTGTCATCTCGATGTCCTCCACATCTTATCTCCAATCCCACTGTCTCTACTATAGCTATGTGAAGTCAGCATATTCTATGTGTGGTTGAATCATACTCCCCCACTGACTCATCTCTCTGTGAGATCGGGCAAAGTGTGCAGTCCTCCTAGGTACATCCTGCCTCTCTCCAAACTGTCGTCTGACTCTCTCTGGCAAGTACATCTCAATCACCCTCTGGCGATTCACTGGTCGCCCAATCAAGTACCTCTCCTGTCTACAATACGATAGCTCATCACTATCATCTGACCATCCAGGGCAATCACAATATGGCCTCCATGTGAACTCTCTCAGTTTGTCTAGCTCGTGTCGCCAGTACAATATGTATCCAAACGGACCCTGTCTCAGTGCTCCCCCATAGCAGTACACATATGGTCGATGTGGTAATACCTGTCTCTCTACAATCGGTTGACATATGGCTATGTGTTCAAATGCCCATACATGTAACAGTGTGACTCCACAGCTCAAAGTCTGCACTCCCTGATCTGCTATCTGATGCAACTGAAAATACAGCATAGCTAGTACACATGGTCCCCATGCGTACACCATCCCCTCTGTTGCCATCTGCTCTAGCACTCTTCCCCATCCAATCGGGAATCCATGTCCTCGTCTGTCTCCTGCTAGTAGGCATGCTATCACCACAGCTATCACCACATATCGTCGATCATACTCTGATGCCATGGTCTCCCAGCCGATCTCCCTCTCTACGATATCCAGATCATCTGCGTCGCACTCAAATAATTTGCACAATGTGTCTCTCCCTGTCACTGGGTCATACTCTATCATCTCAACATGAATCAGAATGCGGAGGATATGCCATACATCCTCTAGTGTCACAGTCGCCTCTTCAGTCGCCAGATGGAATGAGGAGGTCTCCGAATGCCATCGCTCTGCCAATGCGGTAAGCAGTCTTGTGTTTGCCCTAATCTCGGGCATGAATGTGATATAGTATATTCCAAGTCCTGCTAATGTATCTCTGTCCATGCTCCTGAGTCTATGTCGTAACATGAAGCAGTCTGGTCGGTTCTCCCGCGTGATCAATGGATACTGTTGACTCTGCATCACAATTGGGGCATATTTTGTCAGTTT